>NW_017306671.1:494000-495091 GCF_000935625.1 Nanorana parkeri | reverse complement strand
AGGGTTGTGGGGGGTGTTGTGATGATGGTGGATGCTACAGGTGGAGGGAATGGCTGGGATCATCTCACCACCCAGTTCTGGCTCCAGCTCTGGCCGGCTTCCCGCCTGTAAGCGGGCTTAGGGTGTAGGCTTCTCAGAGGTAATCACACGTAATGGTCTTTTGAACAAGATAACGCTTATTACCGGAGAGCCGGTAGTAGGAAGAGTATTTATTACTACAATAGTAATGTCAGCATTTTCACTCCAGGCATGGAGACACAGGTACACAGTACAGTCAGTTCTGATATCAACGTTAGTAGTATTCGTTAGCACTATCAGCACCTCCCACTAACTGGCAAAGTACAAATCCAATCACACAAGGTGTATCTGTAAAGGCTGAGAACACGTTACCCGGGAGCAGCGGTATTCGTTCCATACAGCGAGATACGAGTCTGGCACACTCTTCCCGCACTCACAGCGCGGACACAGGTTTGGCTATAAGCACTGGGAGTCTTTCATCCGACCAGAACTGCAGATGCAGGACTCCGTAGGAACCCTGAACTATCCCTCACAGGCCGGAACACTTTCCCTGAACTCTCCTAACTCTCCCTCACAACCGGGGTACCTGTCCCTGTCTACTTTCACACTTGTTCTGCCCAAAAACGTGGTTGGGCTTCCTATATAAGATAACCACCCCAAAATGGCCGACCAAATCTCCCGAGAATTCCTGTCCTATCAGGACACCAGGCTTCTCCAAAACGGTGCTGGAGACAATTATAGAGGCTAAACAGTTCTGAACATATTTACACATAAACATATCAAAATCGGCTGAAAGTAGTTATATACACTGGTTATCCCACTTTATCCTGCAGCCAGCTAGACTGCCCTGTCACTGGCAACTGCCTACACGCCCACCTCACTGACACCACTGGTTGCCAGGAGCAGGGCAAGACGCTGGCCAGAGCACCCCAGGTTGCTAAGAGTTCGGTGGGGAGATGATCTAAATCTCTTACACATCTCCCAGCCCAGCTTTTAGTAACCTGGGACATCATGGCCAGAAAGGGGGTAGCTGGCACACTGCAAATATTGTGCCGCATTGGCTGTCGTCCCCC
>NW_017306671.1:481977-493941 GCF_000935625.1 Nanorana parkeri | reverse complement strand
TGGCGTGCGCCCCCCCCCCCCCACATGACCTAAAGGGATTCCCCCTGAGGCAACAGCCTCAGGCTGCCTTATTATAGAGATGGTCCTGCTCTTAGCGTTTAGACAGTTATAATGATCCTGATGATTATTATTATTTCTAGAATCAAGTTGATGTTGATATCTGGTCACATGGATAATGTTTTTTTTCCCCAGAATGATCATTTATTTAGATCATAAACTAGATTTACTATTTTAAAGGGAACATCTAGAAATGCCTAATCAGTACCCTTTTGCACTTTATGGTATATGAAGGTGCCTAGGCACTCCTGTGCCTCCTGCCTCATAGCTGGATATCTGCTGTGTGAAAACTAAGGCACTCACCTCTATTTGCAGGGTTTGGAATAAGATTTGGTGATGTCACTACTGTACTGTGCATTGTTCTCCTGGTTGGAGGCTCTGACATGAGTAAGCAAGCCCTGCCTCCACTAAGAATGATGCCACCACCCTGAGAAATACAGTTCAGAAGAAGACTTGGTCAGACAGGGAAAAGATCAGCTTCAGATCGACCACATGCAATACTGGTGACTAATCCTCTTTAGGTCTTCCCAATGACATATTTTTAACTTTCTGTGACTGTATCTACCCATTTTATTCATGGCCAGGCTATTTTTCTTTTTTCTTGAACTTTTCCAAGTATTATAGTCTTTTCCATGATTTGGTTCTTCTCATAGTATGTCTAAAAGAAGCTGTATAGACAGTAAGTTCCACATATCAAAGTGCAATAACTTTGGTGGGACTGCTCTCAAACCATACAGCCATTAGGTGTCATTTCAAGTTAAATACGTAGGAAATGGTAAAATGAGAGCACCAGACTGATGGAAATGTTCAGTCTTATAAGATAATTATGCTACGTTTACTCCACCAGTTTGTGGAGCAATCTTAACATACAGTATAGCGCACTACTTCAAAATTCAGCCCAACCCTATGTGTCCTTTGTAACTCCCAAACCATGCTGGCTTGTTTCCAGACATATTTATCAATAAATAATCATATCTACTTACTTTCAACCATCCACATAGCACTCTCTTATTACCATATCCTGTGTTTTTATACTGACAGGTTGCTTTTCAGAAAATGAATTTACCATAAAACTGCAAACTGCACATTCAAATGTCTGTCTCTTTAATACCAATTATTGTCACCTACAGCACTTAGTGGGTAATGTTCAGACAAAGAAAAAATTCTAAACATAAGAACATGACAATATTCGGTAAGTTTCCATTTATTATATGCAATTACATGCACCTGTAAACAACACATACTATATGAACCTTCTGGAAAAACAAGCTTTACAAATACATTGTTAAGGATTAACTGGAGTTAATTAGCCATCAATTAGTCAGGAAATAAAATCTAAATAACAACATTACTGGCAACATTTTCAAATGGTTTAAAGTTCCATAATGAACAGGATGGATTCCTAGGACTGGAGAAAATTATGACAGAATATAATCAGTTGGCATATTAATATCTGCCATTAAAGTACCCGGAGCGGATAAGTAATACAAGATAGCATTGCCTGAATTGCAAAATCAATATTTTTGCTTTGTTGTGCTTTTTTGGACCTTTACTACCAAAACCTGTACTGAGAAAAAAATACATAGGCTTCCAATAGTGACCTCCATTTGAAAATGCTAATTGCTTGGCTTTGAAGCCAAAACTCAGAATTTGCAAACTTGTACAGTGACTATGAAAGAACTGAAGCCAGAGGAACAGCATTGCCCAGAAACTAGAATTTTCAGATGGGGAGAGCTACTATATAAAAGTGGCAGATACTCTTTGTCAAGAAAATTCAATAACACATTTGGCTGCTAAATTTTAGAAGGGAACACAACTTTTTTTTTACCTGGTCAGGACTGGCTATCTGTAAGAATCTGAACCTAGACCCTAAAGCATATTTAAACCCAAAACTAATGTTTTTATATTTTGAAGCTTACCAGTCTTTAAATATGGTGGCTGCATTGGTTTTCTATTTTTCAGGCTTCAAACCTTTTCAGCAAGCACAGAAAATACCTTTTGATCTTTCCAGAAGTACAGTGTACTTGTCACGGAAAAGAAAAGAGCTGAAAAGAAAGTACAAACAGATCTTTTTTTGTGTAAAATACTAGTCGCATCAACTTACCATTTAATAGAAATAAACAGAGGTGGACGTCCATCCTGGGTGACAACCTTGGCTCCTTCTATGGGGGTCATTCACAAAGCTGCTGAAGGCAGCGAGTGAATAATCGAGCCTAAGTGAAGTGAGCCGAACAACAGCTGAAATCAACGTTTGGCTATTCACTTTGGCTCAGTACGGCTGAAATCAGCCGTACATCGGTTGCCTTCAGCTGCACTTCGGTCAGCCGAACATGCTCTGTCATTTGCGGGGCTTACAGTCGGCCCTTCGGCAAGCCGTTCGCCGCACTTCGGGTGTCACTTCGGCTCAGTCCAGCCGAAGCATATGCCTTCAGCCCGGCTGAGCCGCTCGCCCACCTTCGGCTGCTGTATGGGCTATAGTGAATAGCCCATACAGCAGCCCTTCGGTTCGACTGACTTAAAGCAAGCATTCAAAATCTTCTTGCCACTAGTCATGACCATATAGATCCTCAAGACTTCTATAGGACCAGATCCAAGCATCTGAATATGTCAGTTTTTTGAGTGTTTGTTGTTAGCATGATTGCTAATCTGACAGGAAGGGAATACAAGTAAAAAGAAAAGGTAATCTCTGGGAGGTAAAACTACACTATTGTGTCAGTGGAGATTCTGAAAAAAAGAATCATCAGAAAGAAACACAAGGAAAGAACACCATGTGATGGTAATGAGGTTTAAGCATCAGTATTATTTATGAAATTCTCTCTTCCCTCTTTGTGGAAAAAAATGCACCATTTCTAGTTCAAATTACCTCAGGCTGCCCATAATTTTGTTTAGGTATCCTCAAATTCCAGCACCAGATATCTGCAAATCAGGTTCCTTTGATCAAACTGGATTGTTTATCTAAAGCTTTCCCTAGGTCTGGGGTGGATTAGCCTTAATGATCTTTTACAATAGGTATAAACAGCTAATACCATGGTAATTGTCTTGCACAGTTCAGCTAATTCCCTACAGATCGCCTGGTGGATAAGGAAGGAATGTGTGGTATCCCACTGAGTCATAATCTGAGAGTGACAATATTAACTCAATTTTCATAACTCGGAAATCGATAATGATATTGTCAAATGAATGGCATAAATAATTGCATCTCGTCAAGAGAAATCCACACATATCAATCATGGGCGAGTCACGATGGTCAAAGGCCTGACAAGCCACATTTATCCTCCTGGGTCAGCCGTAGTTCACACCCATGTCTAGCTTGGGGTTGATCTGAAGCTAATTTAATGAAACGCCATAATCTATAGCTTATGTAGTACTAATTTATGAACATAAAATAATATGATTATTAAAATGAACATTGACAGGTTAGAGCAGAGAAGGACATCGTAAAGGCTTAGCCCTCCTGCTCACCCTCCCCAGCCCTGCCTCATGGGGTGGCTCTGTTGCACCCCCTAAGGACTGACAAAAAGTGTCTGCAAGGGCAGCTGAGAGGGTCTCATTTTAACATCAAAAGGAGGCTCTGGCAATATCAAAATGCTCATAACACCAAAGCTCGTGTAACATTCAAGAAGAGTTCCACTTTAACATCAAGAAAGGATCTTTGCAAGCCTTACTTAGACAAGAGCCGTTCAGATCCATCTTCTGTGGCATTGAATTGGACTCTGACAGAACCTACAAAACCCAGGACTTGTTAAGTACTCTATTTTTATTCCTTTTTATTTTACTATTGTTATCTTTGTCTCTCTTTATTAATATCTTTTTTCTGTATATTTTTCCTGCACCGTTTCTTTCATTAAAGGATGATCTTAAAAATCGTTAAGCTTATCTCTACGCTCTAAATAAGAACTTAAAGTATCCTTGCCTCTGTGAGGAGTGCTGTTGTATAGTGAGACCTGTCATATTCCTGTCCCAAAGGACAGTGATATCATAGGCTTTTTAAGGTTTTCAATTGTCACATAATTTACTGAGAACGGTCTGTGTTTCCGCTAAAACACGTGGTGGCAGCTGCTGTTTTGTGTGTAAAGGTTTAACTGCGGAGTTAACCAATCCTAGTGATGATCACTCTCAGTCTGCGGGCCAGAGATTGTTTTCCCGCCAGCTGGGAAATCTCTGTGAGGGATGAGTCTGGGAGTGGCATCGCCATGTCCTTATGATGACTTGATCAGTTCAGAACTGCGTATAGTCATGCGTTAGTGACGTCCAGTGGGTTCAGACCAGTGCCTACATCACACAGCACCCCTGATGTACCCTATCAAACTATACTTAAAAATTCCTTAAAGGTGAAAGATAAGAAAATTATTATAAGAGATGATCCAGTAACATTTGTAGTTAACAGTGTGCCAGGACGTCAAGATAAATCAGGGGAGTCAGTACTTTCTATATACACAATTCTTCAATTACCCTGAACATGTGTTAGACTATTCTCATTATTCTCATTAGCCTATCACAAACTGCAATTCATTAAGTGTATGTTAAGCCAAAACTTTTTTGATAGAAAGTGGAAAGGATACAACCTCTGTTTAAACCTCACTGTTGGTTCTGGTTCCTCTTTTTGAGTTATCACAGGAACACATAATGAGGGGAAATCATCCATTCTGGAACCTGTTCTGATGACAACTGTTTGGAGTATAACTAAACCAGGGGTACCCACAATTTTTTGTGTTGAGATCTACTTTTCAAATGACGAGCTACATGAGATCTACCAACGAAAAAAAACCTCCCTCACTCTCTCTCCTGGCTGTCTCTCCTCGCTGTCGTGGCTGTCATTCCTTATTTTCTCTCCTGGCTGTCTCTCTTCGTTCTCTTGGCTGTCTCTCGTTGCTCTCTCCCCTTGCTGTCTTTCCTCGCGATCTCTCTCTCTCCTGGCTGTCTTTCCTCGTGCTCTCTCTCACCTGGCTGTCTCTCTTCGCTCTCTTGGCTGTCTCTCCTTGCTCTCTCTCCTGGCTCACCTTGCTGTATTTTGCAAACAGTGTAGTGCAACAGGCTGTGTAAACTAATAGTCTTTAATGTAATACATAGCACTTCTACCACCAGAATCCACCAGAAAGGTGTCAGGGAGCTTGGCTCAGCAGACTCAGGCTAATAGGTAATCATGTGTGCACAGCTAAATAAATATACCAAAATGGAATAAAGGGGCCCTCATTCAGACCCTTCGTGATCTACCAGCATCAGCTTTGAGAGCTACTGGTAGATCACGATCTACCTATTGGGCACTCCTGAACTAAACTCACAAATTGAAAATGTTATACTGGAATTTTAGAAATTGCACTTGAAAAATAAAAAATGTATCCTGAAAAATGTACCTTTACAATGTAAGTGTGCCTAGGTACTTCTGTGTCTACAGCCGTATTGCTGTATATCTACAATGTGAGCTCTTAGGGTCTGCTGCCTCTGACTTCTAGTCTCGGGAGATTTGTAGTGAGATTTGATGATGTCACTGCTGTGCTGCTTACAGTTGTTCTTGCTGGAGGCTTTTACATGAGAAAGCAAAGCCCTGCCTCTACCAAGTTGGCTGCCTTTACACAAAGACACAGAATAAGGCATTCAGTTATTAGGTCAGTGATAGCGAAAAAACAGCTGCAAGGAGAGCACATGCAATGCTAGTGATTAGTCATTTGCCCTCTGCCTGCCTTTTTTTGGGCACAGCCTCCAGAATCTAGTTAATCTTTATGAGAGGATATTTGCTCCTTTTGGAGACATCTCTTTTTTCATCCTGCTGACAGGATACAGACAGAAAAAAACCTAGCTACAGACTCTGTGCTCCCCCAAATTGACCCTCCTTTGGACCCCTACTGGCAGTATTTTGCTTTTTTGTGTTTTAATACTCATATTTTTCAAAGTCTTCAGGCAGGTGATGTGACACCCAGGGTCCTATTCTTCTTCAACTCCATTTCTGGGATAGGAGGTTCTCAATGTTGCAGAGAGTGGCACTGATGTGATGCAGTGAGGGCTATTCTGTGCACCAGTGCAATGTGGGTGTGAGCACTACAGTGATGCCTATCCTCGGGGGTGGGACCATAAGACCCTGCACTCACAGCATGTGAGAGTGGGCATCAATCAACCTAAAATACTATGTCTTGTGGCAGATAAGTGGTACTGCCTAGGGCAGCTTCACATTAAAGGCGAATATTTCAACTTGAGCTGTTTTTTACCACTGGGTGGGGGATTTTTTATACAAATAAAAATTTAGTCAAGAGTTGGGCCTTACTCATTCCCTACTCTATTCAAAACTTAAAAAGAAAAAAAATTTGGCTTTACATACATATTACTTTACTAGCAATCATGGTGTTAGGACCAGCTGTGGACGCACGCTGTCAGAGCCAATAGCGACGAGTTGTTTCACCTTTAGCAGCCGCCGTTCAAATAAGGCATGCCTGCCTACCAGTACTTGGATGCCCAAGGACTTAAACTATTTGCTCTGATAATGTGATGCCACAGGCTGGCCCCAGGGAACAAGGAGAAGTACTGACTGGTGGTAAGGTACAAGACAGGAACAGGAAACAAATACAAGACAGACACTAATACAGGATAAATACAAGATACAAGAAAGGTATAGGATTAAAGAGCCAATGCAAGACTAGGATACAAGATACAAGATCTAGAAAGGACTGGGATTCAGGATCGGGATACAGGCTTGTGTAGACAGGGCAAAGACAAGACAAGGCTAGAACTATCACAAGCCCAGAGCTCTGGGCTTGTGATGCTTAAATAGAGCACACCTAACCAACACCCAGGCTATAAGGGGCATGTAGCCTGCAGCTGACTGGACTGTGGTAGGTGCAGTTACAAGAGGCAACCACCCTATGGAGCTGAGTGGTTGTGACAGGGATAGGAGCATTTGACATGCTCCTAACACATGGCTGGTAAATTGTGCAGATTTTTGCCCTAAGATGATCACTGAGCCATTTTTTTTAAATTACATTATTGATTATTGCAAATATTATGATTATTACCAATCAGGCATTATATAACAGGGAAATGCTAATGTATGACTGCAGAAGAAACAGTTAAACCAGTGTTCTCTTTTTCCCAGCATCATGAGATGAGTCAAAAGGAATTCAACTTTTCTTCACTGCTTGGTGACACACTCAGTACCTGTCGCTTATCCTCTCTCGTCTGCTAATGAGCTGCAGGATGCCTTTTATAGCCTCCTAGTTAATAGATCAGCAAAGGACAGCATGCCACAAGGAAGAAAAAAAATAAAATAAAACACTGCAAACTGTAAAATTCACTTTCCCATCCAAAAATCTTGAAGCAAGTGAATTTGATTCCCAGGTCCAGCTGTCACCCACCCACCAATCAGATGTACCGGATTGTACATGAGAATATTCTCCTTGTTCCTTCTCAATCTGTTTCAGTGTTATCTCCAGAGCTCATTTTTTTCCTCTCTCTCTTTCACTCTCTCTCTCTTTCTCTCTCTGGCTTGGAACTGGGTAATGAAAGGAGGTTTCAAAATAGCAGGTGGCCTTTCTATGTATAATGAATTCAGCCAAAGACATCACAGCTCTAAATGTGTAGGTGGCACTGTGGCATTGCCTTATCAAAACCTGACACATAATGCAATAAGGCACCAGAGAGAGCGAGAGACGGCACGCTGGCAGATGCCTCGTTTCAAAGACATTAGAAGGGTTAAAAACGGGGCTATAGAAATTACCATACAGTAGGCACAGCTCTGCAGGCGATTGTTTATATTGATAAGCTCTTTTGCTTCTGCTATGTCGACTAGAGACTCCTTTTCAGAACTGCAGTAAAAACAAATATTAGATGATGCTCTGTGAGCAGAGGCTTTGAAAGTTGGTGACTGCATCGTCTGCAAGAATTCTGCATATCTTTATCTGGAATTGGGAACAGTGCCCTCAACTGACACATCAAAGTACAAAATTCTAGCTGCCAAGTATCTGCAAACAGAAATCATTCTTTGAAGGTAATCAACCTGTGTTTGAGCTGCTACTGAGCGTAATGCCAAAAGAGGACTCAACAAAGATCAGACTGATTCGTTCTATAGCAGTTCAGGTTTGAGCCATTTTCAATTCCTGATGACCAATTACACCCTTTCGCCATGCTGTCTTGCCTCATCCTTGCCTCTGCATTCCCACCTTTTCTTACAGCCAATCAAATGACAATGTGAAATAAAACACAATCATCATGTAAAAACACTGGAGGAGTGATTTATATTTTTTTTATGTGTGCTAGTACTTCTTTTTGTGAGCATTGTGTTCCTACAGTTACAGTGTTTTAAGTACTGCCTTAAGCTAGCCATGCAGTGCCGACCCTTTAATGAGGCAGAGCGGCATGTTTATTGTACAGCGGCTGTTCTGCTGCATCATGTCACCCCTCTTTTCGGCCAGAGCATCCTAGGTTTCTGAAAGCCGATTGGGGGAGATGTGTAAGAGCCATACACATCTCCCAGTGCCCTCTGCAGACCTGGTGTGGGTTGGTTGGCATCCTGCCCAACTCTTGGCAACCAGTGACTTTATTAGTTGCCAGGAGCTGGGCAGGACACCGGGCCAGAGCATTCCAGGTCTGCAGAGGGCGGCATCACTGTTGTGCACCACCACCACCACCCCAACACCACTGCCTCAGATGGTCTAGGGACACCACTGCATACATGGCTCACATTTCGGCCAATTCTTACTGAAACAAGCCCTGTCAGCACTACCCAGCTTTGCAAAAGTCCATTCAAAATTCAACTGAGCGGTGTGCAAAATTCTCGGCCTTGCAGTGACTGCATCATCGCAGATGCAGTCACTATTTGGGAATTCAGGCAGCTGTGGGTGTTGCGGCTGTCTGAATACAATAGCTGGCAGTGGACACATTTAGCATGGATGGGATATCAAGTGATTTGCTATCCTTCAGCTCACAGGCTGGCAAGGGAAAATCTATACGTATATGAATAGCTTAACACCTAAACTTCCCCCTACCAGAAATTGTTGGAAGTTATATAGTTTACAGAATGTAACTTTAAACGATGATATCATTGTTTGTGACTTCAGTTCAATAGAGTGGAAGTTACAAGGACAAAGGAATTCTGGCAGGATCAACATGTATTTCCTGTACTTTCTGATAGTGTTCCTTATTCCTTAATTAGCCTCAAAGTGTATTTCCACTTTTTACAGTCAAATATGAGAAAACCCCACTATATGTTTGTTATGTTTTCCTATTCACACAGCACACCAAAAAAATTACTTTTTACAAATATTCCTTACCTTAAGATGTTTTGTTGCAGCAGCCAACATGGCTGAATCCAGGTTTTGCAGAGCACCTTCACAGCACTGAAAATTGGAGAACTGAGGCACTGGGATTACAGTGGGAATTACTGCATGTTAAACATTTTACTTTAAGAGACTGTTTATGAGCAAGGGTATTTTTGGTGGTAATTTTGTTTTATTTTTGGCCCCTTTTCACTTTCCTGTTATGAGCACATTCTCATTCCATTCATCATTATCACATCAGACACATACCCACTGCTCTGTAGGAGCTAAAATGTTCTGAAGACCAGAGCTTATCACCGTGACCTTATCACTCGGTGGGTCCATCACTGTATTCATTATGTGCAGCAGATTGCTAAGGTTGTCTTTTGACTCTGTAGCATTGCTTCTACAGTCATTACTATTTGGTGTATCCCTTATAGAAAGGTCAGTAGTTTCTTCTTCTATTTTGTTTTATCTCTGGTATTACATTTTAAACCACCATCTTTGGTTGACTGACCACCTCAGTCTATTCCAAGCTACAATATATTTACTACAAAAACATATAGAAATAAGTGGTCCTTTATCATTGCGATCATCTTCAGCCTCCCTGCCTGGCCCAAGATACATGATAATGAAGCCTTTGTGCTGCAGTACACACTCCTTATGTTCCTTCCTTGGCCATTCACTGCTGCTGGTCAAGCAAAACACTAAATGAGTGTCACCACAAAAATAAAATATGAACAGACGTGATTAAAGAAAAATTTAACTTTCAGTTTAAATTAGCTAAATACTCTCCAGGTGCATAAAAAAGGTGTTCAGAGTCTTGTTAACAGATTTTCTTTAGGAAATCCAATTTTCTTTAAATTCAATCAAAATTTTTAAAGCCCTACGTTTAGTTTAAATTTGTGCATCAAAACAAAAGGTGTGCATTTTCTTACAGTTCTTTGTCTTTGGGAAGCAGCCGCAGGCTGAGTAGAAAAGCCTGTCTTTGCCAGCATACTGTAGAGGAGGACCCTTACTTTCTTTGTGGAATCAGTTGTGTCCTTGCCCAAGTCAGACATGCCCCCTGCTTTTTTAGAGCTAGCGCTCTCAATTCAGCAAAGCTTATGGTCCCTGCCGATTGGTCAGCTCTAGCTCTTACTCAGCAAGGGGGTGTGTCCAATCTTTTCAGAGAGACCACTGCTTCCACACAGCAGTGAGGCTGCTGTGGCTACTTTCCAAAGAAAATGAACTGTAAAAACTGGTTTTGATGCACCTGGAATGGAATGAAACTGCGACTTCTGTTAGACCTTAAAATTCTGATTGAATTCAAAGAAAAGTGATACTAAATGTATATGTAAGTAATCAGCATTAGGCATTTACACCAATACATTCCTGGTAAAGCACGAACGCTCCTGAAAATGTACATTTTGATTCAGACAAGTATTGCATATGAATGCAGTGCCCTTTTTGCTTTTGAGATAATTATACTTCAGTAATCAGCATTCATGAACCCTGAAGTCAAAAGCCATCCCCTTTTTCTCCATGGCAACCTGCTGATAGGTTATGACTGGTTTTGACTTTCTCAGTGTGTCATACCGTTTTGCCTCCTCCTAGCAACACTGATACAAGGCTGTGGGGGGCTAAAGTAGAAGGAACTGATTACATACTATCTGTAGACAGTTTTCCGGCTTTAATTGACATTTTAGGCTATAAATATAGGCATTTTTTCTCAATTTCTGAAGCGAAATAGGGTGTTAGTCTGCACATTAGCTAATCTTCTATATTAGTGTTCTTTTTTTAAAATATGAACCCCTTATTACGAATCAGTGGTTGTGAGAGCTTGTAAATTAAAGGGCAAGTAGGCACTGATAGTTTAACGGTCAGACAAGGCATCTGTAGGTTTTCAAGGAGTATATCAGCATTAGGAGCCCATACTTGGATTTTCATAGCAGTAATAATTGGGATTGCAGATTACAAGTGCAGATCTGAATAGGAAGAATTTGACAAACAGTCAGGACATCAAGACAGCAATATATATTTTGATTGTGGATGAATGAGAATAAGACTGGGATGGGGACCGGATCTGGGTTGCTCTGACACTTTAATTTTAGGGATAGGACTTAAAGGAGAATTATGGGGAGAGTGAAATACACTCATCCCCATAATTAGAACCAATGTGTGACACTGCAGCTGTCACGCATTGGATCTATCGATTGAGGACTGAGCAATCACATACCGCTGATCGGTCAGTTCCCAATCATCTCCCTGGAGAAGGTGGTGACCATCAGTGAGCGCTCCCCACAGGAATTCCCCCCTTCCCTCTCCATTCCTCCTGCACTGACTGGCGGGGCAGATGGGGGAGGGGACGAGCACAGCTGGCTCTGCTTCTAGAGAGGCGGAGCCAGTTGTCAATCAGGTAGCACGGTGGATCCCGACAAACTTGGCTGCAGCGCGGCATTTAGTTTTGGAAAGAGTGAGAAAGCGGTAGATTCCCTGTCAAGTATTACTAATATCCAGGGCTTTGTTAGAGAGATTTCCCCTTGCTTAGCATTCCCCTTCATTACTTAAAAAAAATACTGGATTCAAAAAGGGATTCTAAAGCTTCCATACTCATTCAAGACCCTCCCAAAAAGTTTTAGCTGGACATATACTTTAAAGAAGATCCCCAGGTTTTTAAAAAAAA
>NW_017306671.1:447376-481939 GCF_000935625.1 Nanorana parkeri | reverse complement strand
ACAATGTGCTCCTACTTCCTCCTCAGTCCAGCACTGGTGGTTCTCTTCAGGGCAGAATCTCACTCCTGTGAGTCCAGTTTGTCATTTACACTCTTTTCTTGGGGGCCCGTCATCACGTAGGCTGAGCTCACAGTGCTCCAGCACCCTCAGTCTTGGAAGAATGCCCACCATCCACCACCAGAAGAATAAAAGAATAAAGAAGCAGAGCTTTTTGTTGCATGCATTTGCAAACGCACCATCTATTTAAAAAAAAAAACATCACACACTGTACTGTAATATTTTATTGGACCACCGAAAGATTTGATTACGGCATACATTTGCCATAGCATTATTTCCATGCAAAGTCACAACATTTATTTCTGTGCATATTTTCATTAGTTTTTCACCAAGACCTGCAAAGTGTGGTCCCTGACTCCAAACGTCTTCTCAACTTGGGACATATATATATAACAATGAATAAATTGAGAGCAGGCATCTCTTGATGGTGGTCACGTGATTGGGCTGCTCAGTCTAAAATGCCCGGGCCTATTTTTTTGTCCTAGTCCGGCCCTGCCACGGAGGTACCGAGCAGAATAGCCGAGCCGGCAGCATTCGACTGTTCACTCACTGCCGCTTGGCCCCTATGTGAATAGGAGCGAACGACAGCGTGTGAGCTGCAGGGGTTTCGGCTCAGCCGATGTTGGCAGCCGATGTACGGCTGATTTCAGCCGATGTATGGCTGAAATCAGCCATACTGAGCCGTATTGAAAAGCCGACAGGCAGCTTTGTGAATAACCCCCTAAGTGATAATGATACCACATCTCACAAGTGTGTTCATCAAATAGGTAAATAGAGGACAGCATTGTATCAACAGCAGGAATATAGGCTGCTATGCATATTACAATGGGACGTTAAGGTCCCTATCCTAGATAGATTGATACCAGACCAAACATTCTTGATTGTCAGACAGTTGCTTCAAAAGGATATCCAAAAATGTGACTCTGTCACCAATGTGAAAATTAATAAAGGCCTTCAAAAGAAAACCGTTAAAAAAGATAAAAATCATTTCCTGCCCTGCTGCTCATTCCTCCGATCTGCAACTTCCGCCAGGTGATGTGCTCTTATTACCCTCTTATTGTATCCTGTAGTGAAGTAGCAGCTGGAGCAAAGAGCAAGGACCAGGTAGATGACACGCCCATAAATGTTAGATGTGAAGATTCCATTGTTGTAATTCGAACAGAATGAAGATCTGAGTAATAAGCAGCAGAATAAAAATGTATAAGGGCCTGTGTTTAAGGGTTTTGTGCTTTTGTTAATGGCATCAATTTTTACATCAACTTGAGATAAGACTGAGATCATTCAGAATTAATTAACAGGTGCATCTGGCCTACAGTTGACCTCCTTCTCATCTGCATTTGGCTTCAACTGGGTATTGCCATGTATGGAAAAGCAAAACCGTCTGACGTGAACAAAAGTAGTGACATGGGGTCACATTAAAAAATCTCTTCTGTACTTTCCTGCATATGTGGGGAGGGTTATGTGCAACCTACTTCCCTACAGAGCCCTCAATCTCTTACTCCAACAAAAGTAAAAAAAACACCCTCATTGGAACACATATGCAAGAGTGTGAGAGTGTGAGATTTTCACCACCGTAACATGACCATAATGACATCATATCCATGTCACCTCCTTCACCCCTCCCTATGTGTCTATAGTTCCCAGACCAGTACCTTGAAGTTAATGTTTTTGGACTAGCTAGTAGCTGTAAAACCTCTCAAGAACTGGCAGCAGGCAAGTCTTTGAAGAACCATAACCTATAACAAGCTCTCTGGTCTGACATAAAAAAAACACTTATAAAAGGCGAAATGCTCATATAAAGCAAAGGCCTTAAAAGCTTTGAACTGAAGCTAGCCATGTAGAAAAGAAAAACATATGCTGGGCAAATCGGAATGAAAATGAAAGACAGAAAAAAGAAGGAAACTTTTTTAACATTGTGTTCGAAACTTGGGAAACAATACTTTGTACATTATTTGATAGAAATTATCATATAATATAGAGATGTTTGAAGTTTATAAACTATGGGAAACAATCTCTAAAACAAAGCTTATCCCTGGTTTATAGATGTATACATTTCCATTACAAAAGAGAAACTTCAAAAATGAATTGTTAGAAGAGATAAAAGATACTGAGAGATAAAGACAGAAAAATACGTGAACGGTAAATTAAAGCTACTGTGCAATGCAAAATGATAATGGCGGTTAAAACAGATCCACAGATTTAATCTAGATTTTAATTGATAGCAATGATATCTGGTGGTATATTATGGCTGTTAAGTACGTCATCATTTAGGATCTGCGCCTTTCTTTTTACAGAAACCTCCATGTTTCACAGGAGACAACCATTAATGTATATGTAAACCCAATAACTCAAGGCTCATATGTACAGCTTTCAATAAAATCATACCTGGTGATGCTGCCATGAAGGTGCTTGTTCAGGCACTTCACATTATAGGTAAGAGCACTCTGACATCTCCCAATTATGCAGTTTTTTTAATGGAGACTGCATGGTGCCTTTTCTACACACATTAAAGGAGCATACTTACCACCAGGGAACCTTGCCTAGGAAATACCATCCATGCATGAAGAACATGTAGACATGATGTGACTGCAAAGGGGATGCAGGAGGTTAGCGGTACCGAGAGACAACAAAAAATGAAATAAAGAAGAAGACAAGCTTTATTTTTTTGTTCCAATACTGTGTTTATTAGTACAAAACATATCATACATTGGTACATAGGACATTGTCAAAGTAGTGCATCAAAATGCTCACGATATTGGGAAAGAGCTCATCTAACAACAATCTAAGATCGTCTAGGCCAGTGGTTCTCAACCTGTGGGTCGCGGCCCAAAAGTGGGTCGCAACCCACAGTTGAGGGGTCCCCATGTGCCTTGTGCTGCTCTAGGTAAGAGGCTCCTCAGCCTTCTCCTAGCATGGCAGTGTCAGTTCTCCTCGATGGCTCTGCAGCATCAGTGACCGGAGAGGATCAGAGAGATGGGAGCAGGCAGGAGTGAGGGGAGTTAAGTGCTTGGGCACCACAGAGCCCGCACTGGGCACCACAGAGAGTCCCACTAGCCACCTGAGACCCCGCATAGGCTCCCGAGAGCCCACACAGATACTAGTATTGGTGCATCCATAAATTTTACGGTTGGGGGTCACCACAACTTGGCAAATGTTACCAAGGGGTCCCAGCCCTAGAAAGGTTGAGAACCACTGGTCTAGGCCATAGCGCAGACAACAATACGTGACATGGTACCTGTCAAGTCAGGTAATAAAGTGTATCCCTTAGAGTAGTCCTTTTATAAGGCCCGCCTGTCTAGCACATTTACCCCGTCACTGTATGAGGTACGGGACAAACTGCCACTTTGTAAGTCCTCTAAGGTACAGCAGGCATATGTGCAATGCATTCTATGTCAGAGTAAACAATTGTGCAGTATACAAATCTCGTGACATGGTCTCGTTGAAACTCCTATCCAGCAATGTAGTGGCACAGGTACTGTGCAATTCTTGGGACGTACACACCCCTCTCACACTGGACATATGACTTGTCTGTATTAAGCTCAAAGATGACATTTCGCTTGTGAGAGCGTATTGACTCCCATCAAGTTGTGGCATCTCCCAGGCTAGAAAGAAACAATAAGGCGTGTGTGTGTTTAGGTTAGTAAATCACCCCCGAAGTATCTTCAAGATTCTGCAAATTAACATTTCAGATAGGTATCATTTCTTCTAGCACAGAGGGAAGGGGGTATGTCCCTCTCTTGAGTCACTCTGCTGTATTGTGTTGTAAAGTCAACTTATCAAGACCTTTCAAAAGGGCCCCAGACAAAGAGAAGCCCAGGATATAGTTTTTTTTAGAGGGGCTGGAAAGACTGTAGGGGTGGGGAGGTTGCAGTACAGAGGGGGATTTTGTGGGGGAACAGAGCGAGTTCAAATAAAATATGGGAAGGTGGAAAGTGCAAGGAGAGCAAACAGGAGCTATGTTAACACTGTAGGGTGTCAGAAGATTATATAATTGGCATTGTAGAATGTGCTCTGCTTTGGGGTGCCTTAAATTACTGATGGACAACTGAATCTTAAATACGTGTTGGGTTTATTGACACATAGGGATATACAATACATACATTCTAACTACAATTAAGGGAAATGGAGAGGGGATTTGGAGGGGGTTAGTTGGGATAGGAATTGAGGTTAGGATCCTTCAGCTAGCAACATCATTCTGTCTCTCCTTCACACATGCCAGGCCTTTTCTCTTTGCTCAGAACACTCCTCTCCAGCAGGTCTCAGCGAATCACATTCTTGATTGTAGAGTCCAGTCTTGTCGAGGAGGTCACAAAGGTCATCATTGTCTCTGCTTGTGAGCTAGGTTTTTGCAGATGATCACACAGGAAGAAGGTTCCATCATATGCCCCTCCCCCCATCCCAGCATGTATGCTGCATTGTTGACACAGGTTGTCCCAGCAGATAAGACAGTCCAGCAGATCTTCATTCATCAGTGCCCCTGCCCCAAGAACCCTTTCATGGTCCTCATTTGCATATCACACAGCCACATGCTGATTCAGTTCAGAATATCAAGGAACACCTTTATATCAAAGTTTTATCATAGATGTCAATTTTATCTGTCCCAACAGGCATGATACCTAGGAATGAGTGAATCAAGCTGGGTTCAGTTTATGGGCCATTTGTCAAACCCATAGAAAATTGCAAACTGAAACTATAGGGGATGAATCTTGAAAATAATTTCCAATTTCAAGTATATTAGACAATAAATGGTCAAACAAAGGGTGTGGGGAGCTGAGCACTGGCATTATGGACCAATGCAAAAACAAAAGTAAAAAAATAAGCGGGGAGAGGGTTCTCCTTTTTTTGTGACTTTGAGAATTGAAAGAGTTGTTACATGTCCATCATGGTGCACTAGGTAAATTTGCTGACAGCTGGGAAGGATGCATGATGGGACACACCTATTTAGCAGGGGTTGCCACTACATGTTTCACACTTGTTATTGAAACAGGCAAAGCTGCCCTTTGTGTGCAGCAGATCACCACACACTTCTGCACAACAGAACAGCCTGGTTGCCCTTGCTGCTGTGATTTTTACAGGATTAATCACAAAAAGGCTGACGAGTTTAGAGAAGGCAGGAGATCTGAACAATCTAGGACAAAATTGTTGATTTGGGAACATTTTCCAAATCAGCTCACTTTCCACTTCAGCTAAGCTGTCCTAGATTGTTCACTTCTCCTGCCTTCTCCAAACTCTTCACCCTTTAGTGAATAACTTTGTTAGTAAATTCTCCCTATTAAAAAACAAAATCCGACAAGCCTAAAGTGTGAGGCAGAAATTCGTAATGCAGAGGTAGTAGATTTTGATTTCTCTAAATATTTTGAGTTATTTACATTTTTTTACAGTTCTATTTTTTTTTTTCAATTGTAAGGCTTCCATTTGTAAAGTCATTTGAGGAAAAATCAGGCAGGAATGGCAAAAAAAAAGAAGGAAGTCCTAGGCCTATGCAGCAGCTTGTCCCTATGGAAAAATCTAATAACAAGTTGCTTCAAGATAAGACCACACGCTCAGACACTGGCCTTATGGAGGTGATGATAGTGACAAGGAGTCCCCCTTGGTATTATCTGTACATGATTCTCTGATGTAAAACAGCTTTTTAATTTGACCTCAAATGCATCCTTGGGCATTTCTGGCAATATGGAGGGAGGGTGTTAATAGCATAATGTGTATGGTGGACAATAATGTTTAAAATAAGTTGAAAGTCTCACTCAAGATACCCAATGAAAGAGAGCACTAAAATAAATAATAGATTAACACATACCGGAGTTGCAAAGCAGATAAAGGGAGAGATTTTTACTATGCAAGTCATCAAAAGGTATGTATCCTGTGTTACATTGAAAAAAAGTCAAAGAAAACAGTCAATGCATGGTTCGGGTCTAGGAGCCTCAGCTTTAGTATTATATGTATATACTGTATATGGCTCCCATGTTGCCGCTCAGACCCATTCAGATGCGTTAAACCAAAAAACACTTCTGATTGGCCAGAAAAGTCACATGTCCGATTCAGTTTAACTTTTGAACTAAATTCGGAACAGACCCGAAATTTGGAAACAGAAATTCTGATTCGGACACATTCAGATGCATTGGGATTCGGAAATTCGAATGTGCAGGCAATGCACAGTAAGTACATGGGCAGCTTCAAAAAGCTACAATTTATGAGAGACCAGGTATGTTTTGTCATGAAACAATAATCTACATTGTATTATTTCAGACACAATAGGTTATAATATTGTACTGACTCCATGCAATGTATGTAAGCATATTTCACTAGGCCGCAGTTTCCCATGGAGACAACAGGCAGACTTATAATCAAGAAATAAAAATTAGAGTGTTTTATTTCACAGAAAAAAGCAAAGAATAGTGTACTGACTCTATCCCCAGTATGTGAGCAGCTTTTACTAGGCTCCAGTTTTACAGGCAGACAACAAGCAGGCTTATAATCATGAAATCCAAAGTGTGTATTGTATATAGCTATTAAAAGAACCCAGAATAGAGTGTTTTATTTCTACAAGCCATCATAATATGGTACTGATTCCTTTTACAGTATTTAAGCACTTTTATTAGGCCACAATGTGAAAAAAGAGACACCAGATAGCTTCTGATCAAGATATCATTGTTAGCATGTATTATTTCACAAACAAAAGCTAGGGAATATTGTACTGACTCCATGAACAGTATTTAAGACATTTTAGTAGGCCACATTTTGAAATGAGAGAAACCAGGCAGCTTTCAATTAAGAAACCAATGATACAGTGTATTATTTATAAGCTAACTGGAAAAATATTTACTGAATGGAGTTTAGGCACTTTTACTAAACTGCATTTGGAAAAGGAGAGATAACAGGTAAGAAATAACCTTTAGAGTATAATCATTTCACAGAAAAAGCCAGCAAAATGTTGTTATTTCAGCAGTTTTCTGGCTGCATTTTGAAAAGGCAGCTTTTAATCAAAGAGCAGCATTGGAGTGTATTATTTCAGAAAAAGACAGCAAAACATTGTATTGACTCTATACACAGTATTTAAGCACTTTTAGCAGGCCACATTTTGAAAAAGAAGATACCATTCATCTTTTAATGAAGAAATCAACATTAGGGTTTAATTAATTCACAGAAAAAAACAGGCAACATTTTGTACTGACTACATACATAGTTTTTTAGCACTTTTACTAGGCTACATTTTGCAGCAACAGGAGAAAATTAACATTGCAGCAGCACTGTCAAGGTTGGCAGAAACTATTTATCCCTGTAAATACTGTGTGGGCTATGTCAATTTACTCTTTCGTCCTCCAACACACACTTGGGGGAATATATCAAAGCAATTGCAACAGTTTTAGCCTCTTACGTAATTTTTTTATGTGTAATTCTGTTTATCCTCTCCTCTTAACATGTGTGCCTGCTTTGACCAGAGCTTGCACTATTTTTCCGATTATGCCTGTTTTGCATGTGCATTGCAAAAGTTTGCAACTGCTTACATCTGCACTTGTCCTGCAGTTGTCTTAAACTCGAACATCAACTAATAATACAATCACAACTTAAAAAGTCTCCATGACCACTTCTTAAGAAGCGACAGTTAAGCTTGTTGCCTAGAGTTGCGAGTCTTCTTTCCTGGAGTTATGAACAACATTACATTAGCAACATAAATCTGGCGCAAATATATCCAATGTGACCATATGCGAGTTCAAACATTTACAATTTCTATTTTAAATTCCCCCCACTGACTATAAATATAACACTTTTTTAGCAACGCTATACAGGATGGAAAATCTGTCTCTCCCTAATAACTGATTACTCCATGTCTTTTCCAGAACACACTGACAAAAGGCTGTCGGCAACTTTTATAGGGAGGGGGCTGGAACATAAGAAACCCCCTATGATTGGCCCTTTTAGGCCAGCTCACCACAGTTCAGAGGCCAGGAAATTAATTATTGGTTATTGGTTACTATAGACACAAATGTCTGCATTAATTTTTTCTCCAATCGAAAACTTATCGAACCCAAAGCTGATCCCTAATTATGGAATTTCCAGCAGTAACTGAGCAGAACAAAACAAATTACAGTCATACATTAAATAGAGGCTAATGGCTAAATCACTCTTCTGACTCAAAATACCCACATCATGGTAAAATATTTCAATTTGTTTTTTATTTGTTCCAGGGTAAGCTCAGCTGTGTGCATCCATGAAAGGAACCAAGTGGATGGTAAATTACAGTTTTCTTCCTGCTCATCCTGGAAAGAACAGGTTGGCTTTTGAATGGTGAGTTTGAGCATATTTGATTGAGTGTCTTTCCTACTGAATCTTGGAGAAAGAAGGCCACATTTCATCTGTCCCAGAGGTCTCCTTCACAATGAGTGTGTCAGAGAATATAGCCAGTTACAGATGGTAATTTAATGGCACATTAAGAACATGTCTTAAGTGCATAATATTGTAAAATCAATTCTTCCCAGTATATCTGCTGGAGAGCTGATAGACAGAGCATTTAATGGGAACTGAATTAAACACCTCAACTCCCTCACCTTGTCATTTATGATCCAATAAGGTCCTACGTGTGATATATGTCTCTACAGACACTGTTCTCCCTAGCAGGAAGGACATATTTAATAAGTACTATGTACCAAAATGCGAGCACTATACTCACTACCCATGAAATGTGTCATTCTAACTACAGCACTCAAATATAGAAATATGGTACTCTTCACTGCTCTTGTTTGCTCAGAATTGGACAATGGACAGTACACATCCCCTGTTATTCTGGCATGTTCTGTAAAGTTACACAAGTTACAGGAGATGCAATAACAATATTGTTCATATCTGTGACTAGCTTTGCACATGCCCTTTATTCTCTAAGGAGCCTCCCAATGCATACACAACTTTTCAGAAGATGGTAGAATGTTGCACACACTGCTCACCCCTGGGTAAGGAAAGGAAGGGTGATCTGCTGTTTCTAAATACAAATATTATTTCTTTCTGAAGTTTTGAAACATTACCTACTTTTTCTAGTACATCCAGACACCATTTAGTCTATACTTGCTAAAGGTTTAGATATGTTCAATACCCCTTTTTTCCTAAACTATATTCAGGTTTTACGGGGAATACCCAGTCCCTATTAACGTTTAAAACTTTTAAAGAAATACTTTAAGTTTAAAACATATAGGTATACCTGAGCCTTAGTGCCCATGGACAGCTTTGGGGCAGGGGGAGCTTGGTTAAACCTGAGTTTCTAGTAAATAGGTCAAGCACCTGAAAACAACATTATGTCCACAGGGCCGGATTTACTCTCTCTGCTGCCCCAAGGCCAGGTTCCTCAATGCGCCCCCCTACCCACCAACCCCGACCCACATGGAGAATGGCAGACCTACAGGCTGCATACAAGTGATCTCTGCATCACCGCTGTACATTTAGCTTGCCCAAAGCAGGGCTAAATGTAGAAAACTACTACCCGACCGGGCATCGGGAGATGGGAATTCCACACCCCTGCTGCCCCTCTACTCCATGCTGCCCCGAGGCCGGGCCTTGTGGGAAATCCGGCCCTGTATGTCCCTTTCCTACTATCAAACCTGTTATGAGTTGGGGCCTGAGAAGGGCAGACCACTTTTAAATTATAAAGTGAGGCAAATTATACATTTGAGCGCAATATATGAGGCTTAAGTTAAAACTAAAGCCAAAACATTTTTATTTGTTTTGGAGAGAGTAAGGAAGGGTTATAACCCCTGTCAGCTTTTTTGCCACCTCCATTAGGGTGATTTCCCTTCACTTCCTGTTTAATAGCCACAACAGAAGGTAAGAGGAAATCCCTTCCTAGTGAAGACAAGCTCTGATAGTCAGCAGGGTCAAGAGAACTGTGCTGCCTCCAGCAGTTATATATCAGGTTATATATCAATGCAGTTGCATTGGTATTATTGTGCATTTATATGGTTAATGTTTGTTATGCTGCCATTTTGTGATTCCTGTGTGTATTACACCTCTTTCCTGTGTTTCCTCCCCTTTTGTATGATTTAACATCTTCAGTGTAAGATTCAGCCATTTTCAGGCCACATGTGCACATGGAGCTAGGAGAAAGGCATATTCGTTTTGACTGCTTCAAATGCTTCAATATAACCATGTGTGCCAGAACACGCTGCATTCAGTAAAGATTATCATGTATGCAAAGTATTTGGTGATTTCAGCTATGTGATGAAGATTGTATGCAGTGATTGTATCTGCTACCCAGGGCAGGTATAAATGTCTCAGGAAGAGATAAATTACTATTTCAACAGTTGGTTTCAGAAGAAGAACTAGCGTCCTAATCGAAAGATTTCTCTGGTGGCCACCCAAAATTTGGGATTTTCTTTCACATTCACTTTTAGTCAGTGCTTTTTTTCTGGCCAAAAAGGTTCAGGTACTTACTACGGCGGCCATCTTTGTTGTAGGTGGGGATGCACTGAGCAAGCCATCTTTATGTTCGTAAAAAAGTGCCAGAAGACAAGCGTCATCACACTATGCGGAGTGATGACGCTTGTCTTCTGGTGCCGTGTCCATACACTTGCCTTACAGACACTTGCGCATTGTCTGTACGGCAAGTGTACGGACACGACGACAGATCAAGCGGTATCACCCCGCTCACAGAGATAACACTTGCCGCAATGGCGCCTTTTTTAATTTTGTTTTTGCAATTCTACATCGCAAAAAAAATAAAAAATGAAAAGGCTAGCGGTAGGTGCCGGTACTGCGTACCGGTATGTACTGCCAGAAAAAAAGCCCTGCTTTCACCAGGACAAATAGAGAGGGCAAACCTCCCTATTGGGGACACAGACAGCAATAAAAACCTGACAGATGTTTCAATCCCTCTCCACTCTATCCAAAATTAAAACAAAAAATTCTGTCTTCAGATGCACTTTAAGTAAGCAGTATTTACATTTTTAGTTATTTACTTATTTATTTCAGCCTGGAAAGTGCACAGGCTCAGGGGCTTTAATTCTTCCCAACACTTGTTAAAGATAAATTGTTAGTGAGTAGATGGGAGACAGTCTCTGTCTATTGGATTCTAGCATTTTTTTTTCCTGGCAGCATGCCTGAGCGAGAGGAATATTGAACTCTCCTGCTGTTCAAATCTCTCCCCAACTTCGCTAGGCGAAAGAGTCTGAGAAGTAATCAGCCAGCTCTGGCAAGATGTTTAGCACACTGTGGCTTTTGAAAATCTAATTCAGAACAAACACATCAACCAGGGCAAATATTGTAAGACTGTTTAGGGAAAGCGAAGGCATCATGGGAGTCAGCAAGAGGGATTTGCACATCGTAATCTTCCAGTGGCTTATGCCAATGCATCAAACTATAACAACTCAAAAGTTTGTGCCCTCTTTTTTTCCTTGTGGCTTATCTGCTGTTCATTTCTCTTCACTTAAAGTTCAGTGCCTTCCTTCCTCTTTTTTATGCTTTTTTATTTTGTTGTGTCCCTGTGCCCCGACATTTTCAGTTTTTTTTTAACTGATTATAGGAATGTAATGTAGCTGGCATAATTAAGGCTTCATTCACAGTGTAGCTCCCAGCAGCCTCAGGAAACAAGCACAGCAGGCAGCGGAGTTCATATACTTAATTTAAGCCCATGGAAATAACACACGAGTAGGGATAAAATGTATATACATAAGGGTTTTAAATACTAAAATACTTTGGTCATGTTCAAACTGAGACACTTATTTATTACCCTTTTGCTGCCAGTCCCATTTATTTTTACAGTTTTTTACAAACATGCTAAATTGTATATATTTTTTGTAACTGAAAACACACTTAAAGAGGAATTCCAGGAATTTCAAAAGTTAACCTTTGCAGTGGGGTTACCCCTGCACCGCAAGGGTTAAGTGTTCTTTTGTGTTCAGGTGCAAAAATAAAAAAGTTATAATTGCCTGTGGTAGCCCCACTGCAAAGGTTAATGTTTAAAAATCCTGGAGTTCTTTTTTAAAACCCTAAAACCACTAAAGAGCCAAAGAATCCAGCCGTAGCTTCGGCTGATCCTTTGGCCGCCTCTGAACCGAAAGGCTGCTGTACGGGCTATTCTATAGCCCATACAGCAGCCGAAGGCAGCCGAGCCGAACGCATATGAGCCGCAGTAACACCCAAAGCAGTTTACCTGTCCTTAGATGCAGTGGCCACATTAGTTTTTTACTGTATTTTTACCCAGTAATCCATCAAATAACAGACTTACTGTTTGTTCATACCTACACTAATTTCTCTATTGTATCTTTGGAGGGAGCCATGGGTTTCACTAAAGCTGGACTTTCAAACATGTCTGCCTTTGTTTTATTACATGGTGGATTGATGGAACTAGAAGTTTACACAAGAAAGGGTGCTTGTGCTTTCTTTTTAGTTCACAGAAAGTGACAAGGACACAGCATTTCCGGCAAGATCAACAGGTATTTTTTGCTGAAAATGTTCTTTGCCTGAGAAAATAGAATGAATGCAGCCACCACATCTAAGAACTAGGGAGCTGCAATATATTACATTTTTAATTGGATTTAAATATTACTTAATCAATCTCTAATAGTCCCAATTCTGGGACAAAGAACAACTAAATCTCTCTCTGTATACAAACTATTGTGGTTCAGCATCGTGTATCTACAGTAAACTCTCTGTTATCCGTTATTCAACCAGAACTCTCATCTAACCAGAAAAAAAAATCTCCTGTGTACTCACTGTTCTGTTGATCTGCGGCATGTTTTATCCGGGAAACGATCATGTGCTAATTTGTCTTAATTTGTTTTAAGTGTGTTTTTGTCTTAATTTGATTACTGCATTTCAATATTAATATGAAGTCATGTAATATTAGTTTTTGTTATGGTATGGTGTAGCATATGGCACTAGTTTGGTATATGGCATATATATGGTATATGGCATTAGTTTAGTTAGACCTATTTTAATAGTAACTCTCAAGCAACCAGAAACTGCATTTATCTGGAATAAGCCCTCACGGGCAGGGCCCTCCTTACCATCTTGGCTTGAATTGTATTGTAGGGGTCCGAGCAGCCTGGGGGGCCCACCCGGGACCCCTACATGAGTATCGGCTGACAGCGACAGTCGAGGAGGCGATCGGGCCCCAGCATTGCCGATCCTGCGGCATTGGAGAAAGCTGTGGCCCCATCGCCCCACTGCTCAACTGATCTCAGACCGGCCGGAAGTGACATCACTTCCAGCCAGTCTGGCGGCAGAGGAGGTCCTGCTTCACTAAGCCCTGCGTCCAGCACGTCGCTAAGCCCAGAGTCCAGCGGGTCGCTAATCCCTGCGTCCAGCGGGTCACTAAGACCTGAGTCAAATTCATTGACTGTTCTGCATTGCTGGATAAATGTATTGCTGGGATTTGTAGTCCACCTACAGCTGGTGCCATTGTGCATTAGAGTGTAAGCTCCTCTGTACAGAGCCTGATGTGACTGTGGGGGGGGGACATTGGAGTGTAAGCTCCTCTGTACAGATCTAGAGACTGATGTAACTGGCTCAGTGTCCTCTGTACAGCACTGCGGTATTTGTCAGAGCTACAGTATATAAATGTATAATAGTGTGTGACTGGCTCAGTGTGTTGGCGGTGCGGGGGGGTCGGGGTGGATGGGCGGCCTAAAGCAGTGCAGGGGGTCCCAAAATTTCTGATGGCTGCCCTGATAATAATAATAATCTACCAATCCCTGTGGATGCCGGATAACAGGGAGTTTACTGTATTAAAGTTGCCTGTGCATGTAAATTCTAAGCTTTAAGGACAACAGGTTTAAACCTTCTATTTAAAAATAAAAAAAATAAAGATTTTTCTCACTAGCACAATTTTGTCAAAATGCACTTTTTTTATTCCAGCTATTTGAATTGATTACAATAGATTCATATTTCTGGACAATTTGAGGACAAAACAAGTATAAGCAGTAACCTGTGAACTATATTAAATAAAGATAAGTGCAGCCTACCAATGGTGCAGTCAAGTATGCTAAAGAAATAATGATATTTTTATGGCATGGTAATAACAATGTGATTTGCCTCATTAGACATTCTGATTCTTTCTGTTTATTATAAGAGTTAACTCTATTAAACTCTGTCTAAAACTGTTAAGGGTTGTTTAACATGCATTCAGTATTTTGAGTTTACTTTACATTACTTTTAGGGGCTTCAGGGAAATATTAGGGGTCTAAACAGACTGAACAGGAATCGTTTATGAATGTTCCTGTTCATTGATAACATGAGAACATGGTATGTTTACTATAACCACAATTATGAATGAACAGGAGGTGATGTAGCTCACTCCCATTCATTCATAATTGAGGATATAGTACACATACCATATCCTCAATTATTTAAAAACACTCAGCAATCACTGATCGCTGAGTGTTTGCTCTCGCTCTCCTCTCTGACACGCTGTCACAGGAGGCTGAGTGAGCAATGCAGGGAGGAGAGCTCTGCCTCCTGTGACAGCGTGGGTTGTCTTCACCCCCACACCACTCTGCCGGACTATGATAGGTGGCTGAGCGGTGTGGGAGGAGAGACACCGGCCGCTCACGGCGGTCTCCTCCCGCAGCGCTCGGCCGGCTGTCATTTTCTCTCCTTCCCGCTGGGAGAAAGAGCAGCGCCTAGCGGGCAGGAAATTTAGCCAAAGGAATTTTAGTTCTGTATAGCCTGTCCAGCCATTCAGGTACTACTAAGAGACAGCGCAACTACGTCCTCAGCTTTTTAGTGCCATAATTCCAAAGCAAGAATTGTTTTGGTGCAGTCATGCTACAGTCAGCACTGATACTTTTGCCACTGGATAAGTCCAAGATTTTAGGGCTTAGGGCTATAACTTTAGTGAAGTTTCCCTAATAAATCTCTACCTCCACCTAAATGCAGACTTATTTTCCTCTCCTATCCAGTGACCTTTACTGTGACATGGTTCTGGCTGGCCCTTTCTCCTAACCTACTTTAAAGTATCCTTTTGGATAACGTAGTGGAGGTTTACAACCCGCTGTCAGTTCTGTGTCCACTGTCCTGATACAGCTGTTCGGATAGAGCCACATGCAACTGCACCAAATTAAAAAAATTATCTGATTGGCTCTAAACCAGTGGTTCTAAACCTGTGCAACCTCAGGGCCCACATTTGTCCTTGGTTATTAAGTCGAGACCCAAGTCGCACTGCAATAGAATGCACGGCATTGCAGTGCTGGGCATTCAGGTGCAGGTGATCGGACTGTGGGTGGGAGGTGCGTTTGGGGTGTCATTCAAATTAATAGCAATGCAATACACGATCCACACCAGACCGTGCAGTAGGTGCAATTGCATGGTACTGTGAATGAATCCCATGGGACTGTGTGATTAACGAACTCTACCAGTGTGAACTGACCCTTAAAAATACTGACAGACACACACAACCACAGACACAATCTCACACACTCAAACATTCTCACACACACACACATTCCAAAAAAAATTATATATATTTTTTCTTTTTTTTTTAAGATCCGCCCAGTCTCGCTACCTTACGAGAACTGGAGTGGATCCTCACCTTGGGGTCCAGTGTGGGTGTGCTGTGCTGTGACAAAGCTCCATCCATATGTGCATTGTTTGTACAGCTCCCTTGTGCCCTGTAGAGGCGCTAGGAGACAGAATGTGATGTCAGTCCAGGCACCACTACAGGGCACATGTGGGAGCTGTAAGCAATGCACATATGGATGGAGCTCCCTTATGGCCATACTTCCAGCTAACCCCACCTCAAGTTGAAACGCATTGCCTGGCTGCATATTTTAAATGGCTGCTCGGCATGAGAACTGATGGTGCTGCGCTAGGGGGAGGCCGTAGAGTCTCTCACCTAGAAAATTGGAAGGCATGTGGCGACTCACTGAACATTAGTTTGAGACCCAATTTTGGGTCACGACCCACTAGTTGAGAATCAAGGCTCTAAACAGTATCTCCATGACTGAGGCCATTAGCAGTGGGTCCAGGAAATTCTAGTGAAAAGACCAGCAGCAGATCCATGCCCTTTTGTGAGATTGCTTTACAGACTAGGTAACAGATATACTGCATGTGTCATTCAGCGGATTAAAAAAAATATTCAGGAAACAAATAATTCAATTGGGTGGCATGATTTCACTTAGAATATAAAGCTGGGTATACACGTACAGTATATATTTTCATACTTCAACCTGCTGGCTGAACAAAAAAAAATATAACAGATTCTTCCATCAACGCTTTCGAGCGTTGATCGTGGAACCCCCTACTGTTTCTACTGTATTCTGACAGCAGCCAGCGGCTCCTGTCAGAAGAATACCCGCACGGAGCAAGCTCCGTTTGGCCAAGAATTTTCCAACTGGCTCCTTTGATCAGCTGATTGAGGGATACCGGGTGGAAGGGTGCCAATAGCGGCACCCACTGTGCACATTTAGGCCAGTTCATAAGGAACCACGTATAAAGAAGTATCGTAGTGTACAGATATATTCCCTGCACTCCTTACAGCGTCTGGAACCAGTAACAGATGTGGTGCTCGCAGTGATAAACACGGATGGTGCCGTGCGTTTTCAGAAAGTAGAGGATCGCCGGTATAAAAGTATCTTACATCCTTTTATTGACGTCAGATACACATGGCATCACAAGCATGTATCTGACGTCAATAAAAGGACGGATAGATGCATGGGACCTCGGTGTGCTGGCAACTACTTCTTTATACTTGGATCTGTCCGGCGCCATCCGCTTCTCACCCATCACCCTTCCAGTATATTGCTAAAGGATTCCGGTCCGGACTGCAATGGGACACTTGTAAATTGTTCATCAGGAACCAGGCCGCAATTCTATACGTGTATAACCGACTTTAGTAATCATGATGCTTAGCCCAAACTTTATTAATTCACATAAATAAAAGGTATTAAGAGATTGGGGGATTTCATTTATTTTGAAGTTTATAACTCAACAGGTTACAGCTAAATACAAAATACCACAAAAATGCACTACAGCACATTAGGAAGGTTAATTTTTAAGGGCTTTTGGATACCAGCACCAGGAGGCAGTGGTGAGACATGGTGATGTCATTAATGCCTCCAAGAAGAGGACGGAAGCCAAGATAAGTTTTTTTGTAAATGCTTTATTTTTGCTAGACCTTTTTTAAGTGTATTTCCACTTTGCAGCCAAATTAGGATAACATCTATTTTATATTTGTTACATGTTCACGTGCACATAGCATAAGCTAAAAATAATAATAATAAATGCTTCCTGCAGTTTAAATTGCTTTTACTTGGATTAGGGTTTCTACTAGGCTTCTTAAGGGTTAAAAAAAGTAATTTTCTTGGATGGTCCCTTTTAAAGGAAACTTGTCAGTAGAGGAAAAACACATGGGCTGGCAATGATGACCACCTTCTGAAAATGGTAGTTTCTGGTTGTCATGTTGATCATCTGGCTTTAATACTTTCAGGGTCAATGTCCCAGCGCATTTGGTTTTGGTGCCATCAATGACTCAAATACAGAACAGTTGCTTTCGGCACAGAGATCCTGAAAGGTATTTTTCCATCCAGGACCTTTCGAATCTTAAATCCTCTTCCTTTTAAATCTGTATCTGTTCTCATGCTCTGCAGAACTTCTGTTTTGCAGCAGACTACCTTGTCTCAGGAATGGATACACGGTGTCTGTGTATACGTTTGTATAGGCTGTAACCTGAGCCAGCACTACAGGAAGAGGCCCTGAGCTGAAAAGGGAAGTTCTCCCCAAGCATGAGAAGACATGAGGATTTAAAAGGAAGAGCAGCAAAGAGAAGGGAAACAACCATGGATAACAGTAAGGCACACATTACAGTATTGGTTTATGTTAAAAAATCTGAGGGTTTAATGTCACTTTAACCTAACCCTTGCAATGGGAACAGCCCCGCATTGCAAGAGTTAGTGCTCGTTTTTGTCTAGGGCCTAAAATATCAAAGATATACTCACTCGAACCCCCAGAACAGCCTAGCTGCTAGACCACTCGCTGCAGCCTCTCTCCCCCTCTGCTCCGGCGGTCTGAGAACCTGTGAGTCATCACGTCCCAGGGCGGAGGGGGAAGAGAGACTACAGGGACTCGTCTAGCAGCCAGGGGGATCTGAGGTCCGGGTGAGTATATCTTTGATATTTTAGACCTTAGATGAAAACAAGCACTTAACCCTTGCAGTGCGGGGTAGTCCTATGGCAAGGGTTAACTTTTCTTCTGCCTGGAGTTCTTCTTTGTCCATGTCAAATTTTAACTGGCAACGAGTGATAAAATTCAGCAGCAGGGCTGGTCAACATAATCCAAAAAGAAGTAATTCCTATCAATTTCGAAAATCACACTTGCCTAGTACTTAGCTTAAATAACAGACCTATGGGCTCTGCTATTTGTTCCATCTCAGGTTACATATGCATCAGTTTACAATCTGAAAGGCCTTTCTCAGCAGACATGACTGGACGTCTCTACTTCCATGCTTCAAAGAATCTCTGATTGCTACAACAAACCCAAATCAGCCAATATTTGCACATATCACGCAGTTCCGCTCACCTGCACGGCCCTCTTTGGCTGCCTTTGTAAATCATTGCCTAGCAACAAGATAGAGCATCCACCCCCATGCACAAAAGCTTCACTTAGCTCATGATTTGGTCTGACAGCTGCATCGTTAACCCCTTCCATGCTGCAAAAACAGCGAATAACTTGGCTGGCCCTTTTGTGCTGCAGTGCCGTCCGTCCGTTTTTTTACTACGGGCGGACGGCAAGAGGTTAAAGTAACATTAAAGTCAAAAATACTTTTCCCTCCCCCAATGTTAATTAAAGCACTTACCTTAAATGATGTTTCTTAATCCGATCTTCTTCTTTCTTCTTTTCATCTGTCCCTCCATCGCTGCTGCGGGTTTCCGATCCAGCGCTGACTCCTCTGTCCTTGCTGGCACTTCCTGTCCCACGGTGTCTGCATGCGTGTGCACACCGCCCATAGACTTACCTTGTGTCTCTCCTCGTCTCCCAGCCAAAAATCAGAACTGCGCATGTGCCCACCCCAAGATGATTTTCGGACGGGAGCGCGCGGCGAAGACACAGGTAAGTTTAAACCGCTTTTAAAGCGTTTAAAAAAAAATGTTTTTGCATATATCTACTGCTTGCAAGCAGTAGATGTATGCAAAAAAAGCTGAGGATTTAATAACCCTTTAAGGTGAATCTATGGTTTTGTTGTTGCGAAACAAAATGCCTTGTGGGTCACTTACATGCATTGCAACAATTTTAATAGACTAGATTGCAGATATGTAATTTCGTTCTGTACAGTAGATACTGAGAGGGCCATGCCAGTGCACTTAACTGAGTTCTGCATGTGAGGGTCTACCTACTGTAATCATGTGATCTATCCCAATAATCTTAAAAGAAAACCGCACCCCCTCATCCCATAGCTCCCCATTACAGATGCAGGAGCATCATATCTAAATTCTACATGCAGCAGTATTCTATGAAGGATTCTAGAACTTGGATTGGGCAAATTACAAGAGCATGGAGATGAGAATTCTGGGAAAACGCAGCTATGAACTCTCGCTGTGTTTGCAAGAAAGAGAAATAAAATAAAAAATCTGGCAATTTCAGGAATTGGTGTCTGCTTACTACTGAAACATAATTTATTAGGATTCAATTACAAAATGGCTAACGTGATAAGAATATATTTTATAATAAGCAAATAAAATATTCCTTTAAAAGAGAAGGCAAAGGAAAACCATTTGGTAATAAATGAGCCATGCATCACACTGTGAATTTGTCCACAACTCCTTAAATATAGTAAAAAAAAGTCCAGGTGTTGCAACACTCAATCTTCTTTATTTGTTAATCTAGAATTATCATGACATGATACAAAAGGGGTAACAGTTTCAAACCACACACGGTTCTTTTTGAAGCCCAAAAGTGATACACAGTCATACACAGATATATATATTTTGCTGTGAGGAACCATAGATACCGTAACTCTCCAAATGTGGGGACGCTCTGCCCAATTGTGACCATTTTGGGCCAAACATTTCTTTCTTTGCCAAGTTCCAGCCTTTTTAAATGCTAAAAGCGAGGGTTGTCAAAAGACACTTCAATGGGTATATTTACAAATGTTTTTATCTCCCAGGATTCACGCATTTTCCCATTTGATGGCACTTAGAAAATGTGTAGATCTTGGTGAAAGTTGTATAAATCATGTGTAAAAATATTACTAGCCCCATACTAAGTACAGTATTTTGAAAACGTTTTATTCTGTGTAGGCTACATTACCTACACAGGGGTACCTAAGGGATACTCTAGGAACCCTATGAAGAACTATGGTAAAAACCATTTAATGTTTTGCTGTCTTACCTTACAATATCACATTTATTGCAGAATAAGAGTTACATTTTAGTAGTCCTAAAAAAATTGTCCTTTAGCAAAGAAATTCATAGTACAGTCAAACATGGAAATATTAATTTAAACTTGCCTGTTAGACACATCTTAAAGCTGATTTCCAGGTATAAATTGATTTAAAAAAATAGTAGCCTTTCCCTGAATGGCCACTGTGCCGAGTGAGTGACCCCTGTGTTTTGAAGAGAGGGTAAGTTGCTCAGCATAGCACAGTAGAGGACCCACAAGATTGCAGCCATCACTGCAGTAGCTCTGGCTACTAGAGTGCTTTACAGGATTCCCAGTGATCGATCAGTTATGACATATACATCCTTGCATTGGGCCAAGCTGTACCGTTTTGTGTGTGTAAGCAACAACTGTAGTTGTAGCTTTAATTTAATGATTGTCCATATCTATTTACTTTCTGCTAGCTTTAAAAAATCTTGGGTTGGGGTTAATTTATTTTTTAGGGGAGGTATATTTCATTTTCTGCTTGTATGGCTTTTTTTTGTGATGCGCAGTGTGCACTTGTTGCTGCAGCAGGCAAACCTGTAAAGTTGTGTGTACCAGAGCACCACATTTTTATCCTCTCTATTGCCATAGCTGTCACTAAATATAGAGAATCTCCTATATTAAAAAAAATGTCAGGCAAGCCTAAAGTGAGAGTAAGAGGTTTTGCACATGGAGGTAGTGGGGGTTAAGCAGGTTCAGCAGGACAAGCAGTGGTCAGGCCGCACCATCATGCGGCCCTTTTCTATCTCTCAGTGGCTGCTCCATACAGCCACAGCACAGGCAGAATATAGTAGACTGGCTCATAAAGCCTTTTTCTTCTTCCTCCTTGCAGTCATTCCTCCTTTCGGATAATAGGGATGAGAACGATAGCACCATGACCACCAAGAAGAGGGTTCAGCCACACAACAGTCAGGGGATATTAGACAAGAAGGAGCAAGAGACAGTGATGTTTTTTGAAGCTGAAGCTGTAGGCTCCAGCAATGAGGAGTGGATGATGAAGTGGCAGAGTGTGGTTGAATAGTTCTGATAGAACAGCAGAACATTAGGGATGGAGGGTTTTGTCCAGGGGCAACTTGCAGAGGGCTGGACGAAGTAGCCATCTTAATTCATCTGGCAGTTCTGCCCCACAGGTATTTCAGTGTGTGTTTTGGTGGGAGGTGAGGGTTACTTGGCCTTGCAGTCAGTCAAGGTCAGTACTATTCCTAGGGCCTATTCCTAGGGCCTGTCTACAAAGCTCTGCACTGTGGGCCATTATTATGTATCTGCTGTCGCCAGTATTGCTGTGATCTGCAGCCTCTGCCTGCAGCATATCAACTTTGGTAAAAGCAAGAGCCAACATGACTTTGCGCTACAGAGCTCATTTAAAGGCTAGCACTCCTTCTCAAACCTCACTTTCCGCACTCCGTATTCCACATCGTTATCCTACTGCATCCACTGCAACATCTTTGGCCTTTAAAGCACTTGCTATCGACACCAGCGCCTAAGGATCTTGACACGGGATCCGACATATATAATAATGATAATACGTAGTAGTACATCTTCTTACAGTGAGGTTGCTCCTTAACAGTCAGATAGACTATCACATCATTTGTAAACAAAAACCAAGAGAGCACCTTCTCCTGTGCATTATCATTTTTTGTAAATAAATATGAAACAATAAAAACCTACTCACAAAGGTGAGGTGCAGGCAGCGTCTGAACATAGAAGTCAAAGAATGACAGGCTCTGAAGAAGGAGGTGTACCCTGAAAATGCATTCAACGTTCAGTGGAGGCTTGGATGACAGAAAAACCAGCGTGTCTCTGCCGATCTCATCTCACCCTCCAACAGCCATGCATATGTTCAGACGCTGCCTGCACCTTTGTGAGTAGGTTTTTATTATTTCATATTTATTTACAATAGTTGATAATGCACAGGAAAAGGCCCTCTCTTGGTTTTTGTTTACAGATCAGTGACCTCTAGTTAAAGGGAGATAAGTCTCAAGGGGTTTCAGAGACTTAGGATATGCCACATCAAGCAGGAAAGATGGTCATGGATACACCCACGCCGCTGTCTCCAGCAACATCCCTGGCAAGACAGATATCTTTTGCTGCTGGTGCAAAAGAACAACATGTCTCCAAATAAACCACATGCCCAGCATCTTAACTCCAGCTTGGTAAAACTTCTAGCTATGACATCTAAAACAGTGGCTTCCATGAGTTTATGGCCTGTGCTCTACCAAAGTGGCAGGTACCCAGCCACCATATTTTGCCCAGAACGCTATCCCTACCATCCACTAGTATGGAAAACATAATGAGGGGAATTTATCAAAAATGGAGCAAACAAAATCTGGAGCAGTTGCCCATGGCAACCAATCAGCTTTCCTGTTCAGTTTGTTCAATTAAGATTTGAAAATGAAATAAGAGAAGCTGATTGGTTGTCGTGCACAGCTGTTCCAGATGTTGTTTACTCCAGCTTTGATAAATTCGCCTCAATGTGTCTGTGCCACTAAACACACTGTAAAATATTTGTGGCTATTGACTCTCAGATAATACACTCCAATCTGTATTTCAAAACAGAACCTGCCTTGAAGTACAATCTCAGATGAACAACACATGACATAGTATACCATGTCATTATTTATTTGACAAACATAAAGCCAAAATGTAGACGTTTGTTTCACAACTGTATTAAACAGTTGTGCCACTGGACAATTTGTACGAAGTTGAGGGCTTTAGCTCTGTTTTTTAAAAGGAAACTTTTGTTGCTGCTACTTCAATTCAGTCCTATTACCGAATGATAAACAATCAGGTGTCAAAGTCCAAGCTTCCCCAAATGACCTTTTTGAGACACTAGTATACCTATCAGCTCAAAAATAGCCAGAATTTTACTCCAGGATTTGTCTCCCCCTAGACTATAAGGCCTGGTTCACACCTGTACGTTTTGTAGCGCGTTCAACGCTCTACGAACGCTCTACAAAACGCTTAAACATGAAAACCCATTGTTTTCTATGGGTATGGTTCACACCTTGCCGTATTTCAGCCCGTCTGAACGCACTACAAAACGGCCTACGCCTGAAAAGGTACATGAGCTTCTGTGGGAACAGAGCCTAATGAGATTTGCTCCAAATTTCTGATTTTGAAATCTTCAAACCACATTCAGAGAAACAAATCCAGGCAAATTCACCCATCACTACTAGGCCCCTGTCTTGCTAACGTAAAAGCAACCTTTAAAAAAAAAGAAAGGATAGGTTAAAGTTCCTAAAGGTTTTATCATTGCAGAACAGAATTAAATTACATCCTCTCTGCGTTTATAGCAATTAGCCTCTAGTAACCCCAGTTGCATGGAGATATCTGGAGGACTAATGGGTTTCAAGGACTCAAAAGCATAATGGCAAGTTTTTAAGGTGATGCGGGATATATACAGGATTATAATGTCTTTATGCTCAAATATTGTAAAGGTCTGGGTTATTTAATCAGCTTTGCCCTTAAAGTAGTTTGAAATGCTCATAATGTTTTCTTTCACAAGAATTATATTAAGGCAAAAATCATAACAAGGTTAAAGAATAAAAAAAAGGAGGTAACTCCCAACAAGACAAAACACAGGAAAAAAAAAGTAAAACACCCATTCAAAGGTGCAATTACAATACTATAGATTCATATAAAAGGTTCCGTATATAGAAAGAAGCACTGAGAAATCCATGGTACCTTATTAAAAAGAATTAAAAGAAAACTATAGAGGCAAAGAAGGGGAAAACGAAAAAATATCACATTTATACAGACACCCCCAATGGGATTCCCTGTGGAAAAAACAAAAAAGAAGATTGTGTCCAGTTGTCAAAATGACAGAATCCCCACAAGAAGAGAAAGAAGACAAGAAGCAAAAAGGAGAAAAGAAAGTGAAAATAGAAGAAAGCTCCATAATAAAAGTAAGAAAAGAAAGGTTATGCAAGAATGAGAACAGTAAGGGGAGGGGGGCGGAAAGAAGGGCGTAGGTAAAGAGTGCGGGAATACTTCTCACCCCTCGCATCCTGGGGTCACAAAACATGTTCAACTTAAAGGGACAATAGAAGGTCTCGGGAACCCTCTGGGGGCATATGCTCCAACTAGGGTGGAGAAAAAATTTGGCACGCAAATCCAGTAAAATAACTGTCATTTTTTAATTGACTATCATACCCATCACCCTCCAAAGAACTTCAAGATAATTAACTGAATGCGTCCTCCATGCCTGTACTATCATCAGCTTAGTGGCACCAAATATGAAGAAAACCAATTGTTCAGCCAACAATTGGTTTATACAATAGGGCTTCCCATGGATTCCTGTGCAGATTCCTGCTAATGATAAATGCATATCCACAACCTTTGCACTTTGGGTCAGATTAAAGTCAGCACACATTTAGCAATTTGATTAAGGGTGAGGTACCATCAACAAATAGCTTTATACCAGCTACAGCTCGCGGTATACTGAGGCGCCGCAGCCGGAGTGGATCCCGACATAGATGACGGGATCCGCCCAGCTGCGTGAGTGACAGTCCCACACTTTAACTACCTCCGGTTTTCAGTACAGCATTGCATGACGGAATAAACGTCAGTCAAAGTATCGCAGCGCTGAATACTGAAAAATGGCCTGGCCAGGAAGGGGGTCTAAACACCTGGTCTTGAAGTGGTTAAATGCAATTGAGGAAAGAGTTCAAGGTCTAACAGCCCCAGGGAGCCATAACATCCAGTACAACCCATTGCGGAATATTATCCTTAACATGTAAACATTAAAAGGGCAATTTGCGCTGCCACTTAGTATTTGGCAAAACTGTGGGCCCCCAACCCTGACTGGGTCTAGTATTGCCCCACACATGCTGGAGGACCTTCCTCTGTATTGACCTTAACATATAAAAGGGAGCAGAAATTTGCAGGACCCTAAAGAAATACAGCAACTTTGGTAGAAAAGTAACCTTAATTGTATTAACATGACAGAACCCCCGAGATTTTATACTTTTTCCAGGTTTCCAAAGAAGAGAGAGAACAACAAAGAAGGGTAATTTTCATCTTACAGAGATGGTAAAGATGTAGTTAAATGAACATCTAAATAGGGCAACCTAAACTCCCACAAAAAGGATATGTATGTTGGATTTGGAGGAATTAAGATGTAGACCAGATACATCTGCAAATGAGGAAAGGGTAACAAGCCAGTAAGGTACAGCAAAGTTACATGAGGCTGGGTTGTGCATGTCAATATATAATTCACAAATAGAAGGGCTTTATGCTGGACACCACTATGCTCAATACCCTTAATGTTGTCGGCCGAAGAGCTATCGCTAAGGGTTCTAGAAAAAGAATAAACAATATGGGTGAAAGAGGACACCCTGCTTCGTTCCCCTATTAATACTAAACAAAGGTGATTCAAAGCCATGATACAAAAGCGTAGCTTTCAGAAATCATAAAGAGCATGAATCCATGCAAAAATTTGCTCTCCAAACCCCCATTTATAAAGGGTGTAGTACATATAAGGCCAGGAGAAAGAGTCAAAAGCTTTCTGCAGCAACAGATACATAAACTGCTGTTTTTTCTTTAGTCAATGTAAGTAGACTCAGTGCCCTGCATATATTATAGCCCCCTTGCCTACCAGGAACCAAGCCCAGTTGATCACCAATTGCTCAAATTGTTTTCAATAACGAATCCAGATCAAACACATATACTGTCCATTACCAAGCAAATTATTTATTTATATTTTTGCATAAGCACTTACAGTTATCATGTTTCCAAATAGCTGGCTCCAACTCTCTTAGCTGGCCTTCCCTTATCTTCCTGTCCAGCACAAGCTCTCAAAGTACAGCACAGTCTACAGCAGCTCTCCATCTACTAACATGGAGGAGGAAGGAGGGAAAAGGTGGAAAGGAGGAGGGAGAAGGGAGGAGCAGGGATAAAGAGAGTGACTTGTCATGCTGTGCCTAAGTGTTTGTGGAGACACACACAGCTTACTAAGCAGCTTACACACACAACTTACTGGCCCTTAGAGCATTGAGCCACCCTAAGGGTCAGTTCACACCATAAACAATGCATTCCAGAGCGGTCAGCCTCTGGAACACGCTGCATCACATTCCAGCCAGCTTCCTGCATTTAGGGGCGGGACGGGGCGTGGCGATGCATTGAAGTCAATGGCTTACCCACACCAGAAGGCCTGGCCTGCGTTCCGGTCCAGTGTGATCTGCAAAAATGGTGCTTGCTGAACGTAGGGAGCCGGCCGGAATGCGATTCAGTGCATTTCAGAGGCTGACTGCTCTGGAACGCACTGTTTATGGTGTGAACTGGCCCTTAAACAGAATATCAACGCCTGTGGTTAGCTGACCAATGGACTCTTCATGAAAATAAAATGTTAAACATCAAGGAGCAGCATCCATTGTAAGTGATTTAATCAGCATTTGACATAGCTTAACAACTTTGTTTATTTATTTTAATATAGTTTTAAGCTAGGGTAGGGAAAATAATTATACAATAGTGTGGATAATTGCCAAAGCCTTTTGTGGCTTATACCTGGATACTGATGCACACTTGCCAGCCTGGAGATTTATTTCAGAGTGAGACATGGTAAATCAACCACTAGCTTCTTAGATGTACTGGATACTTTATCTGACAAGAGCAGACAAGAGTCCCAGACTGACCCTCTAAGCTTCTTAAACTACCTTTGCTACTAAGAAAAGAGTGTAGGTTTGCTACAGTGAGTGTGTTCAGCTAATTTACCTTCAATCTGAGTTATTTTACTCTCTTATATCTACCAGGGGTGTCAAACTCAATTTCTTAGGGGTCCTAGAGACCCCTAATGTCTCCATAAAGAGGACCTGTCAGTGTGCCTTTGCTATTATATAGGGCGATTGGTATATAATAGCAATAACAATAAGTGCAAAAAAAGAAAAATATAAATAAAAAAAATTTAAGTCACATATAAAAAAGTAAATAAAATAAAAGTCACATATAAAAAAAGTAAAAAAAAAAAACCCAAAATGTTTAACTCCCCCACCCCCATGTTTACGCAGATAGAAACGTAAATACGCGTCCGGTGCCCCAGCGCGCATAAACGACAATTGCACTACACATTGCGTTACATATCGCCGCGAACGTCGCAGTGAGAGCAATCATTTTAGGGCCATCAATCACTGATAACACTAAACTGATGAGCGGTAAAAGCTTTTAAAGCGTTGCCTATGGCCATTTTTGGGTATTATCGTTTTTTGAGGTTTCGCGCGCACGCAATTTTAAGGCTTGACATGTTTGGTGTCTTTTTACCCGACGTGACCCCGTCTTTTATATTTTACCAAAAAATTGGGTAATAATAAATGTTTTATCATTTAATATAGGGGAAAACAGTTTTTTCCTAGAATTGTCCTATGTTGTCCTAGATTGTTCATTTCTCCTGACTTCCCCAAACTCTTCACCCTTTTGTGAATAACCCTGTTAGGTTTTTTCTTGTAAAATATATTTTTATTGATTTTCAGCAAAAACAATCAAACAGAGTAATACACTGAGGTACATAAGAAGCATTCCAGAAATTTGAACCAATCACATTTTATGGAGGTAAATATCATAATGGGAGATTTCCATTATTTCCAGAATACCATCCAAAGGATATTAGGGACGGAAGAAGAATGCCAAACTCTAATGATTATTTGGTAAGCTTGAAACTGAAAATTCAGAGAGGAAAAGAGGACACGACAGACGCAGACCATAAAAGCGACACACAAACAGAGGGGAGAGAGAAAGAGAAGAGCAGGTAGGGAACAGTTAAGAAGGCCGCTGAGTGGGGCGGGTGCATCTCTAAAGCACTGGATCACACAGGACCAAAAGCGAATGAGCAAGGATCAGTGCAAAAATTGTGTGAGATGGGACAGTTCTGGAAACGCTATCCAAACACTCCAGGTGTCAGTAAAGGCAGAATTGCGGTCTTAGAGTTGAGCAACCAGCTCTTCCAGGCGCATTAATTGATTGACCTCCGAGATAAATTCCTTCACCAAAGGGGCCGCTCGTGACCACAATGCCTGGCCACCAGTGCCCTGCCTGCCAAACATAAGAATCTTAATAGGCCCTTTTTAATAGGGTAAAGAGAACCTGGGATAAGGGAAAGTAACACCAACTGGGGGAAGGGCTAAGAGAGGAGCCTGTCACTCAAGTATAAATTTGGAACTCAATGTCCCAAAAAGGACAAATCTTGGGACAACACCACCAGATATGTGGCATGTGAGCTCCCGTCACTCCACAACGCCAGCACATATCCGGGATTGAAGGGAAAGTTCAATTACTGTAGGGAAGTAGACATGGAGAGCTTATGGTACGTTATTTACTTGTAAAAACCTCTCTGAGGACATCAAGATTCCATGAAAAGACTGCTGGACACTGCCATCTTGACGTGATGTCAGCAACCCCAGCAGACTCAGAGCTGTCACTTTAGTAATATTCTAGAGCATTCGCCTTTGTGCCTCCTCTAGCATCTATGTAAAAGGATATTTAGGAGATGAGGGAAGGTGTGGGAATGCTGGGCCAGCACAGGCAGTAATTAGACAGTTCCAGACTAGGAGAGAGATAGGATGTGCAAGCAGGGAGGTGGCTGTGCTAGGGAATTGAATCTCCTGAAGTAGTATAATTTTATAGTAAGTTTAAAGGCACATTGCACTTGATTAAAAAAAAGGTACATTGCACAAAGGCACATTGCACAAAGGCACATTGCACCTGATTAAAAAGAAAAATGCTGCAAATAACAATTTTAAATAACAGGGCTTAATATACTGGTGAAAATTGGATTAGAGCGGTGGTGGACCTAAAAACTTTCACAAATTGAGTATAAGTATGATCCTTTGTGATAGCATGCTTTAACAGCTAATTCAAAGCTTAATAATGCATCAGCTTGTTTCTTTCAGATATACTATGGTGAAATAAAAATATTCGGACTCCTAACCATTGGTGTTGGGCTTATTCTCTTCCAAGCCTCTTAGCAATAGAAACCTTTCTGGCTCTATCCGAAACCAGTCAAAACTTTTTGTCTGTAATTCTACCCTTATCTAAGCAATGCAGCAGTATGCATATCAGCATGAAAATTATAATTACACATTAGAGAGGCAATGTTTACTAGGCCATTTTATATGTACAATTAATCTGTTTGACTGTAGCGCACCTCTGGCAAAAAAAAACAAGGTTGTGACATCTCTATATGGTGGAAAATTGCCAGATAATACATTATTTCACCAATACTTCAGTATATTCTTTTATGTAGGTGCAGCCATAACTGCATACAGCTCATTTTAGGAATTCCCCATCTTTTTATATAACAGTATCTACATCATGGGGAGTTTATGAGGTCATTAATTAAAAAAAGTAGTAAAAAGGATGATAAAATGAAGAGCTTTAACATTTCATTCTGCTATCAATTGACACCTTGGGGGCCCCCAGCTCACCGAAGGTCGACCTTAAACCACATGCTCCAGGCTTCCTGTGCTCTGAGCCAATACTCAGACAGGGCAGGCTCAGCCAGGCGTGAAAAGCGCAGTGATTCAACATGAAGTCAATTAGACCTCGGACAATAATGGTTTGTGTGAGAGAAAGAGGCCAGGGGCTGACTTGAATACTAAAATTATGGTGCTTGCTGGCTGTGGGAAAGGAAGAGGCGAAGTGCGGTGAGGCTATTAGAAATGGCACAGAATGTACCTGACTAAATATGTGCTTGCTGATTGACCACTAGAGGGAGCAAGTGAACTTAAAAGGAAGTGTAGTATATTTTAAGTGAGAACAAATTTGTCAGTTGCAGCATTTACCCTAAAGTATGTTTCTAGTTTTTTTTATCGTTTTGAATAGAGTATTGATAGGTTAGAACTAAAGACTGCTCTAGTTACCTTGCTACCCCAAGGCTCAAGCCACCTGCTAGGCCCAAACTGTGAGAAATTGTTTTGCTATTCCTAGTTTAGTTTTTGGAATTAGTGGCTTTCACTTCTTGTGCACCTAGGTCTACAGTTCTAGTGACCTTGCCACCCTATGGCTCCTTGCACCTGCCTGGACCAAAAACTTAATCTTAATAATCCTGCCATAATTTTTGGAATTAGGATCATGCCACTTCTTACTCATTCACTGCCTTGTGTTCCTACTGCTGCTGTTTCAGCATGCCTTAACTGTCACCCCCCAAAACCCATGGGATTTTTTTTTTCCAGAAAGGTTAACACCCGTGGCTTAACAATAGCCATAGCAGCCCATTCAGCTGCTATGGTGCCTGGTGGTGGAAGGGGGACCTCTAACTCTTTGTTAGGATAGACAGCATTCAAATCTAGTTTACAATTGATAATGAAAATTTGCTAGCACTGTACAGACAGAGTTAATGAGATTAAACATAACTTTGCATAACCCCCTCCTTAACATCACATATGAAGCAACTAGGTTGGATTTTTAAGCAAATATAAAGCACTTTAAAATATAAGCAGCAATTTTGTATTTGTTTTTTTAAGTAATGCAGTGTGAATGCAAACATAAAATTGGTGATATCCCAATTTAGCTGCAAAGGTGAAAAAAATATGTTTTGCAGCCCACCTGGGCTAGACATGTAACCCCGCAGAAAATGTGTTTAGTTTTGTATTGATTCAGATTTGTATTTCTTTAGTTTTTCAGGTATATGATCCAATATTCATTTGGTTCGTTATCCGGATTTCGGATCTGTCCGAATTTTCGTTTCAGAACAATCCTAATTTTCATTTTGGATCTATGCAGATGCGGTTCTTTAATTATAAATTAACTTAGTTATTTTTTGGGGGGTTTTATTATCATTTTAGTTCTGATACTATGGGGGTGATTTACTAACCTAAACACACGCACGCACTAGGTGCGTGTGATTTTTACACAGCAAAATGTATTTCTCAACCAAAAAGTCTCTAAAAGCATATTTCCACTAATGCCATATATGGAAAAATCATGCACATGATGCATATATAATGCTGCTTCACAGTTTAGACAAAAATGGTTAGCTCATGCATTTACATTCCTGCATTCATCAACGCAAGCAACACAATGTAGAGCTAATTTACACAACATCACCTTGCAATTCATGCTTGGCTTTGCACAACACACCTGCTGGGTGTGTACACACTACAAAGGTGTCTAGATTCCACCAATAGATCATGCTGGGGGGGAACACACTACAGAGGTGTATACTTGTTCGTAGCGTGTTTATAAGGTTAGTAAATCAACCCCTATGTGTTCTCCTACTGCTCTTATCGACTTTCTCTGCTCCACAACATGAAGTCACATGACCGTGCCTGTAATGCAACCCCCAACAGCCAAAAAAAATCACCTGACTGGCCAGAGATCAGTCACATGTCCGATTTAGTTTAGCTTTGAATTAAATTTGGATGGATCTGAATTTTTGTTATACACACATTCGGATTCGCTCGCATTCGGGCATGTTCGAATTCAGAAATTCTGATGCATCCAAATTTAATGAAATTCATATGAATATCTATATGGAATGAAACAAAATGTTCATGTACAGTATAATCTGTGCTATATATGCACATTCCCCTAAGTGGTATCCCTTTTAAGATCCTGCAGGTACAGGAAAATACCTGTTGATGTGCCAGAAGTGTCCCATATTCCCCCTATGCTATTCTCCAAAATATAAAGGCTAAATGTTCTGTAGGCTCAAGATAAGAACTTGGAGGGATAATTAGGCTTCCTGAAATAACAAAGAAAGTGAGCCCAGGAGAGCTCCGAATTCCTGACAAGATCAAAAGGTATTTTTTTTTACTTTTAACAGATATATAAAATGACTTTCGATGGCATATAGACATGTGCGATTCGTTTAGTTCCGAATCGAAATTCGGACGAATTTTCGGAAATTCGGACATTCGGATGTATCCGAATTCCGAATTACAGACATAACGAATGCAAACGAATCCGAATTTCCATTTCCGAAATTCGGTAGCGTTAGTTAGAACGTTCGTTTCGTTTTCTGTTCTTATTCGTTTCTTATTCGTTTCTTATTCGTTTCGTTCGTTGGAGCAAAGTGACATTAGAGAAGGAGAAAAATATTTTTCCACCTTCAAATGTCACTTTGCTGCAAACGAACGAACGAAACGAATACGAAACGAATAAGAAACGAATAAGAACAGAAAACGAAACGAACGTTCGAACTAACGCTACCGAATTTCGTCCGAATCCGAATTCCGAATCCGAATTGACTTTCACACCCGAATCCCGAAAAACGAAATAACAGAAATCCGAATTTAAAACGAAACGAAACTAAACAAATTTTTTGGCAGTGCACATGTCTAATGGCATATATTTTTAACAGAACAAATGAGCACATAAGAGAAGTTTATTCATAGGGCTAACATACATTTTAATGTTGCTTCCATGTGCTTCCAAGACTACAGTATATGTGCTTACCAGTTCTCCACTAGGCTGTCCTATTAGTGGGCTAGACACAAACTTGGAAAGATCCCCAGAATTATGCCAACACTCCCATTCTATGGTCATCATATTAAGATCTACATCACAATGCAGGATGACAAGAAAGGTAGATACAATAAAAAAAAAGACAGCTATGTATCTTATATTCATCCATTACAGGTATTTATATAGCGTTGACACTTTTACACAGCACTTTACATAGTTGCACATTCACATCAGTCCCTGCCCTCAAGGAGTGTACAGTCCAAGGTCCCTATCTCACATACATACAAGGGTCAATTTAGACAGGAGCCAATTAACCTTCCAGCACGTCTTTGGCATATGGGAGGAAACCCACACAAGCACAGGGAGATAGTCCTTGGTTGCAGATAGTGATCTAGCCAGGATTCAAACCAAGGACCCCAAGTGCTAACCACTACATCACTGTGCTCATTTAACTTCATCCGGTCCCAGCGGTCGCAGCTGGGACCAGGCTCTGGTGCTCCACCACTGTCCTGAAATCATTAGTCTGTATTGTTTTAGAAAAACTGTCACTTGACAATAAACAAAAATGTATGAGTACTCGTACTCAGGGGCTGACTGGCAACTTTTAGCCCAGGGGCAAGTACAACCCAGAGGCCCATGGTGCAGCAACTTGGCCCCCCTCCCACTCTTCCTCTTCTCTCGCCCCTGTCTGCCACTTTTGCCATCCATGTAACAGTGGTGTGAATGGTCGGGAGATGTGAGGACTCCTAGTAAGTTCATGAAAGGGGTAATTGGCTGGGGGATGGTGCTCTCCTCCCACTGGGCTCCCTACATAGTTCTGGCCTTACTCTGCTCCATGTCTACTACTTAGGCACTCTCACCCACTGTAGGCCGCCGCTGGCTGTCCATGCTTCTGGGCTGTGAGCTGTGGGAGGTTAGTGGGAGGGGCCGGACAGTGTCAAAGTCAGTGTTCTATCATTTTTCTTGATCCTATACATTTTCTCGACTGTGTCACTTCCAGTGGGGCCGAGTCATCCGAATCAGCTGTTTTCATGACCCCCTTTCTTCATGGCATGTGCACCTGGAAGAGACGCGGTAGAGAAATTTATGGTTTGAGGAAAATTATAGCACACTGGTAGTGGAGGGATGCCTCATCAGTGCTGGTCGCGTGTACGACTGCTGCGACCCTGGTAGTTCTGCCACTAACTCCAAGCTGTAGATGGACTACAAATCTCAGCACATTATACAGCAATGCAGAATAATACCACCAGCTATAGAGGACTATAAATCTCAGAAATACATTGTACAGCATCGCAGAATGGAATTTGCTAAAGCAACTACAATTCCAAGCAATACATTACACAACAATGCAGAATACCATCAGCTATAGAGGACTATAAATCCCAGCAATAATGACTACCAACAGCTATGGAGAACTACAATTCCCAGCAATACCATTATATAGCAATGCAGAACAGCATTAGCTATAGAGAACTACAAATCTCAGCAATACATATTACAGCAATGCAGAATAATATGAAGCTACATACTCTGTTGCTCTGGGTTATCTGCCTGATGTCTCCAGGGTCTCAGGAAGGTTGTGCGGGCTCTCACCAGGGGTCCAGAGAGTTCCAAGGGTGCGTGTGGGTGCAGCAGAAGCGGCTCCCTAATTAGGCTCTCAGGTGGCCAATGCGGACTGTCAGGTGGTCAGTGCGGGCTCTCTGCTGGTCAGTGCGGGATCTGTGGGGGCTCCCTAATAATCAGTGGTGGCTCTGTGGTAGCTCCCAGGTGGGTAGT
>NW_017306671.1:444349-445068 GCF_000935625.1 Nanorana parkeri | reverse complement strand
GGCTCCCTAATTAGGCTCTCAGGTGGCCAATGCGGACTGTCAGGTGGTCAGTGCGGGCTCTCTGCTGGTCAGTGCGGGATCTGTGGGGGCTCCCTAATAATCAGTGGTGGCTCTGTGGTAGCTCCCAGGTGGGTAGTGGGGGCTCCACTGTGGCCAGTGGGGGCTCCCTGGTGGTTAGTGGTGGATCCCTGGTGTAGGGTGACCATTTATCTAGAGCTGCAGCTAATGATTATTTTCACAATCGATTAGTTAGCCGATTATTAAGTAAAATTAACCGGTTAATCAGGATTTTAAAAAATGGCTCCAGTGATGGACTACTAGTTTGTACTGAGATTGTAGTCCATCACAGGAGCAAGCTTGGAGCGGTGGAAGAAAAAAAAAAAAGTGTGGTGTGCAATATAGTGAAATGGAAAGTGTAAAATTATACAACAATCAATGCAGAATGGCACCGGCTATAGAGGACTACAAATCCCAGCAATAGTACATTATAGCTGGCGGTATTCTGTGTTGCGCTGTATAAAGTACTATTGCTGAGATTTGTTGTAGTCCTCTATAGCTGGTGGTATTCTGCATTGCGCTGTATAATATATTATTGCTGGGTTTTGTAGTCCTCTATACAGCGCACTGCAGAATACCACCAGCTATAGAGGAGTACAACAAATCCCAGCAATAGTACATTATACATACAGTGTATAATGTATTGCTGGGATTTGTATTCC
>NW_017306671.1:442432-443588 GCF_000935625.1 Nanorana parkeri | reverse complement strand
TGGTCAGTGCGGGATCTGTGGGGGCTCCCTAATAATCAGTGGTGGCTCTGTGGTAGCTCCCAGGTGGGTAGTGGGGGCTCCACTGTGGCCAGTGGGGGCTCCCTGGTGGTTAGTGGTGGATCCCTGGTGTAGGGTGACCATTTATCTAGAGCTGCAGCTAATGATTATTTTCACAATCGATTAGTTAGCCGATTATTAAGTAAAATTAACCGGTTAATCAGGATTTTAAAAAATGGCTCCAGTGATGGACTACTAGTTTGTACTGAGATTGTAGTCCATCACAGGAGCAAGCTTGGAGCGGTGGAAGTAAAAAAGAAAAAAAAGAAAGTGTGGTGTGCAATATAGTGAAATGGAAAGTGTAAAATTATACAGCAATCAATGCAGAATGGCACCGGCTATAGAGGACTACAAATCCCAGCAATAATACATTATACAGCGCAATGCAGAATACCTCCAGCAATAGAGGAATACAACAAATCCCAGCAATAGTACATTATAGCTGGCGGTATTCTGCGTTGCGCTGTATAATGTACTATTGCTGAGATTTGTTGTAGTCCTCTATAGCTGGTGGTATTCTGCATTGCGCTGTATAATATATTATTGCTGGGTTTTGTAGTCCTCTATACAGCGCACTGCAGAATACCACCAGCTATAGAGGAGTACAACAAATCCCAGCAATAGTACATTATACATACAGCGTACAATGTATTGCTGGGATTTGTATTCCCACGTATAATATACAGCACAATGTACCATCAGCTATAGAGGAATACAAATCCCAGCAATACATTATAGAGCACCATGTGGGGGGGAGGGAAGTGCAGGCTTACCTGAGCAGTCTTCCAGCAACTTGCTTCTGAGATCGGGCCTGTCTGTCGGCGGCTGTCATCCCCCCACGCCTGCTCCTCCTTACTTCTTCTTCTCCCCGCGTCCCTGGGTCGATCGTGGATGTGGGCTGCCGGTGAGTGTAAGGCTGTGAGGAGGTGTGGCGTGTAGAGCGTGGATGCAGGCGGGCGGGTCTGGCAGTGGCAAGCGTGAGGCGGGGAGGAGGTGCGGCATGTGGAGCGTGGATGCAGGGGGGTGGGTCTAAAAGCTGCAAGTGTGAGGCGGGGAGGAGCTGCGGCGTGTGGAGCGTGGATGCAGGCGGGTGGGTCTA
>NW_017306671.1:430134-441824 GCF_000935625.1 Nanorana parkeri | reverse complement strand
GGCCCCCTGACGGCCGCGGGCAGTGGCCGTTTTTAAAGGCAGCAGAGAGGCCCAGGGGGCTCAGCAAGTACCAGTACTCGTACTCGCAAAACTGGTATCTGTGCATCCCTTTATTTATATTTATTTAAAAAAATCGTACATTAAAACAGAGATGTACAAATCCCAGGAGCTCTGTGTGCTCCTTACAAATGACAGCGGCCTCCTAATTTTTGAAATTTTCTCTAGTGTAGTCTTGGAGCTGAAAAGTATCGATACATCTACTCGTACTTGTACCGAGTACTGCACTTGGTATCTGTGCAACCCTATTAACAACCATTTAAACACCTGACTGGTTTCAGCAGCCCCTGTCATCTACATCAGGGATAAGCATCACAGGTAACATGTTTAACGTGTTCCTGCCATACATAAATGGTGTTTGATGTTCCATGACATGTATTCACTCAATTTGTTGCCCAGTGATGACCTAACCTACCAGTTAGTTGATGAATTGTGGTAGGAACCTACTCAAAAAGGGGGAATATACAAGCTCAATGCAGACAGTGTCCCTCAAAAGTAGGGCCTTGAGCTGCCAGGCAAATGTGCATGTCAGTTAGCCACTATGCTACCTTTTGTGTAAACTATTATATTCTTAATTCTTGTTGCTGTCATATCATTTGTGCCAACACAAATCGTTATGCTATCTGTACCTTACCACATGTTCCTCTTTCCTTGCTATTAAAATACATGTCACATCCCAATGCAACATATGAAGTCACATGACATCACTCAGCGTACGGTTATGCATTTAACTGACCCAAGGTGTTTAATCTGCACAGAGGGACGTAAAAAAATTACTATGTGGGGAATGACTGAGGCTCAGTTATTAGATAAGAATACCTAGTTTTCTCAAGTAATAGATTTTATATTTTTTCCAGAAACGGTATAAACTCACAAATGGAAAACGAGCTCCTCCTGCAGGATGTTTGGAGGAAAAACAACCCACAGCTGGCAATTGGCAAACAATAAATTTCATGACTCTGTTTTAGAATTTATAATAAGAATTTATAACTGTTAGAGAGAAAATGTCTGTAATCATGGAGACTGCAACATTATCATGATGGCGGCCACAATATTGCCTTTCGTCAGCACAAACACCTTGTCGTGTCAAGGAGATAATGACTACATAGGATGTCACACACACTCTCAAGGCTGCCAAAGCACATCCAGTACATCCCCAAACACACACTGGTTCTTTGAAATGGGGATGAACAGGATTACCCAGATAATGGACACACAGATACACTAAAGATTTGTGCTAGCTATTTTAATAAAGTTGTAATTGGGATGACAATCGAGACACAAGATGCATACAGCATGGGGCATGGTCCACCCACAATTACTTAAAGTGTGTGCAAACCCTAGCAATAAAACCTATTGATCTTGTCAGAAATGCAATGCTGCCCTGTGACCTCTCCACACTTTCTGTGTTATCTCAAGCAATCCTCCTACTTCTTATCTTGGACTACAGAATAATTTGCCTTTATGTTGTGAAGATGCAAGAGTAGGTATGGTTGAGTAGTTTAACAAAAGACAATGGGCAGGGCTTGCAGGATAGGTGTAGTATGGCCAATGGCCACTAGATGCCCCATGGGACCCTGGAGATAGATGTAGCTCTGGCCTGGGAAGACTCTGTGTTCCAGGAGAGCTAATATATAGGGGGCACCCGAGAGGGGGAGAGAGAGAAGACTAACACTGTATGCAGAGTCTCTGGAGAGAGACTGATTCCCAAATAGAGGCTGGTCCATGGGAAGGATAGGACCAGGCCTAGGATTATGTAGAACCATAGAGATTCCCCAGTTTCCCCAAGAGGGGGAAACCACTGAGCTAGGACTGCTAAGGATGGGATTCCAGAGAATACTGAAGTGCTGCAAGACTGACAATAGGTGTCTCTGGGCCTTTGGCCAACACAAGTCGTGGACTCTGGGCTGCACCTGTGCTTGAGCTCTCTCTAATATTTATCACAAGCAAGTAACAAGAGATGTGACGTCATCCCACTTGGTGGATGGCTGAAACGTATACTTTATGTCCAGTTCATCATTTCAAGTAAAGCTAAGAAAAGACTATCTGTGTGGAATGGTTCTTCTTCCTCCAACCTCTGAGATGGAGTGGTTCTGCAAGAGTGTGATGTTGGACTGTATCGTGGCTGTAACCATCCTGAGGAGGGTATGTGTGCAAACGGGTGCTCTTCCTGGTGGCCTGCCTTCCTTCCTAAGGGGGAGGGAGCGCTGAAGTCCGCAGAGGCAGTGGATATCATGAGGGCCCTGTGTGCACGGTATTACACGTGTTGGAGTGGTTAGCACGAGGCCAGAGCCGTGGCCCCAGAGAGAAGGGGTGCCTGGTATCGTATTGCTATACACGGGGTTACACATAGCCAACCCGAAGGGAACACACATGAGTCACCCCGATGAACCCCGCCTACAGGCTGACACCACTTAGTCCGCAAAAATGCTTTGTGTTGATAGCCCACAACAGGAGCTGAGTGCATTTCTGGCAGATCAAAGGTACTTTTCTGTACAAGCAGGATCTACAAAGGGATACAACATGGTGAAATGAGCATGTATTGCAGAGATGTACTGCATTTTTTTTGCCTTGACATACAGTTCAAATGAAAATTATAATGGGTTTGGGTCAATTTTATATATTTTTTAAAGTTTATTTGTTTTTAATATTGTATTTATTTGGCTAGAGATACAATTGTTTTTGTTTTACAAATAAATATGTAATACATTAATCAGGATTCCCAAAGCACTATGAATGGCTGAAGGGACAACACACCCTATGCTGCTTGCTTTAAGGTTTTGTTTTAGGGTTGCCACCCGTCCGGTTTTCAACCGGACAGTCCGGGTTTGGCGTCTTGTGTACGGGTGTCCAGCCAGCTACGCCCCCTAGAGTGACAAGCCAACACACTGGAGATCCCAGGGTGCTGACAACTCTGCAGCGTTGTGGTATGTATACTGAAGAAATTCAAAACTTAAATGTCATCATCTGAGGACACTAGTACTCATACTCATGAAAATGCCCCGATACTAAGCGCAGAAACCGGTGTTCTGTCGAGAACGCCAACGTAGTCGGTCAGTGCGTCAACACAGAACAACACAGAGTATGTAGCTTCATATTATTTTATATTGCTGTATAATGTATTGCTGGGATTTGTAGTCCTCTCTAGCTGGTCTCATCACTCCCTCCCCTGGCTGCCTCTCCTCTATATTAAAAAAAAAAATTGCCGCGTGCGGCGCTAGAGTGTTCGGGTTTCACTTGAAGAAAAGGTGGCAACCCTACTTTGTTTATGTGATTGAAACTTTGGACTGAGCCAGGAAATCAGTTAGGTTTCCACTCTTTTTAACAGGGTGAGACAGTGCTGTTTGTACTGTTTTGCATGCAGCAGAATTGTGGACAGGGTAGTCTTACATGGACATGTAGTTGTAATGAACTTTAAAGAGACACTGTCACTTTGCCTAATCAGGGCAAAGTGAAAGTATATGCAAAAAGGCGTACCCATCCCAACCCACTGATACTCACTTCTCCAGTAAGTAGCCCACCACTCCTTCCTCAACCTTGGCGAAAAATACTTAATGCTTCCGGGTATGGGATACCATGTGACCCTTATCCACATGGTGGAGGTGACATCATCACTACCTTTAGGCATTCTGCTTCGACACCCGCTGTCTGACAGCGTGTATTTTGGTACCGTGTCTAAAAGAGGAAGAAATGGTGTGATATATATGTACATAAAACAGCAAACCTAACAAATATTGATAACTTTATTTACATCAAGCTGATATTACACTTATAACTACAAAATCATTGAAAAAGACTACACATGCCCCTTATTTACAAACAATTATACATATCTGATGTTTTTATAGGCGTATATTTATAAAGCAGTGAATGTCACATGAACCAAACATTCACAAGTGGTTTAGCATTCCCTGCAATGTTAAACATATGCACTAGGAAGATTCCGCTGCAACGAATATTTGGTGAATGTCACATTCATTGTTTTATAAATATGCTCCTTAAATAGTGTATTTTACTTTTGTATGCTTCTGTCTTCAGATGACAGTTTGCTGTTCCAGATACAGGGCCGCCGTCAGGGGGGTACGGCCAACACTCAAGTAAGGGGCCTGGCCGGCCTGAGGGGCCCGAGAACCTTACATGAGTATCGGCCTACGGTCGTACATGACTTGCAGTAGGTGGAGGCGGCTGGGCCCCCGCAGCACCGGAGGATCCGCACACTCCAGATCCTTACCTGGGGTGCTCTGTGCGAGCCTCCGGTGCCCCCCTGTCTCCACTGCAGTGACTGACTGCACATTAGGTTTTTAAAGATGGCCACCTCGAGTAGCAGCGGCCATCTTTAAACCTGGCAAGCGCCCAGATCCCATTTAATATATTGCCGAAACGGCAAAATATTAAATGAAAATCATTCCCTGGTGGTCCAGTGGAGAATGTGCATCTCTTGATGATGCAGATTTTTTAATTAATTAAGCTATGTGTGTGTGTGTGATGTGTGTGTTTCATTGCATGTGTGTGTTTTTTTAACCACTTACCGCGGGTTCACATAAGTGTACGTCCTCCGCTGGAAGTGGTTATAACAAGAATATGGCCGCTCCTGCAGCCGTGTTCTTGGTACCGTTTTAAGGCCTGTTCACACCACTTGCAGTGCGTTCCGGCTGGTGAATGGTGCCGTATCCATGCCCTCCGGCCGCAATGCGTTCGCCCGCACGGGATCGCAGGGCACATTGTGCCTGCGGCCCGGTCCGATCAAAATGCTGCAAGCACTATTTTAACCACACCATATCGGACCCTAGGCACAATGTGCCCTGCGATCCCATGCGGGCGATCGCATTGCGGCTGGAGGGTGTGGCTACGGCGCCATTCACTACAATGGCCCGCCACACCCCCTCCTGCCCGGGAAAAAATGGAGCCGACCTCAATGCGATGCACTGCGTTCCGGCCGGAATCGTGCCGGAACGCACTGCAAGTAGGGTTGCCACCTGTCCCAGGTTCACCTGGACAGTCCAGGCTTTGAGTTCTGAATGTGCTGTTTCCAGGTTTCAGGCCAGCTGAAACCCAGACACATCACATACAGGGCTCAAAACCCGGACTGTCCAGTTGAATCCGGGACAGGTGGCAACCCTAACTGCAAGTGGAGTGAACAGGCCCTTAAACAGTAGATGATTGCTGTTTAAATACAAGCAATCTGGCGTCTGTATAGGTGCTGGATCGCTTGTATGGTGCGGTGCCGTGTCCCCCTCCGCAGCCGCCAGTGCCACTGTCAGCTTCCTGGGCTCATCTGTCCCTCATGTGAGGCCTCCCGTGCTCAAACAAGGGACAGGTGAGCCCGGGACCGGTGTGGAGGGTCTCCCCTGACAGATCGGAGGAGAGATCAGCAGCTTCTAGCCGCGGATCTCTTCTCCGATCACTGGAACCCGGAAGTGATGTGCATCTCAGCTTCTTTAGGGTCCCTAGTTCACATCAGGGTCTGAAAGACCCCTGATATCTCCATAAAGGGGATCTGTCACATCATATTTGCTATTACATAGGGAACTTGTTAGCCCCCTATGTGATAGCAATAAAGCTTTGTGTAAAAAATACAAAACAAATTGTAAAAATTAAAGTAACATAAAAATAAAAAAAACATTTTTTTAACCACTTGAAGTCTGGGGTCTTCTGGGGTTGACCCCCTTCCTGTCCCGGCCATTTTTCAGTATTCAGCGCTGCAGTACTATGAATGACATTTATTCCGTCATGCAACGCTGTACTGAAATTAATTTTATACAATTTGTTGGGGACCGATAGAGCTTTCTTTTGGTGGTATTTAATATTTACTATAGTAAGGAACAATTACCGAAAATTAAAAAACAAAAAATGTTTCCCCTATATTAAATTATAAAACATTTATTATTACCCATTTTTTGGGTAAAATATAAGAGACGGGGTCACGTCGGGTAAAAAGACACCAAACATGTCAAGCCTTAAAATTGCGCGTGCGTGCGAAACCTCAAAAAACTACAATACCCAAAATTGGCCATAGGCGATGCTTTAAAAGCTTTTACCGCTCATCAGTTTAGTGTTATCAGTGATTGATGGCCCTAGAATTATTGCGCTCACTCCAACATTTGCGGCGATATGTAAAATCTGTAGTGCAATTTTTGTTTTCGCGCGCTGGCGTATCTGACACATATTTACGTTTATATGTGCGTATACGTGGGGGTGGGGTATTTTTTATTTTTTACTTTTTTTTACACTTAATGTTATTGCTATCACATAGGGGGATAACAATCCCCCTATATAATAGCAAAGGCATACTGACAGGTCCTCTTTATGGAGACATTAGGGGTCTCTAAGACCCCTTAATGTCACCTGGGGACCCCAAAAGAAGCCATCTAATTACGCCAACCCGCCTATGTGAGTTTGCCGTCTGTCCATTTTTTCACAATGGGCGGACAGCAAGCAGTTAAGGGCACCCGCCCCCCTTACGTCCACGCACATACAATGCAAACATGTGAGCCTCTGAAACCGCACAAAGAAATTGCAGATCGAGCAGTGGCCATATCGGCCGCCAGCGTGTTCTGCGCATGCCGCCATTTTGGAGTATATCTTGGTATACACCAAGATGGCGGAACCTGAACACGTGGGCGCTGCCATCTTGGTGTATAACGCAGTCCAGCGCGTCACTAAGCCGAGAGTCCGAGAGCACAGAGACTGATGTGACTGTGGGATGACATTAGAGTGTAAGCTCCTCTGTACAGAGACTGATGTGACTGTGGGGGAGGGGACATTAGAGTGTAAGCTCCTCTGTACAGAGACTGATGTGACTGTGGGGGAGGGGACATTAGAGTGTAAGCTCCTCTGTACAGAGACTGATGTGACTGTGGGGGAGGGGACATTAGAGTGTAAGCTCCTCTGTACAGAGACTGATGTGACTGTGGGGGAGGGGACATTAGAGTGTAAGCTCCTCTGTACAGAGACTGATGTGACTGTGGGGGAGGGGACATTAGAGTGTAAGCTCCTCTGTACAGAGACTGATGTGACCGGCTCAGTGTTATTATACCGCAATTCTGCACAGAGATGTCAGAGGTATATATATATATATATAATAATCATAATAACAGTATGACCGGCTCAATCGTGGTGGCGCTGCGGGGGGGCCCCGGCCTAAAGCCGTGTATGGGGCCCCGAAATTTCTGAAGGCTGCCCTGTCCAGATATAATCTGATACAATCACAAAACCATACAAATAGATTAGCTGTAAACATGTGCTTTTGCGCTTTAGGCTTTGCTAATTATATTTAGCATATAATCAATATTCTCAATCTCAGGGTAGAGTTAAATAAGGAGTCATAGATGGAGGATCGCTCAGTAAAGCATTGCACCTCTTTGGGGTTGCTGCTGCAAGCTGATCAGCACAGTAGCATATGTTGTTGTAACAAAGATGCATGTACTGTATCTATTAGATCTAATAGATAAGTGTTTTAAAAACTATTCTGAGGTGTGTGCCACAATTACAATCTCTGCAGGGTCCAAGTCAGCCCTTCTCAACCAGGATTCATCCAGAGGTTGCTAAGGGTTCCTTGAGCACTGAGCATTTTCAGCCTCTTCAGATAAGTAACCTTTGAATCGGACACCAAGGACCAAAGTAAGGAACATTCTCCACTGACCACCGGTGTAAGGGGGCACTTTTCCACTCCAATGGCCATCAACGTAAGCAGGCAATAATTTACTAACCACTATGTGAGGGAACAATACAATTTTCACTGTCTCTTTTCTGGTCATTATTATTTGCATACTTTTATTATTACTGAAATTATTTTGTTGACTAGACCAGCACTACTGTTCGTAGCAATGTACCACGAGCTATAGATATTAAAATTATTAGTCAGGGTTTTCTGAGGCCTAAAAGTTATGTTGATGGTTCCTTTGTGTTTAAAAGGTTGAGAAAGGTTGTTCTAAATATTACCTGGACTATTAAAAAGGACCATGTGCCCTACTCACCTACACTGCTAGCATGCATCTGGGACAATGCATGCTCCAAAAAAAGATAAAATGAAAAGAAAAGAAAAAAGACACAAATATTGCAAGTCTGTAATCATTAAAGGCCTATTCACGCGGTTGTGGTGCACAGCAACTGATAATGCACGTCATGTGTATTGGTGCAATTTGGTGCCATTCTTTCTTAAAGGAACAAAGCTCTTCTTTATGGCACGATTAAATAGAAAAACAACATTTTGGAACTGCAACCTTCACATGGTTGATTAAAATTTCCTTTCAACTCTCGCCTTGGCCCTCCACATTGGAACAAAGTGCCTTGCAAGAGGGGCAGGGCTTGGTCACCCCCCCATACAAGGTAACCTTCAATACTCAAAGGCATGTGGCTTGGTATGGTAGAGGAAGGGGTAAGGGTATGATACAATATATTCCATTTTGCTTGTGGGTTTATAAAAAATGGTCCTTTGGAAACCTTTACAAATCTTTGTAAGCGAGGAAACTCTTATACGACTTTGCAGTAACTCATTCTAACCAAGTTTTGTTGGACTATGAGGCTAAGTAAGTTATATGAACATTAATATGTTATTACCGGTGAATGTATCAGTGTGATATAAACCTGCCTGGCAGACACCAATAATCAGAAATGATGATAAATGGCAATATCACATACATTTTCCTTTAGTAGGGAAACGACATGAAATGCCTTTCACATCCGCATGAATACATACATTTTTAAATGACATAGGAGTATGAGCAATGCATTTTTAATATAAGATTCTTGACATTTCCTTCTATGAATTTACTGGCTTTCTATAGTGAGCTAAGCAGAATAAAATTTACACTGCGTACTATAAGCTGCAGCTGTGTCTTGCATGTGAACAATCTGCCCTCTAGTGGAAAAATCACTGTTTGCAACTTGAAGTTTCTTTTAAGTGTATTTCCACTTTTGCAGCCACATTGGGATAACACCTATTTTACAGTATATTTGTTGCATGTCCCCATTCACCTAGCATTAGTTAACAAATATTTATAAAAATGCTTCTTGCTTTTTAAATTGCTTTAAATTGGGTTAGGGTTTCTTGGCTTCATAAAGTGTATTTACACTTTCGCAGCCAAATTGGGATAATATCTATTTTATATTTGTTACATGTTTCCATTAACATAGCACAGGCTAAAAAAGATGTAAATGCTTTTTTCAGCTTAACCCCTTAGAGACGGGAGAGGTACACTGTACATCCCCGTCACTTGGTGCTTAAATGACTGCTCATGGTACACTGTATGTGAGCAGCTATTTGGGGATCTGTAACCCCAGTAACCCCTGAGAATCAGTGGATACCCTTCATTAATGGATGCCCCAGCATTGAGGCACCCATTAATGAAAGAGTTAAGCTTTTACAGTGATCCCTTTCAGGGGTCGGGTGTCTGACGGTGATAGCACAGCGGTATTTACCGCACTTGCTGTCACTGTTTGACAGCTGGTACAGTTTAGGATCCCGATGTGTGCAGGCTTTTTTCTAAATGCTTCAGAAATAGAATTGGGAAAGGCCACTGGCTAAGCAAAACCCTGAATCAGCCATCTTGTCTTTAGCAAAACATAATAACACACATAATGAACATATGGAGGGGTTTTCCTATATTTGACTGCAAAAGTGGAAATACATTTTAAGGTGTAAAATTTCCACTTGTTTCTTCTTCTTTGTAATGATCGCAGGGGCTGTGAAGGATGAGGGCTTTGTATTGACCCTGTCTGTACTGTGCTGGCTGATTTAATTATGATTTGTAAAGTAGATTTAAACACTGTCTGTTATAACAAAGGATTCAAGAAAGCCTGTCATTTGCATCCAAATGTTAATGCAGCTAATGAGAGAAACACAATCCTCAAATTTCAGTCCTAAGTCTTTCTATAAGGATAGCTCACTGTGAAGGTGCTCAGAAGGTAGAGAATATTTTTTTTTTAAATGCTGTGTGAATAGGAACACATAATAAACATATAGTGGAGTTTTCTCAAATTTGACTGCAAAAGTGCAAATACACTTTAAGCAAACATATGCTACCAAAATATAGTGAAACAGCTAGAAAACAATTACCGTATTTGCTGGCGTATAAGACGGGTTTTGAAACCTTAAAACATCCCCCAAAAATCAGGGGTCGTCTTATACGCCGGGTACATACAGAAGGATATGGTATACTGTATGTAGCTTCGGCTACATACAGTATACCGCGCTGAGCCAATCACAGCAGGCTTTGTATTAATGAATACAAAGCCTTATTCATTAATACGAAGACTGTCGTGATTGACTGAGCGGAAGACGGAGGACACAGCGGGGATCATGGACAAGGTAAGAGACTGTAATCCCGATTGTGGCTCGGGGTTACCGTTTATGGTACTGAAAATAAACCCCGAGCCACACTCGGGAATACCGCCATGGATGTTAGTGGGTGCATTTAAACATTATTTTAATGTTATTATTATTTTAATGTCGTATAAGACGAGTATAGCCCAAAACCTATATTTTAACACAAAAAGTAGGTGGTCGTCGTATACGAAGAAGTCGTCTTATACGCTGGCAAATATGGTAATTATTTAGTATATTTACAACTTACTGCTGCATAATCAGTGAACACTCCAGTCTGTCCCCAGAGACTCAGTTATTTCCTCAATGGGTGCCATCACCTTGTCTCTACAAAGTGTAAAGAGGATAAAGCTAAGCTGTCAATCACACAGGTCAAAGACATCTCTGCTTTTCATGTGCATCTCTCTTCTATGCAAACATCAGTGGCATAGGGAGAGGTTAATGATGAAGGTGAGGGCTTAGCTGTCGACTTTTCACAAAAACTAAAATTTGCAGTTCTGTTCAGACTTCCTAGGGTTGCACATTTGAGTTATCCAAAAAACAATAGACTGCATGACATTGGGTTTAATTAGCACAGTAATCATTTTATTAAACAAAATAATGAAAAAATATGAAATGAGTACAAATTACATAACAAAATAAAATGAATCGATAATCAACCAGGAAGGGGATCTTTTGCTCAATATAGGTAATCAGCCACACCACACTGACTCAAGGACGTCTAACTAAAAAAAACACCAATGTCCTGGGAACTGAGCCCCAAGAAGATCAAAACAATCACCAACAATAAATAGCTCTATATGACGTGCACCTTGTACTAAAACCATCCTTTTCCAATCACCAAAGCCTTCCTAATTTCCCAACTGCTATGATGAATTATCCACTTTAGGCATTTTAAGTGAGTATGGGCTGGGAGCAGGGCCAGAAATCAGAAATCATTGGGCCTCCTACAGCCTACCTGAAAAGTTCCCCCTGAACGTGGAAGGCCACTGTGAAACATGCCCCAGCACCATTTAATGCCAAAATGCTAAGTTGGCCATATATCAGTAGCTTGAGTAGCCATGGTATGGCAGACAGCGATGGATGTTCTACTCCACTAATTGGCTGCAGTCAGTGATCGGCCCAGAACTTTTACACCAACTCCTTTGGCATACGCTGATTTAAAAAATGACTTTTGTTGAACAGAGGAGTGCATACAGGACCATGCACTGCTTGGATTTGTGGCCGACATTTGAGCATTTGTATGGGCAGCTTAAGCAGTGCACAGCTGGACTGTAGATAACTTTATTTTGTTGAACGGGGGGGGGGG
>NW_017306671.1:374564-429557 GCF_000935625.1 Nanorana parkeri | reverse complement strand
GAGAGAGAGAGAGAAGAGAGGAGAGGACAGGGAGAAAAAGAGAAAGGGAGAAAGAGAGATGAGGGGGAGAGAGAGAGAGAGAAAAAAAAAAGAAGGGGGGCCATACTTCAGGCTGGCTTGGGCCCCTGATAAGGTCTTCTAGCAAATTTTGCTTAAAAACAGGTAATTGAGGTTGGCTCCCCCACCACTATCACAGCAGTGCTGAGCTTAGCCATTGCTGCCACTGAGGAAGCACTATGCATGTACAGATTTTGGAAGAGAAAAAGCGTTTGTTCCACTAGTGCTGGGAGAGCGCCCAAGGTTCAGGGCAGCAGGACGGTGATGATTGCTCCCAGTAGATGTTTTTCAGCCAGGTGGTGGCTAAACTGTGATGGGCTTACAGGTATTGCAATTACATGGAACTACACATTTTAAAACTACACAGTATTTTTATAAGTACAGGGCACACTTTACTGCTTGAGTTTATTATATTGCAAAGGTGAAAGGTGATCAAATCAAGATGTAAATATATTTTTAAAGAAACATAGTAAACAAAAACATATTCCCTCCCGCCATGATTACAACGTGTGTTTTCTTCTGTTTAGTACGGCTGTGGTCAGGGCCTTTCTATCTCTTCAACAAAGATGGCCGCATAAGAAATTAACAAATAATTAGAAAAAAAATTATAACAAATGAAAAAGTGAAAGAGAATCAGATAAATAAAAATTAAAAAAGTAAAAAAAAATAAAAAAGTGTGTGTGGGGGGGTGCTCTTTCGCCTGTGTAGGCAAAAATCCTTGCACCGGCCCTGCGGACAGTGGCCATGTTTACTAAGGACAGGTTACTAGCTCTCCTTTTACTGCCTAAAAATCTGGCACATGTGACTAGACATGTGACCATGCACATCATCGCCGGGGAGGAAAATGCTCTGCTGATGTAATCTTCCCAGGATGCAATGCTTGGGCAAACTGGTTGTTTTGCCCTTTAAAAGCAGGAAGTGAATGCTCTGCAAGTGTAATTATTTCAAAATCACAGCATTTTACACCTGGCATCTCTATGTTTTTATTAATCATCATACATAGAGGGATGCAAAGGTAGAATTTGTTTTTTGAGTGTAAAGGTCCACTTAAAGCCATGATGTTATGTACAAATACTGGGCTGTTCTGATGGGCAATGCTCTGGCACTTCCTGGGAGTGTTTAACCACTTGAAGACCATGGTGTTTCACCCCCTTCCTGGCCAGGCCATTTTTCAGTATTCAGCGCTGCGGTACTTTGACTGACGTTTATTCAGTCATGCAACGCTGTACTGAAAGAAATTTCATACCATTTTTTGGGGACATATTTGGTGGTATTTAATTACCACTGGGGTTTTTATTTTTTACTATATAACAAAAAAAGTACCCTAAATTTTGAAAAAAAACATGTTTCCCTATAAAATGTTATGAAACATTTATTATCACCCCAATTTTTTGGTAAAATATAAAAGACGGGGTCACGTCGGGTAAATAGACACCAAACATGCCCAGTTTTAAAATTGCGTGCGCCCGCGAAATTGCAGAAAACGACCGCAACCAAAATTGTCCATAGGCGACGCTTTAAAAGTTTTAACGCTCATCAGTTTAGTGTTGTCATTTAGATTATTTGTGAATATTTTTTTTAGCTTCTTAATTTTTTTTAAATGCTTTATTTTTTGTTAAAACTTTTTTTTTAGACTTAACTTTATTGCTATCACATAGGGACTAAGCAATCCCCTATGTGATAGCCAGTTCACCAAACAGGTCCTCTTTATGGAGACATCAGGGGTCTCCAAGACCTCTGATGTCACCTAGGGACCCCCCTATGGGAAGGGGGTTTACACACAGCGGACTTTAAGTGGTTAACCACTTGAAGACCAGGTGTAGAGCTCCTTCATGTCCAGGCCATTTTTCAGTATTCAGCACTGCGGTACTTTGACTGACATTTATTCTGTCATGCAACGCTGTACTGAAATGAATGTTATACCCTTTTTTGGGGACAGATAGAGCTTTCTTTTGGTGGTATTTATTCACCACGGGGGTTTTATTTTTTTCTATATTTCAGAAAATTTTGGGGAAAAAAAGTGTTTTTTACATTATGTTAGCAAACAATTATTATTACCCAATTTTTTGGTAAAATATAAAAGATGGGGTCACGTCAGGTAAATAGACACCAAACATGTCAAGCTTAAAAATTGCGCACACCCGCGAAATCGCAAAAAACGACAATACCCAAAATTGACCATAGGCGACACTTTAAAAGCTTTTACCGCTCATAAGTTTAGTGTTATTAGTGATTGATGGCCCTAAAATTATCGCTCTCACTGCGACGTTCGCGGCGATATGTAACATGTGCGGCGTAATGGGCGCAATCATTGTTTTCGCTGGTATGCGCACCTGACGCATGTTTGCATGCGTGTATGTATGGGTGGGGCCTTTTATTAAAAAAATTGTTTTTTTTTAATTCTTTTTTATGTGTGACTTTAATTTTGGAAACTTAATTTTTTTTTTCCTATTCTTTTTTTTTCCACTTAACTTTATTGCTATCACATAGGGGGCTACGAAACCCCTCTATGTGATAGCAAAAGATGTGGCAGGTCCTCTTTATGGAGACATCAGGGGTCTCCAAGAACCCTAATGTCACCTAGGACCCCCCTGAAGAAGCTGATGAAGTAGAGATCTGCTTCATCAGCTTCTCTCCAGCGTCTGAAGCTGGAGAGTGACACAAGAATGCGGAATTATGTAATATACATCACTTCCGCATTCTGGCAGCGGAGAGGGGACCGGAGGGAGCCCGTGTACCGAGCTCCCTCTGATCCCCTGTGACAGAGGCCGTATGCTGGTCCCGGGCTCGCACGGGGCACAGCGGAGCCCGGGACCGGCATGACAACGGGAGGGGGGGCCGCATAGGGAGGGGGGCCAACACGGGCCGGCAGCTCATACAAGCGATCTGCCAGTTCTATAGCCGGTGGATCGCTTGTATGTTAACAGGCATCGGTGTCTGCTTTTAAATCGCAGGTGGCGCGCGCAGGTGGTTGTGGCTGAGCGGACGTCTAAAGACGCCCGCTCAGATCTAGAGACCTCCCGGCCGGCCGTTTTTTCACAACGGCCGGCCCTGAGGTGGTTAAACTAAAAAAATATATATATTTTTTTTAAACCTAAAACGGCCCTGAACGCGTCAAAAACACAACAAAACACACTGCACTGTGTGTGCTGAAACTCATGCAGATTTGGTCTGCATTTGGTGTGAACAAGCCCTTATGTGTAAGTGTGTGTGTGTGTGTGTGTACTGTGTGCATGTGTGTATAAGATTCCCTGTGTGGTCCTAGGTTTTTAAGAGTACCTGTACCCCTGTGTTTTACGGTCTCTTAGGAAGGTATCTAATTGTTTTTTGAATAATGCAATACTCTCAGCTGATACCACTGCTTGTGGCAGAGAGTTCCAAAATGTAACCACTCTGACTGAGAAGAAGCCCCTACGCCCTCTGTGGTTAAATCTTTTCTCTACCAATTTTAGGTGGTGGCCTCTAGTCCTTGTTAGGGAGCTTACTGTAAAAAGTTTACTGCTGATGTTGCCATCACCACCAAACAATTTGTACATTAAAATCATGTCCTCTCTTAATCGCTTCACTTCTAGCATGAACAAGTCCAAATTTAGCAACCTTGTTTCATAGCTTTGATCCTCCAGTCCTTAATTAGCTTCTCTGGACTCTCTCCAGCTCCAGGACATCCTTCCTGTGGATAGGTGACCAACACTGAACCGCATACTCAAGATGAGGCCGAACCAGCGATCTATAAAGTGGCAAAATGATCGCTTTCTCTCTACAGTACATTCTCTTTTTAATGCATGACAGTACTCTGCTAGTTTTGTTTGCCGCCACCTGGCATTGCAAGCTATTATTCAATCTGTTGTCTACTATGGCACCCAAATCTTTTTCCAATTCTGACTTCCCTAGTGTAGAACCCATTAATGTGTATTCCACTTGCCTGTTTTTAACCCCAAGATGCATTACTTTACATTTATCAACATTGAACCTCATCTGCCATATAGTTGCCCACTCCACTATTTTATCCAGGTCCCCTTGTAATGTTATAATGTCTAAGTCTGTGTCTATAACCCTCCCAATTTTAGTGTCATCTGTAAACACAGAAACATTGCTATTCTCGCCCTCCCCAATATCATTATTTACCAGGTTAAACAATATGGAGCCTAGCACAGAAATGAGGCACCCACTACCGACCTCAGACCAATCTGAAAAATAGCCATTTATCAGTACTCTCTGGACACGTTCCTGAAGCCAGTTCTCTATCCATGTACACACCATTTCATCTATGCCCATAACTTTAAGCTTGTGTATTAAGCGTTTATGTAGTACCGTGTCAAACATTTTTGCAAAATCCAGGTACTTCACATCCACTAGTTTTCCCCTATCCAGATGTCTACTCACCTCTTCGTAGAATGTTAGTAGGTTGGTCTGACAAGAACGGTCCTTCATAAATCCATGCTGCTTTTCACGTATTATACCTTTGTCACAAACAAAATCCACTAAATAGTCCTTTGTCATTCCCTCTAACAGTTTACATACTATTGATGATGTTTGAATTACTGGTCTGTAGTCCCCAGGTTGGCATCTTGAGCCTTTTTTGTATATCAGTACTACCTTTTGCTTTACGCCAGTCGCTTGGTACCTTTACAGTCATTAATGAGTCATTGAAAATGAGGAATAATGGTCTTACTATAGCCCGGTCAAGCTCTTTAAGTACCCTGGGGTGCAGGGTATCCGTCCTATTGATTAATTTACATTACGTTTATTAAGTCTTTGTTGAACCCTGGAATTTGTCAACCACTGCGGTATTTTACGCACTGAGCTACTCATATTCTTATCTCCATATGTGATTAGCAAGTCAAGCAAGAGCATGCTGTTAATGTGGCTATTGTTTCCATCTTAAAGGGACAGTAATTTTGCTTTCGAGATTGACTCCAATGCATCTCTGTGAGATTTTGGTGAAACAAAAACTGTCAGTTTCACCGATCCCTGGTAGGCAAATGTGATGAGTAAATTCCAGCCAATTTGCTAGCACAATTGATAATGACAATATTTTCCTTGGATGGATAAGAGTAATCTGGCTTACATTTAGTAAAGGGATTCTGTAGGGACAGACAAGTAAACCTTGGTGCTGTCTTTAAGGTGTTACTAGAGGTCGCTTTTAATGGTTTAGCTAAAAGGCCACCTCTTTATTTAGTTACATAGTTACACTCCTGTCTTTATGTTCCCTAGTTCCTTCCTAAATTAAAAATATATCTGAAAACACCCTGTTATGCAAAAATCACAGCACAAACATAAAAACTGTTTATGACTCTTAAAATGTGATGTGTCATTTACCTTTTTGTCCATAAGGGGGGGAGAGCGCTCCATCAAAGCTTGGTCATTATTGCAGCAAACATCTGCTTGGTTCAAAAAAGAAATTTGATTGGAGCAATTAAAAGGTCATGTACAAAGAGCAACCGTAATAACACTTATAACCAAAATCCCTAGAGGTAAGGCAACAGTTTCATGCTTTCATGATAACCTTATAAAAGTAAATTAAGTGAATTAAAATAGACAGTATAAATAAATTTGATGCAGGAACTTTTTAGAGAGATTACCAGTAGGAATGAATTGTAGGACCATCAATATATTTAAGTGATTTATTACTATAGCACATTTATAGCACTTACATATAGTTTTTAAATTAATAAGGAAATTAAAACTTTCATACTTGCCAACTTGACCAGAATTGCTTGGACAGTCCCAATTTTCCTTCAGTTGTCCTATGATGGCTGTGTTCCAGGATCAGGGCCATGGGGACAACTGCAGTGAACAGTGATAAGAGGTGCACAGTGATATAGAGTTGCTGTTGGCTGAGGCTGGAGGGGTGGGCTGGCCACCGAGGAATCAGGGCTGGAAGCAGTGGGCTTATGTGTTGGACCAATTTGGAGTGAAGGGTGACAACATGGCAAGTTGTCAGCAGCTTTGAAACTGCAGCTGGGACAATACAGACTGGGGGACAACCTGGAGCCGTCAGATAAGAACTCATCCTATTACACTCCGGAAGCATCAATACTGCTCAGCTGCTGCTTTAATGCTGCCTTCTCTTCCAATATCCCTCAGGTCCAAACTGTGCAGTGCAATGTGCATGACCACTCATTTTTTTTATTAGTAGCAATGCTCTGAATTGTAAAATCTAATCGTATTTTCACTGGTCGAATACATAACATTGTTTTTTTTTTAATTACCTTTTTTATTTTTCTTTACAGTGGCTCAATTTTTCATCTCCCTTGAGCTATTTCACAAACTTCCCAATAGCAATACAGACCTCAGACCCATGGCAGCCCCCTGAGAGCATTTTCTAGCCTGTCTAGAGGTAGATTGCATTTGTCCTATGAAATGATTCTGCATTTTACATGCACCTGACCCCCTATACTATGCACATTGCCTACACCTGACCCCTGCACTATGTACATTACATACATCTGACCCCTGCACTATGCACACTACATACACATAACCCATGCACTGTGTACATTTCATACACCTGCCCTACACTATGTACATTACATACTTCTGACCCCTGCACACCATGTGTTATCCCCACTTCACCCCTGCACTCTTTACAACAGAACAGAAGTCCTGGCTAAGATAAGCCCGGGGCTGGGGGTGGGTGAGATGGAGTATGAAGCTCCTAACAGTCACCCAGCCTGCAGTACTCTCATCAGCCTCAATAAATGTGATTATAATGTGATTCTGACAGAGCTACTGGCCCTCAGAATGTCTCTCAGTAATCATGAATAGTTGCAATGAAAATCTGAGAACTGAAATTTAGATTTAGCCGTCTTGTCCGGTCCCTGAGGAGAGCGTTTACAGAAATGACAAAACCAATCGGAGGGTAGGAAGGGTGTGCCGATGGAGTGTTAAAGTGCTTATGATACTTAAGGAGACACTCTGTCCATGTCAATTCTTCTAACTGTATCAATATTTCGAGTCTGACAACCAACATATTTTTGAATAGAATGAAATTACCATTTAAAAAATAATGATTTTTGACCCTGCTATACTATTTGTTTATTCAGCTTGATCTCCTAGAGTAGGTAGTATTCTGGAGTGAGGGTTGTTCAATCTTGTCTCTGCTTTTAAAAGTTGTCACCCCTCACTTGGTACGAACTACAGAATTATTAAACCTTAACAGTTTGTCACAGATAAAGAAGGGTGACACTGGGCTCAGTACAAATCCACACTTCAGTACGGAAGCCACACTTGAGGCCCTCTACATTTACTAAGTTGACCACCACTGGTTTAGAGTCCTGGTGCCAACTTGTCCAGAAGGACAGGATCTGGCTACTCTGGTTGAAAAGTGAGGAGAATCCTGGCACTATGGACATCATAATCTGACAAATTAAGCCAGACAATCCAAAGACTATTTGCATTTAACATATTTTACTCATGTCATTGACTTGTAAAGGTCTCCCTTTACAACGTTTGAGACTGCAGCTGGGTGTCACTGGCGGGATATCAGCAGCCCCAGCAAACTCAGATCTGTCACTCAAGTGACACTCTATAGTATTCCCCTTCGATACTCCCTGGCAGCATAAAAGGTTAGCAAGGAGGGAGGGGGCTGTTCTGGGGAATTGACAGTTCCTGAAGAAGCCAAATGTGTTAGCAATTTCAAAGGCACATTGCAAAATTGTTTATGGAAAGGAAAAACGCTGCAAGTAAGCACCTAAGGTACTAGATTTTTCTGTGCTTTTACCTGCAAAACTTTAAGTTCGAGACGGGGTCTTTTTAAAAGCTCTTTTCAAAGTCACTGTTAATGTGACATTCTCTGTCCGCATTTGCCTGGTGCACATGCATTCTATTATAAAGATCTTTTATAAATAAGCCACGTTGGGGCCAATTTTATTATAGTCCACCGCAGTGGAAAAATGCTGTATATAAAATATGCTGTCTACAGCTACTTTAGCAGTAGAGTCTTACTCTACAGTATGTGCTTTCCACAGGCAAACTTCCAATTATTTGAATAAATAATTGGCATTGGTTCAAGAATGGCAAGGGCCAGGACTTTAATTTTCCACCATTGATGATTTGTCAATGGCATTATGAATTCACTAAAGTAAAAATGATTCCAGATTGTTTAACTCTGCTCTGCAATGTTGTTGTCTTCTTTCACACATAACATGACAGAATCCTTGTAATTTCTTAAAGAGTTGGAATAAATGCTCCATTTTATATTTCCACTTAGCAACGTTGTTTGTGTTTAAGCCTTGGATGATAAGATGTTTCACAAGTGCTATGCTGTATAATAAGGAGAAATGACATATAAATGCCCTTCAAATCATATACAGCCCTCTGTACTTGATAAGAATTTGAATTAGTTAATTATTTTTTTTCAAAAGAGGTCAGTAAATTAATAAGAATTGCATAATTCCTCTGGTTTGTGATGATAGGAGATTATTTTCTAATGAAGGTAATCAGACAGACAGTAAGTGCCTGGAGTTATGAATGTGCACAAGAAGGGTAAAAACACACAGTCGCATACAAAGAATATTGAATTGCTACATTTTTGAACAAGCTACTTGCTTGTTCAAAAATGTTTAAAGCCCAATTTTAACATGGTCCAAATTTTAAAAAAATGGATCTCCAGCGACTGTTTAAAATAAAATCTGCTGTACCCACCCTATCTCCAGCGCTGTCCCCTACATACCCACCTGTTCCACTATTTCAGAAGTTGTCCTTTTTCAGGTTATAAGGCTCTTGGTGTATTTTCCTGTGAGTCCAGGGCAAGGGTTGGAGCCTTACACCTTTTAGATTCCGATCACCGACAAAGGAGAAAGAGAGTGAAGAAGATGTGACATCACCAGACCAGGAAAACAGGAGTGGCTGGTCCGGACAGGGTCGGCATTAAAAATATTATGACATAACCCATTTGTTTTGCAGTATTGCAATGCATTTTAGCTTAGTTGATATGTATGTTGGTTGGCTTTGCCTGTGTGTGAATGCATTGTTCGCACATGCACAAGAAAACACACATTAATTACATTAGTAATTAGCAGTGCCTTTGTATTTAAAACATTTGTTTATAAACACATGTAAAAACAGTATAATTTTATTTAAACACATAAGCATTATTGGAGCTCAGGGGGAAAGAGTGTACCTAAGAGGTTCTAATGATTGTCCTTGGCATTCTTCCTGTGCAGCTGGCTACCTCGCTAATTAAAAATGATACAACAGATCATTAGTATGCAGGCCATATTGTAATTTAATATCATTAAAGATTACCTTTCCCTTTCAATCTTCATTCATTATTATTTTTGAAAACTTTCAAAAGTCAAATACTGCTTACAATGAGGCAAATTGGGGTCTTTCAGTGCCCAATTGTGTACAGAAGGACTCTAGAATTCTCATCCTTTGCTAATTTGATTGGCTCCCTTCATTTCCAAGAAACCTTTATTGCACTGGAAATGAAATGACTAGCATTCCCTTCATGTCATAGGTATATTTTTGTTAAGATACTTTCCAAAACTCTTCACAGCTAAAGTGATGCAGATGAGAATATTTTTTTTTTTGTTAGCAGTGAGCCACGATCATATCTTCATAATGTTTGGAGAAGCGGGGGGATCCCAGCATCCATCTGACTCATGTTTTGTATTGATGGGGCCCTAAGTCAAAGAGGATCACGTGTTGCTGAACTTTTGAAATTGATTGTATACCCTGCTGCCAATTTTACACTGCTGTATTCTCTGCATCTTAATTCTTGTAGTAAAACCCTGTACTCTCTGTCTGTAGAAAATTTGGGGCCAATGTCCTGCTATCTTTCCTTTCTTCTTATTATTTAAGGTTAAGATATGATAAGATTCATTAGCTGGACAGACATAGGTCTTCATAAATAGTACATTGCTATTGCAGATACAGTATTACTTGTCTAGTTTACTAGCATTACGTAAACCAACAAATTAGCAAAGATAGAAGACAGAAATTATGTTATGCCATGCTTATACATTTTCAATGCCTCCAGACCCATTGACAGGCTAGCTTTATGTATAGATATAATCATGTATGTCTTGCTCCTTCTGTTGTTATTTTTCCTTTTTTTTGAAAAACAAAAACTATAATAAAAATTGTCAATTTGAAAAAAAAAAATTGTCCTGCTAATGGCTTATTTTATACTATATAATCTGTAGTCTCTTGATTCTTGTAATAATACACAATTTTACACTGCTATCACCTCTCTTGATTCTTGTAGTAAAGCCCCAGACTGTGTCGTTTAGGGGAACCATTCAACATGGGTTCAATTTGCGTGCTGTTTGACTAACCCATCTTAAAATCCATAAATTGCAAACTTTAACCAAAGTCTATGAGAGGCTAATCTGGAAAAACAATCCTGGACATTTTAAAGTCTAATGGGAAAATTACTGTCAAACATAGGGCATGGAGATCTGGGCACATGTACCAACCAAAATCATTTAAAAAAAATACTGTTCAGGGGAGAGGGTCTTCGCTTGGAAGATTACTTGAATCTGTCTGAAGTTTTCCAGATCTGTGAAAGTCTCATGGATGGTCCCAGCGACAATGCATTCTTTGCATCATATTTTAATATACATTTTTTTACATTTTTTTAAATTTTACAATTTTGTTTGCCCTAAATACAGCAATAGTTTACCTTTTTAGGTAGCTTATGATGTGACATCTTTTTTTATACAGTGGTAACAGAAATTAATTGACTGGTGAGAGCCTCTCTGCACTCTCTACAGTTCCTCAATATTGGGGTCTATTCACAAAGCTGCCGAAGGATCTAGCTGTAGCTTCGGCCGATCCTTCGGCTAGCTTCGGCCCCAGGACCCCTTCGGTTCAGTAGAACCGAAGGGGTGCTGTACGGGCTATTTACTATAGCCCGTACAGCTCCCGAATGTGGCCGAGCGGCTCAGTCGAGCCGAACGCATATGCATCGGCTCGGCTGAGCCGTGCTGAAAGCCGAAGCTGGCCGAGTGGCCGGCCATTGGCCGGCCCACAGCCTGCTTCTGACAGCTGGGTGTAGCCTGCAAGACACTCTTTTGGAAAAAAGGTGACATTTAGGCTTAGGACTTAGAGGTAGCTCCCAGGTTGCATTGCCATTCTTGCCAATGTTTGCTTCACCTGGGCAGGGATGGCCTTACAATAAAAAAATATGATAATTTTAAAAAAGTAAAAAAACCAAAATAACATACTACGTAGTAAATGTTGTTTAAAGAAAGACCTCAGCCAGGGCCACAGGTCACATGGAGAGAAGAGCTGGGTGGATTCCCTCCCTCTCCATGCTGTCTGTGTGTGCTGGAGGAGGCAGCTCTGTTATGACCTAGACGCTGATGTTCACTGGCCTTTGCACCTAGATGGGGGAGAGGGAGCCTGTCGGGTGAGGGGACTTCAGCCTGAATCAGGGCACCGTGAATGGTGGGTGGCTGTGTACATGCCTTGTGGGCAGCTCTGCAGGCGACCAGCCCGGCGAACGCCCTGACAGTTCGTGTGTTTGCTGAACACACGAATTGCAGATGTTTGACTCGAACATCAAACCAATACCTAGTTAGGGGACTGACAGTGAAGTTCAAGGTTATGTCTGACCCTACTCAGTGTGGCCCCATGTTGACACTCTTCCTCACTTGATGTGCTATTAGGGAAAGTTTCTCAAACTCCTTGTCAGACTTTACACCATGTAGTTGAGGTCTCAGATGTTGCAACGCATATAGATGGATAATCTTGTGGAAGTGGTAAGGGTGGAAAGTGAGGAACAAGGTAAAGAAGGAGTGCAGGCAGAGCTGAGCCAAGGAAAGGCAAAAGAAGCCTTGGGTTCTTCAGTAAAAGGGGGTGCAATAAGGCTGGACATTTTAAAATATGCTGCTGAAATAGTTCACAGCACATGGAAGAGAGGTGCACTTTGGCCTTTTGAGGTCCTTACTTCCAGTGAGCTCTTTTGTGCATAGTCAAATGTTTTCTAATGCATGTGGTACCCGAATAGCTGGTAATTATTTATTACACCATATCCAGCTTAAAGTTATTTCCAAATAATGTAATTCAAATGATTGGTGTTTTTCCCATATTGCCCTCGAAGTCACATAACACTAATAACCTCCTACCCGCTAAATGGTAATTTATCATTTTTCTTTTATTTTTGCGTTGGTACATATCCCCAAGTCAGCAGGCAGTGCCCAGCTCCCAAATGCCCTTTGACAATTCATTGCCTATTTGCTTTGAAAATGGGCAGAATAAATTTTTCTAGAATCATCCGCCTATGAATGGGGGCCCTTTAATAGGGTTCATATTTAAAGGATATTTAAACCCTATGGGGTTTTTGCATATATCTACTGCTGGCAAGTAGTAGATATATGCCAAAGCATTTTTACAAAAAGTTAAGAAAAAGGTTTAAACGTACCTGTGTCTCCGCCACGCGATCCTGTCTGAAGATTTTAAAAAATCTCGGACAGCCGCAAAGGATCATGGGGCAGGCGCATGCACAGTACAGATCTTCGGCCAGGAGAAGATGAGAGACATGAGGTAAGTCAATGGAGGAAGCATGCAGGAAAAGAGAGGAGTCAGTGCTGGATTGGAGACCGGCACCAGCGCTAGAGAGACTCCTGAAAACTACAGGAAAGAAGAAGATGATCGGATCAAGAGGCATCATTTAAGGTAAGTCCTTACACTAGCATGGAGGGGGTAAATATCATTTAATGTCACTGTGCGTCCCTCATTTGGAACCAAATTATTCTGTCCCCTTAGTTGGATATCCCTGTAATTAGACTGAACTGTCCTTTCAGCTCCCAAATTATAGCAATTGTTTTTGCTTTTAAAAGACAGTTTAAAGGTGAAAAAACAACCATTATTTGCATTTTTTCTTAACTTAATAGTAACAAAGCAAGACAGAGGTGTGTCCTTTTTGTACATACTTTGCATCTAAAGGCTCCCCTCTTTCCTTTCTCAGAAAGTTGGGAGTCATATATAACGCCCTTGTGGTGTATCTCATTTGAGAACATTGTGACCTTTTTTTTTTTTTTTGTCTCCACTATTTTGTGTGAAGTGTCTTACAGTATATCTCCAGTGAATGCCAACTGCAAGATAAGGAAAGGGAGAATGGCTTTTATCAATGAAAGGAGGCTGGGACTGACTCATATTCTTATTGATGCCACCCAGCTGTGCCAATCCTCCTAAACTTCATTCCATTAGGCAAATTAGACTATAAATAACACACTCTTTGAAATATCTCTGGTAATGGAAAACATCTGTTAATATTAAGAAATAGACTGAAAGCCCTCAGAGAATATTACATGAGCTAAATTTGTGCTGGTGCATTCAGCTGAACATAATACAAAGTTACAATTGTTCAATGTCACAAGACATTCACTGTGGTGAACTTTTTATAGCAGGACCTGCAAAGAAAACTGTACTGAAAAAACAGGGAGGCTTCTTATGTTGATCTCTACTTCTGAAAATGCTGGTTCTGTGGCTGGCAGTTTTGATCCTTCCCATCTTTCTTATTCAATGTCCTGGAATACATATGCAGATTAGGTGTTCTTGACATGTTAACATCAGACTGACTTTCCTGATCAGTGTGTTGGGTATAAGATAATGATGTTTGAAGCCATTCACTGCCAAGAAACTAATGAGAAGCTGACCAATGAGAAGCACTTCTTGCTAAGAGCAGCAGGGGTGGGGGGAGAGGGGACAGTTTGGTGGGGGTAATTCCATTTTTTCCAAATTCGTCTGGGAAAATGGAATTACCCTTTAACAACTCTGCACACATAACTAAATGACATACATAATAACAATAAGCATGTAAAACTAAACTGGCTTCAGCTTTCCTAAAAATACCTGTTTTGAGAGGAAAACAAGGGGGTTATGCACTCGGCTGCCAAAAGCAGCTGAGTGAATAACCAAGCCGAAGTGAAGTGGCCCTGTACGGCTGAAATCAGCCGTACATCGGCAGGCTTTGGCTAGCTTTGGTTCAGCAGAACATGCTCAGATGACAATTCTTTTAGCCACTTGCTGTTCAGAGCAATTTCTTACTATTTGCACACACATGATAAAATCTGAATTTTGGCTACACTCAAATTGAATTTAGTGCACAGAAACAGAGTATAATACCCAATTTTTGGGTAAAATATAAAAGGCGGGGTCAAATATAAAAGACGGGGTCACGTTGGGTAAATAAATACCAAACATGTCAAGCCTTAAAATTGTGTTCAACCGTGTAACCGCAAAAACTACAATAGCCCAAATTTCCCATTAGCGATGCTTTAAAAGCTTTTACTGCTCATCAGTATCGTGTAAACAGTGAGTGATGGAACTAGAATTATTGCTCTTGTATTATTATTATAGCAAAATATAATGTGACTGGTCCGCTTTATGGAGACAGCAGGGGTCTTTCAGACCCCTAATGTCACCTAAGGACCACAAAGAAGCTGATGAAGCAGAGATCTGCTTCACCAGCTCCTTCTCTTGGCTCTAAGAGCACACATGTACACAGTGGCACCGGAAGTGATGTAACACACATCACTTCCGGGTGCAGTGATCAGAGGAGTGATCAGCAGCTGGAAGCTTGCTGATCTCCCTCCGATCTGTGAGGGGAGACCCGCTGTGCCGATCCTGGGCCTGCACAGGGAACAGCGGAGTCCAGGGAAGCCAGCAGCGGGGGGCACACATTCAGCTGCACCGTACCAGTGATCCGGCATCTGTATAGATGCCGGATCACTTGTATCTAAACAGAAATCGCTGGCTGTTTAAAATAATACCAAATTATTGGTATAACCACTTCAGGACATGAGGTATTTTGACGGTGGGCAGTCCTGAGGCGGTTAATTAAGAAACCAATTTTTTAAAATAAAAAAAATTGATCCAACGAAGTAATCCACACCAATCAGGGCATTGTCAACAACGCCACCGACTTGCCGAAATAAAAAAAGTCTGACACCCGCAGAACACACGACGCAAAATGACCTGTATGACAGGTGCCAGTAAAAAGTAAACAAATGGGCGGAGCTAGCGGTGACATAACCGCTGGCTCTGCCTATTTGTTTTGATTTGGCCAACACCTGTCATATAAGTCGCCAAATGAAAACAGCTGGGCAGAGCCAGCCGTGATGTCATGGCTGGCTCCACCCAGTTGTTATCAATTAATGAAAGCCCAGCGTCCTCAGGTCGTTTGAGGACACTGGGCTGTCACTGTATGACAACAACTGGGCACAGCAGGCCATGATGTCACAGATGGCTCCGCCCAGTTGTTGTTATTTAATGGCAGCCCAGTTTACTCAAATACCCTGAGGACACTGGGCTGTCATTGAATGACAACAACTGGGCGGGGTCATGTGTTACATCACAGCAGGCTCCGCCCAGTTGTTTACATTTGCAGGGAGTTTACATTTGGGACTATAAAACTGATAGGCTATCTACCCAGAACTCTATCCAGAATTAAAACAAAACGTTTTTGCTTTACATACACTTTAAAATTGTCACTGTGTAAGAGAGGCAGTAGGGGGCTATCAGTGACCCAATCGTCTGCCAACATTTAACCAGTTACCGTCCGCCCGTTGTAAAAAAACGGACGGGCGGCACTGCAGCATTGGCGGGTTGGCGTCTCCAGACGGCATTTTTTTTCTGTTCGCGCGCGCCCCCTAGCGGGCGCGCACGGGCAGAAAATACCCGACCAATGCAAACACCCGTTGCCCGGTGTTTCACGTATAGACGATCGGCGGCTCTATAGCCTGCCGATCGTTTATACGTGCTCGTTTTTTCGGCCGGCGCCGTTTTTTTGCCCCCCCCTCCTGACCCCTCACCTGCAATCCCGAAATCCGCTGCCCCATCTGCGGCCTGGGATCGGGTCGGGAGGGCGTCAGGAGGAAGGGGGATCAGCTCCTTGCTGACCTCCCTCCGTTCTGTTCCCAAAATGTTTAACTCCCCCACCCCCACGTTTACGCAGATATAAACGTAAATACGGGCCCGGTGCCCCAGCGCGCAAAAATGACAATTGCGCCACACACGTTACATATCGCCGCGAACGTCGCAGTGAGAGCAATCATTTTAGGGCCATCAATCACTGATAACACTAAACTGATGAGCGGTGAAAGCTTTTAAAGCGTCGCCTATGGCCAATTTTGGGTATTATCGTTTTTTGAGGTTTCGCACGCGCACGCAATTTTAAGGCTTGACATGTTTGGTGTCTTTTTACCCGACGTGACCCCGTCTTTTATATTTTACCAAAAAATTGGGTAATAATAAATGTTTTATCATTTAATATAGGGGAAACAGTTTTTTTTTAAACTTTCGGTAATTTTTCCTTAATGTAGTAAAAAATAGAAAACCCCAGTGGTGAATAAATACCACCAAAAGAAAGCTCTATCTGTCCCCAAAAAATTATATAAAATTCATTTCAGTACAGCGCTGCATGACGGAATAAATGTCAGTCAAAGTACCGCAGCGCTGAATACTGAAAAATGGCCTGGATGGGAAGGGGGTTTAACACCGCGGATATCAACTGGTTAAAGCTCTTTCTTCTTAATGCTTTGAGTTGATGAGCCACCAAACCCCAAACCTGGCACTTGTTTTAAAGTAGAATTGCTGGCAGACATTATGATAGCCCATTGAGTGTGTTGTTAGTGGTTTAAGTCCATATAATGGGTTGTAATCACTTGTACAGCTCCCCCTAGTACCACTCTCCAGCATGAGTCCGCAGAGCTACAGTGCAGCCCTTAAAACTGAATAAGAGAGATTTGGATGCTTAATCTGCATTGAACAGACAACTGTACTTAGGCTGATTTAAAACACAGCATTAATCTTCCTTTAGGCTGGTCACAGATATATCTCACAGATAGTTAGAAGATCACCAATCAGCCATAACATTATGACCACTGACAGGTGAAGGATATAAGATTAATTATTTTGTTAAAATATTACGCAGCAAGTGAACAAATTGTGATGGCTAGATGAGTGGGTCAAAGCAAAACTGCAGCTCTTGTGTGATGTCCCCAGCCTGCAGTGCTCAGGACTTACCAGAAGTGGTCCAAGGAAGTTAATCCGGTAAACCGATGGCAGGGTCATGGGCCAAGACTCTTTGATGCACAAAGGGATTGAAGGTTGGCCCGTGTAATCCATTCCAACAGAAGAGCTATTGTAGCCCAAATTGCTGAAAACGTTGATGTTGATTCCGATAGAATAATGTTGTCTGAACACACAGTGCATCACAGTTTGTTGCGTATGGGGCTGCATAGGGGCTGCATAGCTGCAGACTAGTCAGCGTGCCAATGCTGACCCGTGTCCATTGCCAAAAGTGCCTACAATAGGCTCCTGAGCTTTAGAACTGGACCTCAGAGTAATGGAAGAAGGTGGCCTGGTCTGATAAATCACGTTTTCTTTTACCTCATGTGGATGGCCGGGTGCATGTTTGTTGCTTACCTGGGGAAGAGCTGGCACCAGTATGCACTATGGGAAGAATGCAAGCCTGCGGAGGCAATGTGATGCTCAGGGCAATGTTCTGCTGGGAAACCTTGGATCCTGCCATTCATGAGGATGTTACTTTGACGCGTACCACCTATCTTAACATTGTTGCTAACCAAGTACACACCTTCATGGAAATGGAATTTCCTGATGGCAGTGGCCTCCCTGGTGCAGAGCAGCCACTTGTCTGCTAGTGCAGCTAATGCGCCATTTTCATCCTTCTCCTATTTTCAGCCATGCATTTCAGCCATCACTCTGGATCCCAATGCATCCCTTTTCTCCTCCTTCTCCAGGGTGCATATCAGGCTTGATTTTTGACCTTCTAATTTGTCCTTTTCCTCCTCCTCTTCCCCCACATATGCACATTTTCCTTCTTCTCCTTAAAAGTGCATAGTAACCATTTTTTTTATTGGGCTGCTAATGTGCCTTGTTTTGTGGCCTGTGGTTTGGAAATTAATATACACTGCCTGCGCATATTAATCCGCTGCGCTTAAAAGCACAGTTGTATTAAGCTCTTTTGTGCAAGGAAAGGCAACACTCATGCAGAGTCAAGAAAAGGTGATGCTTTCATGGTGGAGTTCTGTTCCCTGTGTGTCTGTCTCTCCCACCACAGCAGCTCTTTTATTTATATCTCAACAAAAGGATCATAAACAGGTAGTGACAAAACAGGAAGTGACCAAACAGGAAGTGACCAAACAGGAAGTGATGTCAACAACCAACATCACTTTCTCAATACACCAACATCACATAGCCAATGAAACACATGTATAATAGAAAGGGGAGTGTATGTTTGTAAGCGATGTGCAAAGAAACCATGTGTTTTTCTATGGACGCCGCCATCTTTAATCTCTTGTTCACACTGGAGCGAACTTTATCCAGCATTGCTCAGAGAGCAATGTGCAATAAAGTTACTATAATTCCAATGAATGCAAGCTTATCTGCAGGGACAATGCAATACTACCTCCAGCGCACTGATCAGACGCATCAGAAATACGAACGCACGTTCCTTTCAAAAATGCAGATATGTATCTTAAATAATACTATGTCCTCAAAGCAAGTGCATACACGCCACACCAATAAATCCGCGCACCGCGCAGGGGCCCTAGCCGGCGTCCATACACTCGCAAAGGAAACACTGCTTGCATAAGCACCACTCCAATGGTTTACCCCCAGTGCCGAATAATCAGGGTCACGCTCCAATCGAGCGTGACACAGAAATCCAAACACTGAGAGACATGATGACAATATTACAATATACTAAAACACATCCTAATAAAATTTCCACAACACCTGTGCTACAACATCCAGTCTCCATTATTTTATCCAGAAGGTCCATAGCCAGTGCCAATATTTTGAACAGGACTCCTTCATGCTATCCTGCTGCATGTGGTATGCCATGAGGAAGCAGGAAGCGTGAGAGGGACACAAGGAGGAGTGTTGGAGTGTAGGCGGTGAGGATGATATGTTTTAGGGTGCTGGCAATGAGGAGGAGGAGTTTTGGGGGATGTATCAGCCCTGATAACAGGGTAACATCATGTGGGGAATAATGGCAACAACCCGGAGGGAGAACAGAGTGCCCCACTCTGAGGCAGCATGGTAAATAATCTATTTGACTCATTTGTTGGCTGTGCCTATAACGGGGGAATACATAACATGAAAAGGTGGCCTTCTTCCCACATTTGCCCGAATTGCAAGCAACTTCAATTTGGTTCAAACTCATGGTAAACCCAAACCTCATCCCTACCAACTGTCAATGAAAAGCTGGGGAACGAATCACAGTATACATTATTGTACAGAATTTAAAAAAATGTATTAATGTATATATCTTTTAACCAAGGTTCACTGTGCAGTTAAACGTCACCATCTGGTGATTCATATTGACACAATATTCTTTATATCTATACAACAACATACTGCAGGTAATTTACAATACTCTATTATGTCGATCGATTTTTGTTTTAATAAAAGCACACAATCGTGTTCAGAAAATAGCCATGTTTGTAATATTTTTAATTTTCTTGTTATTTCCTTCCGTCTGCCCCCTAATGTTTCTCTAACAAGAGAATTAAAATCAATATATCCACCCCTAATGAACATTACCTAGCAAGGAATGTCCTCTGCTGCATTCTCTAGAGGTCACACACACTCTCATATTTTAACAAACATTTTCTGTTGTTGTCTCTTTATTATTAAAATTAAGCCAGCCATAATTAGAAGAGCTCTGCTCTAAAAAGCGGGAACTGAGTTGAAAGTGAACATCATACAGGTTCTCTGACAAAGTGTGCTCCCAATACGCACGTCACAAATGGGAAGAAAGGTACACATGCACAAAAAAGGATCTAATTAGCGCCAAGGAACATTAACTGCTTGAGTACATGAAAGGAAAAAGAATATAAAAGATAAGAAAAAATCCATTTATTTCAGTTAATCAAGGAAAGGCAATGAGAAGATGGTTCAAAGGGAACCCAAACACGTGTTGGAGAAAGATAGCAAAACAAATCAAGACGTGCATTTGTTTTACTTTCAGGCCAGGGAAACAAATAGTTTTTATAGGCTTCACAACGCCAATGTGCTTTCTTTTTTTATTATACTTGATATATTGCACACCCAGTCTAAGTGGAGAGCATCAATGAAGTGAGCAAATTATATCCATGTGTTGATTTTGGCTGAATAAAACTGGCATTCACAGAGAAATTAGGTATTCAGAACAATCATTGTGAAATCAATAAAAAGGCTTTGTTATTATACTCCAAAATATGTTCTTACTTTTACAAACACTGCATTTCCCTGCCTCTTCTGAGTAGCAGCTCCTGCTGTTGTTTTGTGTTGCTGGTATATCTCAGTCATCTCTTCCAATGCATCTGGCCCCAGGCTATAGGAGAGGCTGGCAAAGTAGGGAGGTGGGCGGGGATAAGGGAAGGACATTAGTGAGGAGGCGTTAAGCTGTGAGGGAGTAGTGAAAAAAACACTGTACTAGTTTCTGAGCACACTGCTTCTTCATTTGTGATTACAATGGGAGGTATTAGGAAGGCAGAATTAAATGTGGACAAAGGCATACAGCAAATGTTTGTGAATGTGGTTCTCAGCATTTATTCATCTGAATCCAACATTGTCACTAATGTTGGATGCATTAGATAATTATGAACAAATTTTCGCTGCAGCAAAGTGACATTAGACAACAAAGTGACATTTCTCTTTTTAACATTTCACAGTCCACATAAATAATAATAATAAAAAAAAGCCTGGGGTCCCCCCACCCATTCATACTAGACCTTTTCGGTCTGGTAGGAATTTTATGGGGGAACCCAATGCCAAAAAAAAAGCGTTGGGTCCCCCTTAAAATCCCCCACCATACCATTGACCCGAGCAGCACCCTGGCAGAGCAGGAAAGGGGGGGGTGAGTTTGCGCTTCCCCCTCCAGCACCATACAAGGTCACATGCCCTCAACATGGAGAGGGTGCTTTGCCGGGGGGGAACCCTTGGAAAAACACCTTGTCTCTATGTCGATGAGTACAAGGACCTCTTCCCCACAACCCTGGCCCGGTGGTTGTGGGGGTCTGCAGGAAGGGGGGCTTATAGGAATCTGGGTGCCCCCTTTCACAAAGGAGCACCCAGATGTTGCCACCCCTGTTAAATTGGTAAAGGGTAACTGTTACCCCAACTCATTCACCAAATAATAACAGTCAAATTGTAAAAAAACACACTGCACCGTATACAAAGCCCTTTATTTGAACAACAAAAACAACAAAGGTTTTTGACAAGACTTTTATTTAAAAAAACAACAACAACAAAAAAGTCCATCAATGTAATCCAAAGGTCATTCATGTTGTCCAACAAGGTAGATCCACATCAATCACGATGGACGACTGCCGCTGACTCGCTGAAAGAAAAAATACCTGAGGATCATCGTCATGACCGAACCCGCCAAACTCACGCTGCAAAATGACAGCTCTGACCGGGAGCAGAGCTGTCAATGATAGTAGCTCTGCTTCCGATTGCTATTCAGGACTCCAGAATAGCATTTGGGAGCTCCTGAATGCTATTTGGAACCAGAGCTGGCATAATGACTCCTAATGCCTAAAATGCATGTATAATCTTATAGGTAGATTGTTGTTGAATATAACGGTCTGGCTCTGAAAAGATTGCTGTACAACCAAACTTATATTTTCCCTCTTGCACTACAGATACAATAAAGGGAGGAGTAGAAAGGTGAAAGGGCAGTGTTATTTTATTATTTATTATTTCAGTTGCAGATGATGTCTGGATCTACTGATGATTTTGACATGTGTTAGTGTTTTAACTGAAGATAAACTCCACGTATTAAAGCAAAACTCCAAACAAATCATATCTTAACCCTTTCAATGAGGATACCTCTGCACTGCAAGGGTTAAGTGCTTGTTTTGTTCAGGATCGCCCGAATGGCGATCCTGGCTAACTCCTAGACAAGTCCCTTAAGCCTCGCTCACCCTCCACTCCAGCAATAGAATATCCCTCAGCATCCTTACGACCAACATACTGTATAGAACATCATGACTCACGTCCGTTTTGTGTGCTGACCTGATCTGTACGCTCCTGCAATAAAAATGCATCCCAATGTATCCCTATGTGTTTTATGGGCTACAGTTCTCACGTGTGCAGTCCGTTCAGGTTAAGACAGAAAAATACTGCATGTCACATTTTGTACGGTCAGGAAACGATCCGGAAACGTAAAACGCGTCAAAATGCACTGCACTGCAGCTAACATACTGACAGCCCAGTCCATCAAAAAAATAAAAAATATATTTTTTTTTTAACTGGAACGCATCACAAAATGCGGCAAAATGCGGCAAAACACATAGCACCGCGTCTGCAGATCCGCACCTGATCCGGACCTGATCCGGACCTGAAACTCATGTGAACAGGCCCCCAGACTGCTGGAGCAGAGATGGTGTGAGGCTGAAGGGACTAGTCTAAAGGTGACCATACGCCTTACGATTATCGGACAAAACTTTTCGTCCGATCGAATAATCGTACGACAGCCCCATCCTGCCCCGATGATCGCAAGATTCATTTAGCCGTAATTAACGAAAGGCACCTGGACGAAATGCGGTAATTGATTTGCCGTATTTTTGTTAGCCCAAGCACAGTGTAGATCGTACGACTTTTGACGGACGGAAACGCCAGCAACCTTACGACAATCTAGCAAAGTTTTCAAACATGCTTGACCGTCAAAAGTCATACGATTGTACAGTAATGTCGGTCGGACACTGCAATGCACACATAGGATTATCGGCCGAAAAGTCGATCGCATACGAAAATCGTCCGATAATCGTAAGGTGTATGGGCACCTTAAGAGCCAGCCAGGATCATGGTTCAGTTGACCGATAACGTTGTTATTTTAGCTCCCTAGACAAAATGAACACTTAACCCTTGCAGTGCGTGGTTAGCTCCACTGCGAGATTTACGATTTGCCCTGAATTCTGCTTTACTTTTTCTCATATGCTGAGTCATAATTGGTCAAGTTTGTATTGGGTTTATTTAACAGACAAATATGAGCTCTTCTCATACCCTATGACATGCAATTTATTTGCAGGTTTTGTATGTACTTTTGCTAAAAACCTTTGCTAGAAAAACTAAGCTTAATTGTATAAAGATGGTCTATCAACTGCCGTCATTACTACTTCAGAACGTAATTTTGTAGTCTAGAAAGTTACCCTTTGGAGAACTTTCCTGTGTGTAGATTTTGACTTTGTCTTACTCAATAATAAGGTGAAATTGAAAGGTCAAACTTGTTTGACTACTTTAACCAATTATATAACTGTTAGTGAGAGACAGCAGAAAAGGATAACCAAAGAGGACGTAAAATTCTATGTTAAAAAACCCTTTGGTCTAATTAAAAGCACTTTTGTGTATTTAAAGACATACAGTATAATGGAGCACAATGATTCTCGCTTAGCTGCTCTCTTACACAAAAGGGCCTCAAAAGCTCTTTCATAAAAGATGGAATCTGTAAGGAGAAAAAAAGACCACATCAAAGGTACAGGAGTCCGAAAGTATTTATTTTATAACCGAAGTTTAATGATAACAAAGATGACAAGCCAATGTTTTGGGGTTTTTAAAGTTCCCTGTTCATTAGGGCTTAGGTTGCTGATTAAGTTGGACTCTTAAGGGAATATTTACAAAGCATTAAAAGGGACTTTCACCAAACAGTTACTAGGGATGAATCAACCACTGTCATTAAAAATCACATGCACAAGGAAGATTTTTCTGACTCCGATTGTTGTATTAGCGATTTAATCCCTTGCTGAGACCTCTATGCCTGGCCTGTATAAGCAGATATAATCATTGCAGACAATCCTTATCAGATAGCTGAACTCACCAAATACCTTTTCATCCTTGCTTTATTGCTTGCAGCAGGGTTGGAGCAGACAACAGGATACAGAAGATGAATGAACAGACAGTATGGAAGGTCAGAGGTGGTAATGTTTCCAAGCATGCAATGTAGATTAACAAGTGGTCATGTTACTGTCAGACATTTTGATGCCATTAAAATGACTACTCATGAAGAAAATGAAAAAGGGGAAATACATCATAGATGGGAGGCAACACAGAAAAACATGGTGCAATAACCCAAAACGACCACCCGATGTCAGTATAATTATTATCTATATTATACCATTGAGCAAATGGCTGAAAGTGACATTAAAGTCAAAAAATTTTACCCTCCCCCAATGTAAATTAAAGCACTTACCTTAAATGATGTTTCTTAATCTGATCTTCTTCTTTCCTGTCGTTTTCATCTGTCCCTCCAGTGATGCGGCGGGTCTCTGATCCAGCGCTGAGTCCTCTGTGCTTGCTGGCACTGTCCCTGTCCCACGGTGTTTGCATGTGGGTGCACGCGTCCATAAACTTACCTTGTGTCTCTCCTTGCGTCTCGGCCGAAAATGTGAACTGCGCATGCGCCCGCCCCAAGATGCTTTGCGGCCGCCCGAGAAATTTCAGATTTTCGGACGGGAGCGCGCGGGGAAGACACAGGTAAGTATTAACCCTTTTCAAAGCGTTTTTTTAACACTTTTTGCATATATCTACTGCTTGCTAGCAGTAGATAAATGCAAAAAACACCGGAGGATTTAATAACCCTTTAAGGAAAAGAAACTATATACATTCTTGTTTCACATTAATATGAATATTAACCATGCCTATGTTTTTTACAACTGTGTAGCAGCACAAAGATTCACTTGTAGTGAACATTTTCAACATCAGATTTACTCCTTTTAAAAATAGTGTCCAAAGAGGGTTAAATCAACTCTGGAGTAAATTGGCTCTTTTAGTTTTTTAGAAACTCTTTTGTGGATTGTGGGTGCAATGCACAGTCTCTACAAGATTATTTGCCACCTCCAAATCCCTGCGGAGATACAGTACATACCTCTCCTGTTATGGGGCTGGAGAAAGTAATGAATGGACTACAAGTGGGGTCACCACACTTGTGCTCTATTGAGGTCTGTGTATGTCTTTTCATCTCTGGGGCAGATAGGACTTGTAGTATTCCATTCATAGATCCATGTGAATGGCCTTGTAAAGAGAAAACCCCAGCAATTCTGGGAAGGAGGGTGCAATTTGAGGGTGGAAAGGTGGAATTAGCCTTTAAACCAATTATTTTTGCGCTCATATTATGGAAAGCCTATGCAATTCTATAGGTATGCTTAAAAAAATAGTCTCAGATCAAACTGCAATTTTTTGCTGTGTGGACATTTCTACCCATCACAGGCTGAAGAGTTTCCTAACTAGGGAAGCCACAATGTAAATACTGTCCAAAAAGATGAAAGATTACATAGATGAGACCAGAGCCGTAGCTAGCTCCTTTTGCGCCTGAGGCAAGAACAAAAAATTGTGCCCCTCCCCAACTGGCGTGTGCTGGTACCCGACACCGCACACGCACAGTGTCATGTGACGTCATGCGTCCCATGAGTACAGAGGCTTCCCATTCATTCAGAAACTGCTGATAGTAAAATATTTACTATTATCCAGTTATCAATGGGTAGAAGCCTCTATAGTGAGTGCTACTACCCATTGAGAAACTCATGAATGAACTGGAAATTATGTAAAGCACTTCCGGGTCATTCATAACTGGGAACACATAGTAATGTGTCCCCAGTTATTTACAAACACTGGAGTGACATATTCCATCCCAGTGGAATAATTTGCAATGTCATATTATACAGGCCGGATTAACATATTTGCATTACAATAATACACCTAATTTGAATGGTACCCCTAATGTACAGTACTGAATGTTTTAGTGCACCACAGCTCACAGATTTTTTGTGCGCTAGAAAAGAGTGCAAGTGTGTAAAAAGGTATGTTGTTGCAGCTCATTCTAACACTCTGCAAACAATTAAATCCAGCCTTATAGTTGAGGCAGTGAACACATTTTACAAATCCTAATTATCTTTTTGATACTTTTATGAATTCTGCACTTTTATTTAGATACTTTTAAAAGCATTTGACACATTTCTGATTATGTGCACTAAAAGCCAAATTTTATAATTGGCAATTAAGAGACATCGCTTAAGAATATCTACACGTCTGCACATCCCAGTGATAGATGAAGTTAGAGTGTTGAATGTATTAATGTGGAATGTGCTTTGTTTTCAGTGATTAGTATTAAATAAGTATTACTAATGTAATAGCTTTTATTATTGTGTATATATATATACAGTTACACAGACCACAAATGCAAAGTGCCAGGTGCAGCAGGGAGGTATTGTGGGTGCTCCCCACCCAAATTTTGCTTTGGGTCACCGTAATTTGTAGTTGGACCCTGTCCAGTTACGATATTCAACTTACTGTCCTGCCAAGGGAATATCAACTACCCTGCTGGTCCTCGGGTTGCAATTTTTTGTCATCATATTCCATTTCCCATTTCTAGTTGTTCTGGCTATGGAATTTCCGCTCAGGGCAGCTAGGGACCATACGTACATCCACAATACTAGACTCCCTACTGAAGGAGCTTGCATGGCAGCTGACAACACTGCTGCTAATTGCAAAGCAGTGGCTTAGCATTGTCAGCCTGCCATGCAAGCTCCTTCAGTTGGCCGTTGGGCTGCCTACCTGATAAACCTGATAGGCAGCCAAATGGCCAATTGAAAAAAGACACACAACAGGCCAACAACACTCCTGCAGACTTCAAGGCAGCCACTGAATACTTACCGCTTCAATGGGACACGACTCTGAACTCTCTTCAACAGTGCAGCCTACAACTTAGTCTATAGCACTCAACACTTCCAGGAGTGTTGAATGCCTGAGTTTACTGCGCTGCAGAATGGTTACTCCCGCCTGCGCAGCTGGAGTAACCACACTGTACAATGAGAGCCATAGACATTCTTTACTCCTGGAAGTGGTTTCAGACTTATCACCCACCGGAGGGGTTAGTAGTCTATGTCTACTTTTGCAGGAGCACTACTTTGGATTTTCTTGAAAAGTTACTTAAAATTACATTTTATAATTTAGTGCCATTTAGGGAACATTTACATGTGTTGAGTGTTAACCCCCATTATGCCAAGCATTGTGTTGAGGCAGGCCATTGAAATCAAAGAGCTGTCAATTTACCAAAACATTCCAAAAATCAGACATGCCACAGAATTTTGGTTTAGTGTGTTGGGGTGACTTTAAAAATAAATGGCACTGCAACACACTATTTTATTGGCATTACCACACAGTATGACAAATGTAAATGGGCTCTAATGTTTCAGTAAAAACATAAAATAATGTATTTTCTCTGTGCTAATAGGTGGGTTTTGTGTCTCTAATGCTGTTTAGTTGAATCTCAGACCTAATTTTAGCAGCCATTCATGAAAAAATCACGAAGAATGGAAAAAAAAACCCTGTCGGTTTATAGCCATAGATGAGGAATGTGCCATAGAGTAAATAGGCTAAATTAATATATAATATTATAAGTTTACTTTAATGTATTATTTCTTGCCTGAGAAATTGATCTCATTCCATTGGTCTAAAGAAACACTTTGCAGACAGGAATTATAGTGCCAGAAATGATCAATGACCATTTATTCTTCATGTCCTTTTAAATGACGACAGCCTCTTCTCTGGGTTTAATTTGCACACCAGTCTGGTATAAGTTAGATTTATCTTGTTCTGTATTCTGTTAGCGAGGTCTTCGATAATGCCAGATGTATCAAGGAATGATAGGATCCTTCCACAGATGTGAAGCTTCCCTGCCGCTCTCCTTGAAATTTGTAGTCTGCCCTCATACACCTGTTTCTGGCAAGTATGAAACAGGCAGTAAATTCATCAATCTTTCACTTCTTGGCCTGGTTCTAAAGGGGTGATTAGACTTGAAGTTCAGACACATGTTACTTTTAATTGAAGGGTTTATTCAAGTCACATTTTCCCAGTATTGCTATCTGACCACTTAGTAAGAGTCTTAAGGTGGCCATACACTCTACAACCATCGCAAGACTTTAGTCTTGCGATGGTTGTACAGGGATTAAAAAAACGTACGATCTGCCTATCTTGGACAGGCAGATCGCACTCTCGATCATCGCAAGCCCGCCACCCTGAGGGGCGGGCTTCCGATGACCGCAATGCTGAACGGGCAGTGTGCGCGTGCGCACACCGGCCCGTTCAGCATTTATCTTCCGAGCACCGTTCTAACCAGCCGAGAATCGTACGATTCCCGGCTGGTTTTCGAACATGCTGGTTCGACAGAAGACGTGCGACCGTACAGTAGAAACGGTCGCACGTCTCCGTTCACACTGCTCGATTATCGTACGAAAAACCGATCGCATACGATTATCGTACGATAATCGTGCAGTGTATGGGCACCTTTAGAAAGCCTTAGAAAGGCTTTCTAGAGTCTTAGAAAGCTCTCGTTTTAATTAAGCACAATGGGGGGGAATTTATCAAAGCACTTGCGACAGTTTTAGCCTCTCAGATAATTCTTTTTTATGTGCAAATCTGTCTTTTAACATGTGCCCCTGTTTTCACGTGAGCTTGCACTACTTTTCCAACTGCACGTGTTTTGCACCTGTTTTCTTCAGATCTTGCACTACTTTTTCAACTGCATGTTTTTTGCACGTGTTTTGCACCTGTTTTCTTCTGAGCTTGCACTACTTTTCCAAATGCACGTGTTCTGCACCTGTTTTCTTCAGAGCTTGCACTACTTTTTCAACTGCATGTTTTTTGCACCTTTTTTTGCACGTGTTTTAATCTGCACTTGTTCGGGGCTGTCTGAAACTGGAGCATCACCTAGGAAAACACTCACAACTTAAGAAGTCCCCATGACCACTTCTTCGAGATGCGACAGTTAAGCTTTTTGCCTGAAGTTAGAAGTCTTCTTTCTTGGAGTCTATTAAACCTCATTTATCAACAAGATTACACTAGCTTGATAAATCTGGTGCAAATATATTCCTGCAAGTTAAAACACTCGCAATTGCTTTGATAAATCCCCTCCCCCCCCATGTTTTTTGCACCTTTTTTGCACGTGTTTTCATCTGCACTTGTTAAATCTCATTTATCAACAACATTACACTAGCTTGATAAATCTGGTGCAAATATTTTCCGTGCAAGTTCAAACACTCGCAATTGCTTTGATAAATTCCCCCCAATATATTTTTCAGTGTAAAGCACATAATACATGTTACACCTACCCCATGTTACCTAAACCATTCAATCACTAGCCAACTGAGCAGGCCCTCACATTTATGGTGTTGTTTGATATAAAGTAGATTGTACAATCAAATTGAAGCACATGTGGCAAGCTTAAATGTCCCATTTCTTAATCTCTCTTATATTTCCAAACTTGCAATTGTCACAAATGGTTTCTGATGAATCAACATGTTCTCCTCTACTGCCCTAGCCACTCCTTCTCTCTTCTTGCCTCCCCTCCTCCTATTTTCCCATACCTCACCTCCTTACTTCTCAACTCCCATAATTTCCTCTCTTATCTCCTCCCCTCCTATCATCTCTTCTTATCTCTCCTCTTCTCCTCTCTTCACCCTCCCCTTCTTCCACCTCTATTCCTCTCACCACTCCTCCTCTCACCTCCCCATCTCTCCTCTCACCTCCCCATCTCTCCTCTCACTTCCCCTCCTCTCCTTTCAACAGCTATCACTTATTTTGTACAGTCATGTGAAAGAGTAAGTATACCCCATACAGATTGTTGACTTTTTCAACATATTTCTTGATTCAGATAGTGCCTGCAGAAGAAAGGTGATATGCTTGAACAAACAAAACATAAAAAATGACAAGGTGTATTCATGATCCAAATCAACAAAAATTTAGATTTGCCATATGGAAAAAGTGAGTATACCCCTACATTCACCACCATTTAAAATTAATTATTTGAGAATCTGCTGGCCCAGATTAGATGTTAAGAATCTATTTAAGAGTATGCAGGTGGAACCTGTCTTATTTAAACCTCAGACATCTAGGGACCGGTGTTCTCTTTGCTAATAGCATGTGTGGCACAGGATTTAAAAAGATCACCAAATTATTTAAAATCAATCTTTTCATTGTATGGAACATAATCCACAAGTGGCATAGATTTCAAACAACTGCTAATATGCCCAGGACTAGCCAGCCCAGCAAATTCAACCCAAGAGCTGACTGTTTGATGCTAAAAGAAGTCTCAAAGAACAGCAACATTTCATAGTGGGGTGGTCAGGTAACTGTAATCAGAAAACAATTGCACCACTTCAACCTGCGTGAGAGGGGTGTTAAGAAAATATTTTGCTATCCAAAAAGAACAGTAGAGCAAGATTGCAGGTTTCCATTAAATATATAGGCAAAGATCAGAACATCTGGAACTATGTGCTGAAGACTGATCAATCAAAGACGGTACTTGCTTTTTTAGGGTACAGCATTACATCTATTGATCTTTTTGTTGAATTAATGATTCAAAAGGCAATTTTTTTCTCATGTTTTTATTCAAGTAAACCACCATCATTTATAGGCACTGTTTGAATAAAGATTTACAGGCTTATTCACAAAAGGGTGAAGAGTTTTGAGAAGGCAGGATAAGTGATCAATCTAGGCCAAAATAGCTGATTTGGAAACATTCTCCAATTCAGCTCACTTTCCATTTCAGCTACGTTGTCCTAGACTGTTCACTTCTCCTGCCTTCTCCAATCTCTTCACCCTTTTGTGAATAGTCCTGCTAATGTCTGCTTGTTCAAATATGTTGAAAAAGTGTACAAATTCCAATGGGGTGTACTTGATTTTTTACATGACTGTATATCAGAAATATATTGGGTATTAGGCTTAACATCAGAAAATGTTTCAACATTAGGGGTGATGGCAACATCAGCAATAAACTTTTTACAGTAAACTCCATAACAAAGACTAGAGGCCATCAACTAAAACTAGTGGAGAAAAGATTTAACCACAAGGGGCGTAGGGGCTTTTTTTCAGTGAGATCGGTTGAAGTCTGGAACTCGCTGCCACAAGAAATGGTATCAGCTGAGAGTATGGAATGATTCAAAAAGCATTTAGATACCTTCCTCAGAGACCGCAACATACAGGGGTACAGGTCCACTTAAAAACAAGGACGGAAAAGGGACTTGTGTACGACCTCAAATACTATGTAACTATGTAATACAATACTGATTTTATTCAGAAATGGACTTCTTAAAAACAAGGACGGAAAAGGGACTTGTGTACGACCTCAAATACTATGTAACTATGTAATACAATACTGATTTTATTCAGAAATGGACTTCTTGTATTATTAATAATGTTATCTAGACATACATTTAATGTATGTAATATCTTGTTTTCCATAAGATTGTAAGAAACTGTAGATGTAAAACTGATCTCTGGGTAGTCTGTTTTTGAAAAACTGCTACAGTAAATGTTCCTAAGTAAGTGCAATGGATTTTTTCACCTCTATTGCATAGTGGCATGTATGACATACACATTTTATTCTGTTATTGTATATTCACGTAACCATGATTTTTGATTAATTGAATGTTTTTTCTAATTGGATTCAATTGAAAGTACCGTATTTGCCGGCGTATAAGGCGACTGGGTGTATAGGACGATCCCCTAATTTACCAGTTAAAACATAGGTTTTGGGCTATATTCGTCATATAAGACTACCCCCCTTCCGAGGCTTCATGTTTCCTTCTTGCTGGAGCCATGATGGGGTCTTGCCTACCAGCCATTTTGTTTAAATACACCCACTAATCTGGCTCAGTGCAGTATACTGTATGTAGCCGAAGCTACCGTATAGACAATATTACCGCACATCCAGCGGGCTGACAGATTAGGGACATTCATTTTGGGTCAGCTGGGCCAAACGAACTAAAGGTTCACATTGTATACCCCGCGTACAAGACGACCCCCGATTGTCGGGGGATGTTTTTAAGTATAAAAAGTCGTCTTATACGCTGGCAAATACGGTAATGTACAGACAAAAGGGAGCGTCTATATACTATATATCAGGGCTTGACAAATTAGCTTTGAATCTAGTAACCCACAAGAAAAATGTTTAAACTAAGAAAGCTTTATTTTCAATGACAGTTGTAATTTTCAATTATAGTTTTAATTGGCGCATGCGGCGATAACTAACATGTGTAACGCAATCGTCGTTTTCGTATGTAGGTGCACCAGACTTGTTTTTTTAATTATTTTTATTTATTTATTTTACTTAACTTAATTTATTTAAATTAATTAAACTTCATTACTTCGGCATGCGGGGGGAACTCACAAGCCCCCTATGTGATAGCACATTGGGGACGACAGGTTCTCTTTACGTAGCGTTAGAGAATCACCTGCACACCATACAGCGCTTGAACCAAACGAAATGTCCATTGGTGCTTGAAGTGATGACACGGATGGCACCGTGCTACAGTCCAAGTAAAGATAGAAGTCACCAGCACTCAATTGTAATGTGCAAAAAGGATAGCACTTTTATTGATACGTCACATGCGTCAAGAAGCTATTTTTTTTTGGCCTTGCTTGGTCCCTTCATCAGGGCGACATCGTTGGCTTCTTGACACATGTGACGTATCAATAAAAGTGCTATCCTTTTTGCACATTACAAGTGAGTGCTGGTGACTTCTATCTTTACTAGGTTCTCTTTAAGGCGACATTTCCACTTCAATAGCTTTAGCTGGGGAATGACTGCTGCCTGCTGAGGCAGCTGAATGTAAATACAGCAGGCAATGGCTGGAAGCAATAGCTAGACTGCTATTGGATATTTCAAATTGCAATAGCCAATAGCAGGATGGCTTTGCACCTGCCCACTGCCTGCAGAGGAGGGACCTGAAGTAGAAAGTTCTCCTTCAGGCCCTCCTCTGCTATTTGACAGCAGGCAGTGGGAGGGTGCAATAGTCAGCCTGCTATTGGTTATAGCAGGCTGGCTATTGCTCCCGGACGCTGGATGGAAGACTTGTTGCTGGCTTTCTACTGCCAGCAAAAAGTCTCCCATCCAGCAGAAGATATTTATTTAAAGTGTATGTTTAGCCAAAACGTATTACTATTATGTTGTAGATAGGGTAGAGAATGATTGGAACCCCTGTCAAGTTGTCATTGCTGTCTGTGTCCTAACTCGGAGGTAGCGAGCAGAATAACCAAGCTGAATGCCACTTGGCGGCATTCGGCTATTCACTCACTAACGTTCAGCCCCTATCTGAATAGGGGTGAGCGGCATGCAGAGCATGTTTGGCTGACTGATGACAGCCCATGTACAGTTGATTTTAGCTGATGTACTTACAGGGCCAAAGTGAATAGCCGAATGGCGTTCGGCTCACTTCACTTCGGCTCGGTTATTCACTCAAGTGCCTTTGGCAGCTTAGTGAATAACCCCCTAAGAATACCTAACAAAGATATGCAATATTTCATAACTGCCTGACTAAAAAAAATAATACGATCATTCTAAAAAGTTTAAAATGATTGAAGCTACATGAAGGCTTTAATGGATTCCTGTAACTTCCTTATCATAAAGTAAACCTTTGCGTCTTCATGTCATTCATGTATAAGAAAGGCAAAACATTTCATAAATGTTGTGTCAATAGTGAAACCTACTGTGTGATAGAATGTTCTGCTTGTCTTGGTGCTTAGCCTTAAAAGCTAAAGAAATAGATTGCATAGATCCATGTATGAGGCCAGTCATCCAGTAAATGGTGAAAAATGAAATCCTGAGCAGGAATGATTATTTGCTTCATTTTGTAAGTGAATGAATGAATGTAGCCAGATCCTAAGATACAGAACAAAAAAAATATAGATACAGCAGGAACAGATTGTGGGAAGCTTATTGTTGGGCATGTAATGTAACATTCCAAAGGTAAACCCGTTCAACTCATGAGAAAATTTTGAAAATTAGAACATTTGTGATCCAAACTACATTTTTATACTAAACTGATGAATAGAATGTCATTCAATGTGATGTGGAGCCTAAACTGAGAATACATAGATACAAATGTAATTAATTAATAAAAGTTTATAACCTGAACTTTCAAAATGTGTCTTTTATTATAATAAATTACAAACACGTTTTACCTTACCAAGATTATAGTATATCAAAAGGGAAAAAAATTGAATCATTTAAGGGTTTGTATAATTTCCTTCATTGATATATCGCCATTTAGCCGATCAAGATCTTCAGCCTCAATTTTAGGTAGTGATACCTCGCGGCGTTTCGCCAGAAATTTGTCCATGGCTGCTCTGGTACGTCGCAGAGAGGAGGACTCGTGTAGGTTCGTGGTCTTTAAGATCGGTTTTATATGCTGGTTAGTCTTGGCAGTGCGGGAGCTCTTCACTCCGTGTCCGCTACATCAGGCGCCGGAACCGGAAGTCTCTCCTGTTTTTTTTTTTTCTTTTCTTTTTATGGTGCACTGTCCCATTAAATTCCTGTTAGGGCTTACCTGGCTTGTGCAGTTGTTGGGAAGAGTAGGATCCTTGTGCCAATTTCAGAGACTTTTGCAGCTTGTGTCAACAACTATATAAATAGTGGGACCAGCAGCTCTGCATGAGTTGGACTCACAACACAGTAAGCTCCTGAGCTATTATACTGTGCTATAATGTACACTCTGCTCACTATTTTCCCTGAGATCCAGCCAATGAAGACACTGATCCACCAGATCCTGGATCTCCCGCTTGCTGACAAGCCTGCCAGGACCATAGGAGGAGCAGCATGATGTCCTGCAGCATGGCCCAGCTCAGTGGTGCCACCCCCAGAGTTAACAATACATCTGCCATGGTGAAGGAAGCCAGGAACGTGTGTTGGTTGCCAGAGGTGGAGCCAAGGGACATCAGCATTGAAGGAAGTCCTGCCAAACATATCAGTAGAGTAAGGCAAAACTTCTCCCCATCACCCAGCTGCAATACAAGTGGGTGGGTGACAAGCAGGAGATCATCCCCTACATGACAAGCATCACCAGGGGCACAAGATAGTAAAAATAGAGCAGCATATATCCAGGCCAGCACTTTGACAGACGATGGATTTGTCAGCAGGCTCACCATTACCTCTTGCCTCTAGCGCAGGACCAACAATGAGAAGCACTTCACTGACCATTACCTCTTGCCTCTAGCACAGGACCAACAATGAGAAGCACTTCTTTGGAACGTCAGGAGCAGCTTTGCCAAGAAAATTCCCCCGGTATTATTCCGGTACTCTAGCTTATCCACCTTCTCAGAAGAGGGGAGAAGTCACTTCTGCTGGTGAATTGAATCAATTAAGTGTGTTAAATAATCTGGTTAACTCCTTGCTCAGATTTGAATGCATGCATGCAGCATTGCACCTCCTCCCATTTCATCTTTAGTTGACAATGATGCAGAGTTTGCTAATGTCAACAGAAATGTTGATTTATAGAAGCCCAAATTATTTCAGAAACATGTCTTAAAGAAGCTTTACCTTGTGAAATGTCACGACTTCCTATTCATTTATCTGTTACACTGAAGGAGAAGATCTGGAAAATGTATAGACATTTTATCTTAATTACCTTCTTTAAAAGACTTTAAAGGGTGATAAAAACAATGAAGAGAAATAAGATGATGAACGGCTTTGGTTGTTTGAAATTTTGCTGGTGTCCTGGAAAAAAATCACCAAGGAAAAAGCAGTGGTATTTTCCAGTATCTTGAGATCATCCTAGAAGCTAGAAGCTTATAAGAACATCAGAGGCCTAAGAATGGTTTTATTATGATGAATTGTTTAAGCAACAAAATTGATGTTTATCCTTAACATAAATGGGCATGAAAGATGAGCACCCCAAAGATCTGCATATTTCAGGCAACCTCCTCCTTACATTATTGCCTCTTTACTTAGAAAAGGCGTTTGTTACACATTTAATGAAAATCAGTCATTTTACGCTGAAGCCCATCCTTTAAAATAGTGTTTCAAAAGAGCTAATGTTTGTCTGCAATATTAAAAAGTATTAAAAATATGTTTTCCAAAAAGCCAGTGAGTCTGGAAAAAATGCAGCATTGGTTGGAATTGTACTCAGACTGGTAAAGGGATCAACTTCTAGTTGAGGAGTTCAGTCAAGGTTTTAAAATGTTAAAATCCCTGTATTTAATGGTACTGGGTGTAAAATAGTTAAACATTCAGTAAAAGAGTTAAAAGTAAATGCATGAATTTTAGCATATTGCTAGGGATTATTATTTTTTTAACAAAACTGCCTAAGGTAGAATTGCAGACCCTATTATCAACCCTCCTTTTGAATTCGGTTTGGATTCTGTTTTAATGATTTTCTCATCATGGGTTTTTGTTATTATCCTCTTTCTCTTTATGTTAAAACATTTCTGCCACCTATGCAATTTTTTAATCACGTTAGCATCCAAGAAAGCAACCCTCCCAACAGTTTCTTTAACATTTTTAGGTATTAATATTACCATGTCAAATATGTCCTTTTAAGCTTGCTATTGAAAAAATAGAAAAAGTAAAAATAGTCTAATTCCCTTCTTTCTGAGAAGAAATACATTTATTTATAAGAATTACAGTCCTTACTGGGGTTACTACATTTTGTGTCCTAGATAATGCTTATTGGTCTCATATGTTCTAGACAATTGCCATTAGCCATGTCAGGTTTTAAATCTCTATTCTATAACATTTGGTTGGCTGGCGATTTAAAAGATGATATTTTTCACATTTACAATAGTAGAAATGTTTGTCTATTTTTATTTCAGCTGAGGATTTTCATTTATTTACAGATGAGACTAGTTTGAACGGTTTCAGTGCTGTTTGGCAAAACCATTGGTGCTGCGGCAGTTGACCAGATTCTTAGATTCAGAAAGGAGTGCCAAAAATGATTGTTACTGGAGTTTTTCAAGCCGTAGTTACTTTGCAACTATTGGGAGACTTCTTTCTCTAAAAAAGAATCCTGTTCAATTTGGATAATAAGGAGGTTTCATGTGCCATCAATTGTTTATCATCAAAAACTCAATTTGTCATTTAATTCCTGCACCATTTTATTTCTCTTTGCCTAAAACCTAACATCTGAGTTGAGGCAAAATACATCCCTAAAATGTCTAATAACATCACAGCCTCTCTGTCTCCTTTCCAGATGGAGTGTTTCAGGAATCTTCTGCTGGAGGCTGACCGGGAGGGCATTGTCTGTCCACACTATCTTTAGAGCTTAATTTGAAATGTATCTTTGACTTCATAAAAATTTAGTGGTTGAGCAGAATATTTGGCTGCCTAGGAACATTGGATTACACTCAATAAAGATTTCAGTACTTTGCCAAATCAGCCATCTAAACAAACGCTGTTTGACTGTGTTTTCCTATTCAAAACAAATCCTCCTACAACCAATTAGCTTGGGTTTCCTTATTTTTTAAGCTGTACAGGCTTCCGCCATGCAATAGCTATTTTTCTTTTAATCAGGTATTAAATGGCTACAAAAGAGCTAACCATGCTCCTGATAGTTGATACCTGCTTTTTATAGACTTATTAAAAATAATTTGTTCAGCAACTTCTAGTGCATGTTTCTCTAGTTATAAAGCCTTGTCATTTAAAGGAGAACTATGGGGTAAGTGTTTTTCCCCATAGTTCTCCTAAGGGTCACGGGAGGACACAAACTAGCGTCCTCCTGTGACCCAAAGCTCAGTATACCGCGAGCTACAGCTTGCAGTATACTAAGACCGCCTCAGCCGGGACGGATCCTGACATTACTGTCGAGATCCACTCAGCTGCGTGATTGACAGCTGGCACTGCCTATCTAGAGGCAGAACCAGCTGTACCTGCCCCCTCCCCTGTGCGTTCCGCCACTCAGCGATGGAGGATTGGGGAGGGGAGGGGGGAATCCCTGCAGGGAGCCGTGAGTGACAATTGCGGCTCTCTGCAGGTACAGAATCGAGAAGTGAGCGAGCGAAGGTATGTGTTCACTCACTTCCTGATCTATTAAGCCGACGTGTGACAGTTTCATTGTCACACGTTGGCTCGATCTATGAGGCAGAGTGATTCTCACTCACCTCATAGTTCTCCTTTAACACTGCATTAAGTCTAGCATTTTTTTTGCTGTGCTTAGAATTTCTGAATTGGTTCAAGGTAACAAGAAAGGTGTGTCAGGTATTATCTTTGATGATGCGATTTTATCTGACTCAGTCTTTTGAATGCTCTTGAAAAAGTCAGTCAGCCAATTAGGGAAAAGTCATTTGGCTCAACTTATATGCTTGCAGTTATATTTCCATTTGCCCTGTCAAGGCTGTTAAAAATTACCTAACTGTTAGATCCAAATTTTCCTGTAATTTTCTTATACATATTGATAAGTCTTCAGTAACCAAATTTCAAGTCAACACAGTTTTTAAATGATGTCTTTCTATACTAGATTTTAAAAAATCAAAAAATCTCCTCCCGCTCTTTTAGAATAGGAGCTGAAACAGAGGCTGCTAGGCTGGGCCATGATGACGCTACTATAAAAAGAACTGGTAGATGGGAACCACACAGTTACACATTGTACATTCAACCTAACTTTGACATTTAATTCATTTAGGTGAGAGATCTTTCATTTGGATTATGTGACATGTGTATGTACAGGTGAAACTCGAATAATTAGAATATCGTGCATAAGTAATTGCAGTAAGTTCTGCAAAAGGGGCCCAAACCAAGTACTGAGTACATATGCATGCTTGTACTTTTCAGAGGTCCGATATTGTTCTATGTACAATCCTTGTTTTATTGATTGCATGTAATAATCTACTTTTTTGAGGTTGTGGATTTGGGGTTCTTGGGGTTTTCATGAGCTGTAAGCCATAATCATCACAATTATGACAAATCACGGCTTGAATTATCTTGCTTTGCATGTAATGAGTCTATCTCATAGATTAGTTTCACCTTTTAAGTTGCATTAGTGAAATAAATGAACTTTGCACGATATTCTAATTATTCGAGTTTCACCTATATATAAAGATATAGTGAAGATTACACAAAAACAATCTGTACAGTACCAAAGAGGAAACAGGCCTCCAGCTGCTAAGTAAATGTTCAAATAAGAATCATCTCTTCCTCAACTGAGCCTTATTTAGTCCAGGTATTGAACAAAGTCCCTTGTTCTTGGTAAAATTCCTCTTTCCTAGGAAAACAGCAACCACTTACAGACTCCCATAGCACTGGCAAAGGAGCAGCTTTACAGCTCAGCATGGCTTCTTGAGCTGACATGTAAACAGTCTTCACCAACACAGCATGATTTCACTGATTATAATGAACCTGTATGGGCAAAGCCAAAACAAGGTCCACAGGACAGATAATCCCATCCCTCAAAATCTCTCGAGAGTTCCCAGTGAAAACAGCCCCAGTGCATGTTTGTAAACAACATACAGCAGAGATCTAGGTTTTCGTGAAGCTAGACACCTCCCATCATACAGTTTTCTTGATTTTATATCCTTTTTATAGATGACATGTTATAATATAACTATATGTTAATCTTACCAGACTTGATATAACAGGACATGAAACATGTAACATATATATCAAACAGTTTAATTGACACTTCAATCGTTTGATACACATTTTCCTCATGTCAAGTCCTGTGATTTCCCACAATGTTGATTCAGGTAGTTATCCCCATTGTGTGAGTGCACGCAGGCACTTTGAACTGTATGCATAGGTGCACAGCCTATTGCATAGGGTGTGCACACAAAAGTACAAAACACACTCATGCGTGTGTGTGTGTGTATGTTTGTTTGTGTGTGTGTGTGTGTGTGTATATAACATACATACACAGACCTGAGGCATCCTGGATTCCCATCTCTTCAACTGTCCACTTTCAGATTAGATGAGAAGCCACAGCTACACTCCCTCACAGTTTCCCAGTCACCGAGGTTGCTAAGAGCTGGCGGGGAGATGCAAGCATCTCTTCCCCCAGCTTTTAGAGGCATCACTCTCCACCTGCACCCCCCTTCCCCCCGCTGATTGTGCACAATTCAGCATGGCTGTCCCACACCATCCCAGCCATGTCAGGAGGCATAAAGGCTAAGGACACCCCTGTCCTTAATAGATCTTTCTTCTTCCTATAATAAATCGTCAATATATCTGCAAGTGGTAGTCCTGAACCTGCTGAACTTCTGTGCCTTCTCCAGTTGTAGCACTGCAGGTCTCAGACCTCATCGCTGAGGTTGCATCTACATTCCCCTCTCAACATGGCCAATCACAAAATGAAGCCTTGTGCCATTTGCTTTGTGACTGTGCAGGAGGAGGCGGAGATGCGACGTCAGCACTAGCCCACGGCTGAAGTGAATAAGGAATTTCAATGGGAGCTGTTCTATCTACAAGTATTTTGAAGATCTATGCTGAGAAGAAGGAGAGGGCAAGAAGAGGCAAGTCTCCTCCCGCCCTCTCTCAGGGTATATGGAGTGAGCTGATGATCAGGGGGGTATAACACAGTGGTATGATTATCAACCACTGCATGCTGGCAGCTGTAGTCTCAGGAGGCAGTGTCGCCACTTCAGCGGTTACTGGGCCCAAACTCTTGTTCCTTTCGGGCCTCGATAACCACTGAGGTGCTGACATTGCCTCCTGGGACTAGAGCTCCCAGCATGCAGCAGGCCAACGCTCCCTCCCACAATGGTTCATACTTGCCAGGGACCAGTTGCGCATGCGACCACTGCTACCCTGTTAGTTCCGCCAGTGTTAACCATTGTTTAGCATCCAGCCTCTGTCTGACACTGCCCGTTGCTGATGCCAGAACCCCACTGCAGGCTGCTGCATACACATATAGGAGGACTAGCTTCCCCATCATCTGCTGCATACATACGGTACATAAGATAGCTACCTTCCACATCATCTGCTGGAGGCACAAATAGGGGAAACCATGAACAGAGCGAAGCCTGGCTGCTGTCTCTAGTCACAAGTCTAGTCCCTTGTTTGTAGAGCCCAGCACTGCATTCTTCAACTCAAGTTCAGTGCTGCAAACTACCAAGTCATCTGGAGCAGCGCTCAGTGTGGTCAGTGCATGGAGTTATATCAAACTCTGAATTAGCACAGATGCAATATTTTCTGGATTACAGTAGATTCATTTCACTTTTTCGCTGCAATGTCTCTAGAAAATAAATATAAAACAAATCTCGGCTGCGTTACAATATTTTATATCTAAAACGGGTCCTTTCCAGAGATTTTAGCTGCAAAACTGTGTAAGGAAATACAAAGCAGCCAGGGGTCTCATTCAAAGTGACTGCAACTGTTGGAGGGCTACAAAAAGGCATGAGAGAGCTATACAATATATATAGATATACACAGAGGCTGACAACCACACACACCGACAGATAAAGAGCAGATACAAGAAGAAGACAAGCTGGAATACATTTTCCGCTCTGAGACACTGCTAGAATCCCCGACTTCTACAATGGAGACATATGAATTAATATCGGCTTATTCATATGCAAAAATTGGCGCCCAATAATATGTAAATGTTAATCGGGTCCTGGTTGGGAGTGATTAGGGTGTGCGTAGGCACACTGGTCACACCCTGTGCGTATGCCTATGACTGTATGGAGTACAGGTACCACTTGCACACATTATATACTCTATACACATACATATGCAGACAGAAATACATGCATATATATCAATATATCGGGTCCTGGTTGGGGGTGATTAGGGTGTGCATAGGCACACTGGCCACACCCTGTGCGTATGCCTATGACTGTATGGAGTACATGTACCACTTGCACACATTATATATATATATATATATATATATATATATATATTACTGTATACATGTACATATGCAGACAGAAAAACACACATATATAGCAAAGGTTTCACCATTCTACCCTTAATTCTACAAGCATGGCCCTCTTAAACTGAGCGAACACCTTACAATTTGATTAAACCACTCCAATAGATTTACCAACAACTAGAGTAATTAGTTCAAGGTCCTGCTTGGTTGCATAAAAAATGTAATGGATTGTTAAATATTGCACAGAGATTGTACATTTGGAGTTTAATGGGAGTGGGCAGCTTCAGAGGGGAACCATAGCATTCTAATAATGACTGGAGCTGTGATCATTGCTTTTCATGCATTCATAGCACTATGACATAATACTTTTCATGCATTCATAGCACTTGAAGGAATGAAGTGTTACACTTACACATTACTTAGTATGCATATACCCAAAACGTATCCAAACTCAAGAACAAAAAAAATAATATATTGCCGTTTACAGGTTCTTAGATGTAATGACTGCAGTAGTTTCTATTTTAGGGCTTTTTTTGCCTTCTTTTTACCTGATAATTCTGTCATTAACACACTTCCCCTCCTAGGGTGTCAACACTCACTGAATGTGCTCCATCTACTAAGGAGCAGTGCTGTAACCCTTGGCTGCTCTCCTAATTTGAATTACAGAACATCTATTCTTCTCCACATCTTCATTACATAGGGAGTAGGGGTTGTGTACTTTACTGAATGCTCATAACATTGTTTGATATTTCAGTTCAGTACACAGGAAGTTACATGGACACTGAATTTCTACCAGGATCTATGCTATCTATGGGGTGTCTTTGGTGGCTGAACCCCCTAACAGGTATTTTAGGTTGCTATGACTCCTCAGGGATGGATGGGAATATATATTTGGCCATAAGAGCATTATTTCTGGCTTGTAAGCTGCTGGTTCAGAAATCGGTAACAATATATCCCCCCACAGCAGAGGAATGGAAAGCTGAAATATACAAATACATGAGATTTGAAAAGCATACTTACTGATTGAGAAATTAACTTCATAAATTTGAATTGATGTGGTCCAGAAAGTAACACTGTCCAAACTTTTCACCTGATAATTCTGTCATTAACACACTTCCCCTCCTAGGGTGACAGCACTCACTGAAGGTGCTCTATCTGAATTTGAATTAATGTGGTCTAGAAGGTAAAGTAACACTGTCCAAACTTACTATTAGGTATGTCCCCTGAATATTGTCGATTGTTCTATCAGCAACCAGGAAGGGAAAGATGGTAAATCGTGCCTTCTTGCCCCCCCCCCCCCTTTTGTTTTTGTTTATGTAACACATATGGACATTTTGTTTGGTTATTCATTTTTTTGTGTGGAATTTCTCTTTATAAATATATTAATTTATAAATGTAAAATCTTAAAAATCTAATAAAAAGCATCTAATTAAAAAAAAAATAATAATTTCTACCAGGATCAACAGGTAGTTTTTTTTCTACTTGCGGAAAATGTACTTAGTTTTAAAAAAGGAAACCAATACAGCCACTATATTTACAAAAGTACCAAAATATATTATATTCTTGAATTTACGTATAATTTTAAAAAAAATGCACATGAAAAAAAAAATATCTGATGGTAGGTCCACTTTTAATTGTTTTTGCTGAATCTGGGCTGTAAAGATTTTTTTTTCGATCCTTGCAGGCCTTTCAACTGTCTTGTATTTTGCAAGTAAAAATCATGGAAGGGTTATGAAATGCATTTTCAAGTCTGGCTTTCTCACAAAAAAGAGTAATCATGGAAGTATCGGCAATAAGCAGACATATTTTTAATGAGATTTGTGTATGCAGGCAACTAAAAGAAAAAAAATCTGTTTTTGCTTTGCATGACTATGAATAATATTGCGTTTGAAAGCAGTTTTCTCTCTGTCTTTTCCTTTGTACCTTAGGCCTCATTATAGGTCAATGGGGCCATGATGGCTCCCCCGCAGGTCCCAGTTGCATTTTAAACAATGAGCCCTCTGCAGCCTCTTTTATTATTAGTACAGGTGAGAAAGCTAATAATAATTTCAGGGCTACACATGCTAGGGAGTGTGTCGCATAGGACACGCAGCAACATTTCCCCCATCTCTAAATGTAAACGCTCTTCAAAAACAACGCACGTTGCTTTAGAAAGTAATTTGTTGCCTTCCTACAATAATTGCGCAAAGCTCAGAACAGTCACAGTTATGGCTGTGAAGTGCTTATTGTGGAATTTAAAGGCATTTGTTCTCTGCGTGTGTGGAAGTGTTGTTATCACAGGCTCTCTGTGTCCCTGGTTACTTACTTAGTTTTGACATTGGCGCAATCAATAGGTCAAAGTATGAGTTTATTTATATTTTTGAAGAATTAGCAGCTTTCCAATGACTTGTTATTGTAGTTAATTTGTAAGTAGGGAATGGATTTAAAACAAGTAAATAGCAAAAATAAGACACTAAAGGCTCATTGAAACCATAACTCGTGTTGTAACATGCAACATAACATGCGCTCAATAACAGGTTACCACAACTCCTGGGAATGCACTGTAGATATTTGTTGAAGTGCATTGTTATTAAAATTTAATTGCACCCCAATGCATATCTACAGGGTGCAGCTGCCCTATAATGCATCACAGTATACAGAGACCTATGTTCTATGCATTGCTGCAAAAAAAATTATGCAGGGCCTAGTTTTTTTTGTGTGTGCATTGTGCTAATTCTAAATAAATGACACAATGCACCTTAGCACTCTTAAATGTGTTGCAACACTCTGCAATATTATGTGAATGGGCCCTATAAAAACATATAAGAATAAGATAAACTGTGTATGTATATACATATATATATATATATATATATGTATATATATATATTCTGTATATTTTACACATATGGGCTCCATGTTTTATAGACTTTGTAGAGCTTTGGGTGGGTTAAAGTCTGCACTCTTAGGTCCACATCTTACCTAGTAGCCCATCTCATTAAAAGGGTGTATGGCAGAGCAAATATGGGAGTATTTTTACAGAGCGTAAAATACGCCTGTATTTGGGGGACTTGGGACCCAAAGCTGCTGTGGTTTTCTGTCCATAGCAATGTATGGGCAGAAAACCCTGTACTTTGGTGCACCCCAGCAAGTTTTTCAAATGCAAAACTTACACCTGCATTTGCTCTGCAATACACCCATGTGCATGAGCACTTAGTCTCAGCAGTCCACAGGAGGTCTTTATATATGTAAGCTGGTTGATGCTTAGCACCCTCTCTCTCTCACTCTCTTTGCTGCGGGAGCCTGCTACTGTGTGAAAGGGCTGCCTGTGTGTTTTGGGGAACCCATTAGGTGGCATCCTATTAATCAGGAACTGACTGGAGTTTATGTCTGTGAAGGTTCTCATTCATCCAGGTCATGGTATATTTGTAAAAAATAAGTCAAGGCAACTGAACTTGCTGTATTTTTCTTGAAGACGTTTCACTGGACATCCGACCAGCTTTCTCAATTCAGAATGACTTGTACAACAATTCTCTTGAAATAAATATGGTGAATGTTGCTCCAATCCACATAGTCTGTTAGCCGCAACCAGGTGTTGATACCATTTGCATAATTGGAGCTAGGAGGTGTTATTAACCTTCCCAGAGAGAGGTGTTAAAACAACATTGTCTTCAAGTACAATTCCAGTTGTCCGGATCAATGCAGGTCACTGCTAGGACACATAAAAGACAATTGTTCATGCAGCCGTGTATGATGCAACACAACCTACCGGAGCTGTCACAACGCAGTGTTTTAGTGGACAGGCTAGTGTGAAAGGGCCCTATGAAAGTGTGTATGTATTTATGCATCTGAATGTGCGTGTGTGTGTGTGTATGTGCAGAAAAAAAAAGGACCATACAGTATGACACCGATAAGGATTATATGAGGATAGTATGGCCTATACTGTCCTCATATATTCCTTATCATTGAATGACATAATGCCTACTAGACATGTGCACGGCACAAAAATTTGTTTTGGACAAAACAAATGAAAATGAAAAACATTTTCATTCGTTTTGTCAAAGGAAACTAATTTTAATGCTGTTTTGGATTTGGAAGCAACGAGCCTCCAAATCCAAAACCGCACAAAGAAATGGCAGAATGAGCAGTTGCCATATCGGCCGCCAGCGTGTTCTGCGCATACATGCCACCATTTCGGAGTATATCTTGGTATACCCCAAGACGGCGGCACCCGAACATGTGGGCGCCACCATCTTGGTGTATACCAAGATATACTCCAAAATGGAGGCTCGCATGCGCAGAACATGCTGGTGGCCGATATGGTCACCGCTTGTTCTGCGAATGACGTCACCCAACACCGCACACGTGTGGCGTTATGTAACGTCATGCACCCCGCCTCCAAGATGGTGTTCTGATAACGAATTAATATATGTCTGAATATCTTTTTAGTATATTCAGGCATATAATAAATTTGATATTTCAGATTCGGACGAACCACCGAATCAACTGAATTTCGTTGATTTGCAGGTTTTTCCGAATCCGAATGCTCATGTCTAATGCCTATTAATAGCATGGTTTTCCTATTTGAAGAAAACGGTACTGTAATGTTTATTTGCTTTTATGCCTTGCTCTGTTTTTACTTTCTACCACTCAGTCTCCTCATTGTTTAATAATGTCTTCCCTTTTATAAATGTTTAAAGTTTAAAAAAATTATTGAACAATGAGGGGAGTGGTAGAAAGTAAAAACAGAGCAGGGCATAAAAGCGAATAAACATTACAGTGAAGGTGTGCTTGGGGGGGGTAAAGAGTTCTATATTGTACTGGTAGAAGGGACTCAGGGAGTGCTAACAGTGCACAGAGAAGGGGGCGCAACACTTGCCTTGCCCTGGGCGCTGAAAACCCTACGCCACTGGTACCTACCACCTAGACTCTGGCCTTTTATAAGATAAACTGGGTGGTTACACAGTAGGCAGGGGAATTTCTCTGGCATTAGCAGTGTGTGGGACGTGTTGGAGGAAGACTGCATACAGGTGGTGCTTTGTGTTTGATACACCAGTGATGAAGAAACATGGGCATGAAGCCAATAAATGCACTGTACATATACTGTACATATATAGATGCCAAAATATATAGGCAACAGGTAAACCCCATCCACATCTCTGTCCTGGACCGAAAGGGGCTGTTTATTATATATATCTTGCCCACCCAAGGCACCCCTTGTACTTATGGCCACTGTGTACAGACAGTATGTGTGCTCTTGGGCTCTTGGTGTATGCTTATTCTCACTAAGGAATGGCTGATATGTTTATAGAAGAACATATATGTGATAGACAACTTGAAACCGTCATATTTAGTCTAATAATCAGTCAATACCATTGTGAGAGTAACTAATTTCCTCAAGAACAGCTGCTGTATATATTTTTCCAACCTTTGTCAGTTTCTTTTCTAATTATCTGTGTGATGTGTTAGATATTATTATAATGAGACACTCTACATTATGAGCAGTTTTATTAGTGAGTCCTTCTTGATAAAGCAATTCAGATTACCTAATGACTGAGCCTTTAGTATATTTTTCTTTAGAGGTGTGTCAGACACAGAATACATTAGCAATCTGTTCCATGTGACTGTTCATTATAAAAACAGATCTGCTTGTTAGTGATATGGCAACATTAATAGAAAGTCTATTATTGAACTGATAAACATTTCATATTAAATTGCATCTTATTATTGCACAATGGGACTTTAGTTTCATGGTACAAACACATCATCTAAGGCAGTGCTCAAAATTTCCACTCGCCTGCTTGCATTTGGTGAGTGGAAATGCAGTGCAGGCGAGTGGAAATTCCTGTCAGGCTTGCGGTCTCAGACTGCGTACCTGACTTGTGGGGGCAGCTGCTCCTGCTGGTCTGTCTCCCTTCCTTTTGGCCAGAGCTCTTCACTGAGCTACAGGTCGAAAACGAAGTGATTAGTAAGGTCTGCAGACCTTACTAATCACACTAGATCACCAGGGATCTGCCTGCTCTCCTCCTCCCTGCAGAAAGGGAAGCAGGTAAGGGGGCTTCCTTTTATTATTTACTGTACATTGTGGGGGCAGGGGACAAGGGGAGGGGGATTTGTTATGTGTGGGGGGCAGGGAACAAGGGGGATTATTATGTTATGTGTGTGGGGGCAGGGAACAGGGGGGGTGATTATTATGTTATGTGTGGGGAGCAGGGAACAGGGGGGGGATTCCTCTCACAGGAATCCGCACAAGCACGAGAACTGGAAGAACTTATTTTGTGTTGGGAAAGTGCAGAGACAGTGATATAAGAGCTGTCAATCAAAAGTCCAACTTCTTTGCTAAGCATTTTTGGGAATAGGGAGTGAACTGTCTATATTTCAGTTTGTTTTGCATACAGAAGCAACCTAATAACATCTTTGCCTGTTTATTATTCTGTTACAATAATCAAAGTATATCCTTAGAATCAAAGTTAGGCAGTCACATTCCCTAGAGAAAAACATCTGGCTTATTTTTTGTCATTTAGTCCCAGGAGACCTGAACGTCCTCTGTTAAATATGTACTTCTTTGCGTAACAATATTTGATTTCTATTCTCACCTTGACAAGTGTGGGGACGAGGGATGACAACCTTTAAACCCATGCATGTAAAATTCCCAATTTCTCCATTATGCTCCTGTTTGATATGTTTAATTAATACTAACAACAACATACAAAGTCATCTACAACTCTGCCCCAAGCTACATCAGCAACCTCGTCTCAAAATATTACCCAAACCATCCTCTTTGCTCTTCCCAAGACCTCCTGCTCTCTAGCTCCCTTCTCACTTCCTCCCATGTTTCCCTTCAGGACATCCCTAGAGTAGCTCCCATCCTCTGGAACTCCCAGCTATCCCCTACTGCGTCCACCTTTAGGTGATCCCTGGAAACCCTTTCATTCCGGGAAGTGTATACTGCCTCTATCTAACAACTGAACTTTTTCCTTCTCCATCAACTCATCCCCGAACAGCCACCACCTTTTGTATCACTTGCACCTCCCTTTTCGAGTGTAAGCTCTCACAAGTGGGTACCTCCTAGCCCTGTTGTCTTGAATTTTATTGTATCTGTACTGTCTCCCTATGTATTGTAAAGAGCTTTTCAAACTGTTGGTACTATATGAATCCTGTATAATAGTAATAATAATAAAAAGTGATGATGTTGTAAGGCCAAATAGCCTGCTACTCAAGGAGGGACCAGCTACAACTTTTAACTGTGTATCTGTTTAATTAAACCAGATCTTTAACTTGCTCACATTATAGTACATATCACCAGAAATGTACCTGAACAGAACAAGTAGTGCTATGGAACAATGCCCTGTAATAAATTAAACACTCACATCTGACAGAGTTTGAAGAAGCTTGCTGACTGTAATTGGTCAATTTGCCAGGATGTGTTAAAAGTAAACTTTTCAAAGAGGTTCAGTAACAATAAACAGAACTGTGGTACATGGTGCTCATACAGTACTTCACAGGGTTCCATTAAAAATGAAAGGTTGCAGATAAAAAATTGACTAACATCTTAATAACAATAAATTATTTCAATGTGAGCTTGAAGTGCAATTACCAGGCAGCACTCTGCAGTTTAATCCCAAACCTTTCATTTACATAATACAAATAAAATCTCAGGATAAACCACATGCTCTACCTCCTGTATTTTATGACCATTTTTATGTTTCTAGGATCAGCGCATCAGCAGAATGAATCAGTTATTCTCAGAGGTGTTTTTCTTTAGGTCACATAAGGTAAAATATTAAATACTGTTTACTAAAATGGACATGAATTCAAAAAGTAAATATGTGCTATGTTATAAAGAATATTTAGAAATGTTAATTGAGCAAAACCAGCACAATTAAAAATGTACCTCTTATCTGTAATTCCTACTGAAAAATAGCAGTGCACTTTGTGTGTGAGGTGCTGAGCCACTCCTGTGCCTACAGCCTTATTCCTGTATATCTGCAGTGGGAGATCTAAGGCACTACTGCCCCTGACGTCTAGTCTCAGAAGATTTTTAGTGACATTGGGTTATGTCATTTGTAGTGGGATTTTGATATTAACCCATTTTATTTCATATCGATATTAATCAGTATACACACTATTATTAATATTGTTATAGTTAGGTTACTGAAATGTTAGCCTTGTAGAACATTTCACATATAATTCACATATAATAGATGAATCCTGTATTAGTAATGTATTTTAGAGCATTATCAATAAGTAAACTGATAAGTCCTGCACAATACAGTTATAGTGGAAATATCATATATACCCATAATACATTACATAATAATGAGTTAGATGTAGGGTTGCACCGATACCAGTTCAGATACCAGTGCCGATACTTGGCATTTTCATGAGAACTACCAGGGTTGCAGAGGTTGCAGCTGGGACCTAGCTCTGGCGCTCCACCACTGTCTTGAAATCATTAGTCGATCTTGTTTTAGAAAAACTGTTACATGACAATAAACAAAAGTTTATCAGTACTTGTGTCTGTAAGTACTTGGACAAGTATCAGTACTTGCACTTGCAAAAATGGTATAGGTGCATCCCTAATGTATATTTATAAAAACAAAATCATACAGTAAAACAGAGATGTACAAATCCCAGGAGCTCTGTGTGCTCCTTACAAATGACAGCTGCCTCCTAACTTTTGAATTTTTCTCTAGTCTAGTCTTGGAGCTCAAAAAGTATCTGTACTTGTACTTGTACCGTGTACGGTACTTGGTATCGGTGCATCCCTAGTTATATGTATAAGCAACATGTGGAACATTTAACTTTGTAGGTCGACTAACTTGGTAATGTAACTAGAGTTCATGTAGAACATTTAGGCCTCATAGGTTGAGGTAACTAGGGTTCAAAGACAGAAAGTAATAAATATTTTTTGACCTTGGCTTAAGGAACAATAGGACCGATGCCAAGACACCTGTCCTCTAACCTTGGTGTGAGGGAGTCTTATCAAGACAAGAAGAACCATCTAATGTTCTTGACACAATCAAATATGAGTACAGGGTGGCATTATCTGATTTTTGGACATAATTCAAAGTAACACATATGGTTCTATTGTTCAAATCCCTATAAATAGGGGTCTTCAAGCCCATATTATCTGAATGCGCCTGAATTGCTACTTGTTCCGCCCGGCCAAATAAACCCACTTTTTGACCACCTGCCTGGTATCGTTCCTCCATTTATTCTACTTCACACTACTGTGCTACTCACTTTTCTCCTCGCTGGATTCTCTAACAAGAGGAAGTAAAACCTTGTCCCTGCCAAGATGGATGCCTCTGCACAGAGACTGCAGAACAAGGCATAGTAAGTCAGTAATGGAGAAATGGACACAGCTTTCCGAGTTCAGTTCCTCTTTGAGAGCGTAACTAGAAATTACAGGGCAGCATAGCAAGATCTGAATTGCCGTCTATCTCTTAAACCTACCGAAAAAAAAAAAAAAGAAAAAAATCCCTAGAAGAAAAATTGTAATGTTTAATTACATTGCCTCCTCTAAACACTTATCAGTCTAATGGTGCTTCTCACAACTTTTGTTTTTTTCTTCTGTTTTTTGCAATGTTCAGTTTACCTTCATATGTGTTTTCCTCTTTCTAATGTGTCATCAAAAACATTTGTTTCCATTGTGTCTGCATCTCTATCACTTTGGCAATATCAGCTAAAGACCTTGAATATGCCATTAGACAAAGTCTCTATCTTTCCCAGCAGGGGTCCAAAGCAGAGTACCTATTATCTTCCCAGTGTTTACCTACACAGAAGACATAAAGTATATTACCTATTTTGTGCCCTGAAATGAAAACAACATTCAACTGCTGCAGAAAAAAAAGGACAAAGAAGCAAAACAAATCCTCCGCTGTGAGTGGGGGGCATAATTTACTTTTTAAAACCACAGCAAAGTTCTCTGAAAATTGCCAAGTGACCAGAGTTATACTGATTGATGTCTTTATTCAAGATTACAGCAGCCAGTTCTGCATACATTTCCAGAGTGAGTCATACGATAACCATCTATTCAGACCTTCTTGGAATATAAATGATAGCCATCAATCGGCTCAAATCAAAATAGTCAGCACCGTATTTGAAGAAGTTGGAATGAAAAGTGAATAAAAAAAAGCCTAAAGCAACATTTTTCAACCTTTCTTTAGTCGTGGCACCCTTTAAAAATATGCAAAATCTTGAGGCACCCCAGTCTAAAATGTCATAGATTTTTAGGGTGACCCCACAAAAAGCAGACAAAAAAGTGGGTTTCCTCCTTCACATCGAAGTGCCCCCTTCAAATTCAGATTTTCCCTCACATCAGAGTCACCCTGCGAATCAGGAGCCCCCCTTAGATATGTGATTCGTTTTGGAAAGATTCGTTATTCTGACAAATTTTTGGAGATTCAGATATATCCGAATCTCCGAATGACTGAAATGATGAATGAAAACAAATCTGAATTTCCGATAACGAACGTTTTGGAAGAAATTAATTAGCGGTAGTCAACAAATGGGTGGGGAACGTGGGGTCCCCCTGAAATTCCTACCAGACCCTTAATCCGAGCAGCGCAGGAAAGGGGGGGAGCAATCAAGCCTTACCAGGCCATATGCCCTCTGCATTGGGAGGGGGTCACCATACTGATGGGCACAAGGGCCTCTTCCCCACAACCCTGACCTGGCTGTAGGGGTCTGTGGGCAGGGAGGCTTATTTTCTTCAGGGTACACCTTTAATTAAGGGGGTACCCATATGCCGCCCACTCCCCCTCATGAATGAGTAAGAGGTAGCTGTACCCCTACTCATTCACTAAAGAGTTAAAAGAAAAAGTAAATAAACACACTTTAAACACAATAAACACCACACTTTAAAAAAAATCAGAATTCTATTGTGTTCCGTGACAGCTGGGAATGTCAATTGGGCGGAACGAGCCCCGTGACATCACGGCACCCTGGTTGAAAAAGGCTGGCCTAAAGAGACAAAGTTGTCTTACCCATACAATGTAAAATGATAAGGCCTCTGAAAGGGCCCTGGCTCCTTATGCTCACCTTCCCTGCACTCCCATGCTCCTTCCTTCTTCCTCTGTCAGCTGATTATACTTTTATTCCTGTCCCATTGCACTGCCAGACCGGAATCGCATGCCGATGGTGCTACACAAATCCAAATGTAGAAGTAGTCATTCGCACATCTAGGTCCAACACATCAATCCATTCCTTTTATTGACAGCATTGTCTCTTCATTAGGCAAGAAGCACGGTGACAGTCACTGTGCTTCTTGCCTGATGAAGGGACCATGCTAGGTTCCGAAACATTGCTTTGTACTTGTGATGCCATGTGTATCTGATGTCAATAAAAGGAATGGATTGATGCATTGGACCTAGGTGTGCGAGTGACTGCTTTTTCTGCACTGGTGATACTACCTGGCGCTTCCAGAAATAAGAGCTCATGTGACCTGCTCTCCTGTGGCAGTGCTCGGGTCTAGCTGCCAATCACTAGCCCAGAGGACTCTCACATGGCTGAGGGAGTGATGTCATAATTTCCACTAGTTGCAGACAATGGCTGTGATGGAGGAAGAAGCAATAAGGGAGTGCAAGCAAGTTTTATTTTGAATGTGTTCCCAATAGACCTTTTAACGCACCTACTTCTTTTGCTCCCAGAGCCATTTTTTTAAATTTTGTGCACACATGCTAAAATGCACATTTATTATATAAAAACGCACTTAAAACCCCAACACATATATTTTCTGAAACTCATAATATAAAATGATGGTAGTTGCAATTTTTTATTTTGCACAGTTGTAGTGTAATTGTTTTTGAAATCTATATATTAGGTTAGAAAATAAATTTAAATTAATGTCAGTGAACACAAATGCAATGCAGAGACTGTATAGAGTAAAAAGATAACAAAAATGTGAACATTTAAGATTGCATGCAAAATGGCACCATTATTATTATCTAACCATTAATAATGGCCCTAGAATTATGCCCAGGGGCGGATTTTTTCTCTCTGCTGCCTAAAGGCCAGGTTTCTCAATGTGCCCCTCCCCGCCACACCCCACCCTGTCAGTGAGAGGGGCTTTTATCCAACAGTGCCGCCCCTCTACTCCTTTCTTTAACGCTGCTTGTAAATGCCTGCACACCACATGTAATGAATACTATGTGATATGATTAATCGTGATGGACTCTTTCATACCAATTTACAGCTGCTGCAGTATATTAATTTTAGCAAACTGAAATAAGATGTCATTCATTTCACTTCTGTTTGCTGAGCACAATGAGGAGTAAGAGTTTGGGAGAAATTTTCATGTTTGCTGATTACATTTTCTAACTTTTCTGGGTCTGGAAATATATTAAATATTCTTAAAAACGTTGAAGCTCCATGCATCAATGTGTTTTATCTATGTCTGCTTAGTGGATTCTGAAGTGCCTTTTTTTTACCTTATTATACAGGGAAGTAAATAATCAGAAAAAGTTATTAGCTCAAGGTCAAAATGGCCTGAAAGCCATCAAAGTTTAATATATCTGCCATGAATTGCCATGCTTATTATTTTTTATGGCAAGCAGATGTGTAATTATATTTTCTAAAAGCATAGAACATACATTTATGCTGGGAGAGGACAGTGAATGAGAGCCTGAACTGAACGTGCGGGAGGGACGTGGCTGGTGCTGGCAGGAGGAGAGTGTCCAGAGGAGGCCGGTGGTGCAGTTGAATGCCTGGAGGAATACGAAGGTCTCGTCTGTTCTGCTCGGAGGTGAGGGTGAGCCAAGGAGATAGGTGAGACTACATGTAATGGATCCCGGGGACGCCGCCGTTCCGACTCACGGAACCGAGTGGAAGCTCCGCCCCCGGGCCGACGACGTCATACGAGACCGCCTCCGGCCTCGTCATAAGCCTCAGACTGTTAATCCTGATCGCAACGTCTGAGTTCTTATATTTACATCTGAAGGACGGTTAGAGCTGTACGTTTTGAAATAATACATCTGAATAGGGGCTGAGTGCCTTTTTGTTCAGCAGCTTCCCTTACCCTTCCAGAATAATCTAATATAATTTTTAAATTCTAATTTGTATCCCTTTTATCTACTTTTATAAATAATTGATTATTTTATTACTTCCATTAGCGCAAGTTCTTTGCAATTACTATAAAGATATTGTCTAAACTACTAAAATTACACTGATATTGTGGAACACTTAATTCATACCTACCTTGATGAACTGTGATACTGTGTGTTTAACATATGTGAAGTGAACATATAAAGTTACACAAACAACAGGTTCTGGGGATACACCAGACTGGGAGAACCAAGTACTGGGGTTGTGTGAATTGAACATAACTGCCACAGAAGTGCATTCCAGTGTGAAGTAACATTAGTAAAGCCTATCATTCCCGCCATTGGCCTAGAGACCACCCCATATTTGCTGCATA
>NW_017306671.1:311969-372850 GCF_000935625.1 Nanorana parkeri | reverse complement strand
CACACCAAAGCACATGAAACCGCCATGAGAAAACTGTTCCTTCAACTACAAAACCTGTCCTTTGACAAGAATTTTCAATGGTGGGATATTAAATTCCTCCGCAAATACCTAGAACTCAAAATCACCCCCCGGGGGTTACGAATCAAAAAGGACTGTGACTTTCTTGATAATGATCTAAGAAAGAAGTGGCAGTGGGTGGCAGACTTTGGCACCCACAAATGGATCGAAATTATTATTGAACAAAGAGAAAGAAAATTACAACACTTAATATCCAAAATTGATGACCTAAAAACCCACATCACCAATGAATTCGGCACCACAAGCTTGTTTACTAAATGGTCATCCACCTTGACCAAAAACCAAACCTTGAATGGCAAAAGAATATATTCAGCTAAGTTCAAAAAATTACAGAGAGACCACACAGATAATGCCTATGACAAAGTCTTCAATTGGAAAATGACAACACACAACCACCCACCATGCCTATTACCCCTTATGTCCCTACCCTTGCACCCTTCCAACCATATCACTAGACTCACCTGGGATGCATCCACAGCTAAGTACATCCTGGCACCACCACCCCCCCACCCCCACATACCCCATTCAGATTCCAGTGAACCTCCCACTCCCACTCTCGGGACCGAACGGTCCACACGGATGCCCCTTCCCACTATTCCGTATTATCCGGGTCCACCACCCTTTTTGAGACCCCTTACCCATGTAGGGACCACCCGGTACCCATTTCCACCCACATCGAGCCTTCCGTCGAGTCCATACCACATAACACACCCCACCCAACGCCCACTGAGAACCAAGTTGCATCCATCACCTCAGAAACTGCCCCTAACTCAAACACACACTATCCCAGTAACACTGACACCACCCCACCCTCTCCACCGCCTTTTTTTGGTTTGGGCCCCATGCGCCCCCCAAAAAGAAAAAAACCCGAAGAGGAAGAAGAGGAGGGACACATTCTTTACGCCACAAAGAGAGAAAGACAGTCCCCAAACAATCCATAGTAAAAATCTTCAATCTCTCCAACCATACTCTGACCCTTCACGAGGAAACCTTACTCAAAAAGGGCCTAAATTTTGCACCTAACATCAACCCCAATTCCTTCACCCTGTTCAAAGACCTTAACAAGTTTATCCGCAATCTTACCCTCAAAAGACACTACAGCGCGCACCCACGCCCCACCCAGACCCAGCACCTGACATAGACATATTGGCGATCCTAGAAGAGTTAGCCGACCCCAGCTACCCAGCGGACTTTCTCCTAGAGAATCTAGGCAGCCCAACGTACCAACACACCTCCCTACACCCCCCGTCCAAGTTCTACCCACTCAAATCCAAAGGAGCACATATTGAAACTTTTTACCAAGTGACATACACAGACTTCACCAAACTCTGTGATCCTCCGCAAAGAAACCCTGGACCCAAACTGAACAACCTGACCAAAAAAACGAATAAAACCAACCTGTCTTACCATGAACGGAAAGCCCTCAAAGAACTGACTAACAACACTCACATTTGCATCCGACGGACAAAGCGGACAAAGGTGGCGGCATTGTGATCCAAAACCGTGACGATTACACTAAAGAGGCCCATAGACTACTGTCAGACACCACCACCTACCAGAAACTCAAAATTGACCTTTACCACAATTTTTGAACGACTTAAAACCCCTGATTGAGCAAGCGTTCCACGAAAGGATTATCACCAAAAAAGAGAAAGCAGTATTGTGCCCTCCCCAACCCAAAACACCCTTTTTTTATCACCTACCCAAGATTCACAAAAACTGCACTACACCTCCCGGGCGCCTGATCATTTCCAGTATTGATAGTCTCACTAGTTTTTCCAGCACATGAGGCGAAGGGGGTTCTTCACAGTTAGAGCGGTTAAGGTCTGGAACTTACTGCCACAGGCAGTGATTTCAGCAAAAAACGTGCAATTGTTCAAGAAACTTTTGGACGATTTTTTAAGGGACAGTAATATACAGGGGTACAAGTACTCCTAAAAACGAGATCCTATAGGTTGGACTTGATGGACTAATGTCTTCATTCAACCTCAAATACTATGTAACTATGTAATCTCAGGTTATGTAAATAATGATTTTCCCCCCTTACACCTATCAGAATTTTAATTTTAATTATTCCCAGCCACTCTTGAAATTATACAAAAATACTTTTTGATTTTGTAAAACTGGATTGCCTGTACTTCTATTTTAAGGTTTCCTTGTACTGTAATTAATAGCAAAGATGTTGCTATAGTCAATAAAGCATAATAAAATAATTTATTGTTTTAATTATGCTGGGAATATAGAGTAATCATAACGTATTACCAGTTTTCTTTCTGTAACATTAATATCTGTACAGAGAAAGATAATAGTGTCAACTGGATACCAACTGATTTTCCGCTTGTTCACTTTTCATTTATGCCTACTGTGTCTAAATTGACAGATTATTCCACCTTATTTTACAGGTACATAAAAATAGCAGGATAGTCAAACAGCCCATGAGCAATATTTCAGGAACGGAGTATAGTTTAGACCTTTATCTTTATTGCTTTTTACATTTTTTTTTCTTGAAGCTAACACTTTATCAAACTGGGTACTTTTATTCAAAGTTCTGTTCATTTAATTTTAATCAAAAACACAAAAGATTGCTGATAATTCCTCTGCGACATTGGAAAGACAAATTATTTATCAGATTTACTTCCGACTGTTTGTTAAGGATAAAGCAGATTATTACCTGATCACTTGATAGTGGCTTAAAAACAGCTGTAAGTACCATTACAATATGAGTGACAGACATTCTTATAATGCTATTAATATTTTTGTCATAACATAAAAAAAGGATAAATGTCACACTGTACGTCACAGGACCAGAAGTCGACCACAGGAATGATTCGGATTTCTTTTCATTATTCTTTACCCTATGGCTCTCTTTGATTGGTCTCTCACCTAATCATATTCTGCTGCCTGTGAGTCATAAAGCTGAAGAACCACAGATTCAATTTTTATCTCTTTCTCTTCTTTTTCAAAGGCTTATGAAAAGCAAATTCTGAAAATGAGGCACCTTGAAAGTATATTTTGTACAGTGCAGAATATTTTAACATGACACATCGATTTCATTTAACCTTTATTTAATTACAAATCTTGACTCCGTACAGCTCAAATACCTATTAGTAATATAGGACAAGAGAACCTGTCTGTTACTTTTGTAATCATTTAGACATATAATATAAAGTCATTTAGACTTTATATATGTAAAGAAAACATTGTTGATTTCTACCATTAAACTACCATTGGATACCTAGATAAAGAATTCTAATAAACTTTAGCATGGTATTGGACTTTCAAACTAATGTTTAATATCTTTAATCTGTAATTTCATTAAAGTTACACCTGGTGATCCTGCTATTATGGTCCTCATTCAGGCACTTCCTGATATAGGGTGGCAGTGCTTGGTCCTTGTCTCCCAATGTTGGTCCTGTGTCATCACCATGTTATATGGACTCCCTATAGAGACTATGGGGTTGATTTCCTAAAGATAAATACACTGTTCACTTTGCAAGGGTATTTGCACTTAGAAGGGAAAGTTTAGTTTAGTGAATAAGGTGAAGCTCTGCTGACTTCCATCACCCAATCATGTTCAAGAAAAAAATGCTGTTTTTTTTTTCCTTGTACATGATTGGATATTCTTTACAAAGTGAAGTTTCACCACATTCACTAAGCTAAGGGAAACTTCCTCTGCAAATTACCTTGCAAAGTGAACAGTCTATTTGCCTTTAGTAAATTAACCCCTATAAATGGCCTTTTTAACACACATTACACAGGAATTATCCACTGTTCTTACCATCATGAAACCCATTCTAACAAATGCACGTGGAAAGCAAGTGGCTGCAAAAGAGCTTGTAGATGATCAGCAGCATTGAGATGTAACAAAGAATAAAAAAAGTGAGCACAAGTATTTACCAAAACAATTGTTTATTTTGTAAAAGGCTTTAGAATACTAAATACCATTTAGGTAGGGTTTACATCTGTTTTAATGTTTACTGTAGAATAGGAACAGCAAAGAGTAGAGCTGAAAATACTTTATTATGGCAAACTCAATAAAGTGGGAAATAAAGAGTTGGCCACTTACAGCAGCCTGTTTAAAAATGTCAGTGGCTGGTTGAAAGAAGGAGGAATGATGTTCATTTAACACCCAGAGGCAACTATGAAAATGTATTCAAGGTTTGTGTTTGATTCAGTGTGGGGGGTTTTCAATGTTTCTGCTGCTGATAGTACCCTTGCGATCAGTAGCAGTGGGCTAGCTCTGGCAAGTAATCTATGCTGGACACCTAGTAGTACATGGAGTCCGCCTCCGGTTTTAGTGTTTTAATATCAGCTCTAGAACCAATATAGTCAGCAATCAGATGTAGCTTTAAAAATATATGCAAAGCCATGCTGAGACTACTGTTCTTGTTGATCCTTGGGGGGATGCTAGCAGTGTAGGGACACAAAGAGTTAATGTAGAAACACTTTCTCAAAATGGTGCATTTTTTTTGCTCCCTCTGGAATGGTGGCAGAGATCAGTAAATTTGGTCTTGTAACAGGCATTTAATAGGGTGACTACAAATAGTGGTCACTCTGATAACAGGAATTCATGGGTCCTAGCATAGCTATTGATTCATAAAGGACCCCCATATGCCATAAATGTCTCACGGCTAAGGACTGGAGTCCTTATTATCATTGAGAACAATGTTATCTTCTCTGATTTCTTCTAATTTTTCTGCTGAAATCTCAGGGATGGAAGCAGTGAATAGATGGGTCGAGACAGTCCTTCCTTTCCCCCCAGCTACTATGTCTGGAGTAGAATGGCCTGCAAATGGACAGAGGGATCTCCCAGGTGGGCCCCAAGTATGTGGCTGAAAAACGAAGTAAAATGTACTTGGGGTGGGTGGGACGGCTGTGAATTCTCTATGAAATTGAACCTGTCATTCTTGACAATTTCATGCCTGCTTCCATCAATTGTCACTGTGCACAATGTTACCATATAAAGTTTTGCTTGCATAACATCTTCATTAGATAATTTGATATGGGTGAATATTTTTAAACCATTGATTGTATCAATCTTAATGTTATACAACTCCCAGCTTTTCAATTGTGTCAATGTGAGTCTTTCTACTATAAAGGCCTGGCCATTACTTTGTTTGTTTATCACATCTCACATGGCAAATAAACAGCAACCTAATTTAAATCCTCCAATCAGGTTGCGGCCTGTGTACATTTGGTAGCCACTGTACAGAATGGAGGGGATATAAGGTATTTTTACCAAGCCATGTGCTCACTTTTTACCTGGGAAACAAAGACATTCAGTATTAACAGGTGTGAAGCTGAGAGGTAAACAACCACCATACTTGTATTATACATTATCTTGTAAATATTGTTTTGCGTGTTATTTGTAAATATGTAGCCCTACCAATAAATGTATATTACTGACTAACTGCTTCTTTTGCCCAGGAATCCTCAGATCTAGGGGTGTTTATGTTAATACTCTTATAGTGATTGTAATTACATATCCACTTGACCTGGTTAACCTCCCTGGCAGTATTCCCGAGCGTGGCTCGGGTTTAAATTTCCTGACCAGGAGCGGTAACCCCGAGCCACACTCGGGAATACCCTGAATTCACACTCACCTCGTCCCACGATCCATGCAGCATCTTCCTCGCCCGATGCAGGCATCCGTCTCCAGCGTACGCTAGCATCAGCGTCGCATGGAGGCAGATACGGCAGGAAATTCAAACATAAAAGCGCTGAGGTCAAAAGCGGTTTTTGAGCAGCTTGAAAATAGCGATAGTGATGTGGAATCACTTATTGAATTGAGCGACAGCGATTCGTGGGGAAGTTCGTCGTCAGACACTGAAAGTGACAAAAACGTGGATTCTGCAACCGAGCTAAGTGATGTGCGAACTTGGTGCCCTATTGATTGTGCTACGGATCATGCAGCGCCCCCAAGATTCCCATTTACTGGAGCATCTGGTATGAAGGTAGATGTGGAACATGATAACCCCTTGGCCTACCTAAAATTATTTCTGACCGATGAGGTTATTGATGAAATTGTTTCCAAGACAAACCGGTACAATGAACAACAATCAGGAACTCTGCATGGGAAGTTTTCCCAAAACAGAAAGTGGGAACCAGTGACCAGAGATGACAGCTGGAAGTTTCTGGGCCTAATAATTCTTCAGGGAGTGGTGGGGAAACCTCTGCAGAAGTGGTATTGGACAACCAATAAAATACTTGCCACTCCATTCTTTGGCATGGTCATGTCAGAGTGTAGGTTTACCCTCATCATTAAGTTTTTACACCTCGCAGACAATGAGGAATTCGACAAAGCCACTCATCCTGCCCCAAAACTGAAAAAAATGTGGAAGGTATCCCAGATGATTGTGAGGAATTTTCAAAAAACCTATGTGCCAGAAAGAGACATCACCATAGATGAAAGTCTAATGGTCTACAAGGGAAGGTTCAGCTGGATTCAATATATAGCATCAAAGAGAGCACGATTTGGCGTCAAAACCTATATGCTATGCGAATTGTCATTTGGCTACATTTGGAACTCAGTGGTATACACTGGAAAAGGAACCAAATTCGATCCAAAATACAGAGGTTATGGAATGGCAATATCTTCCGTTCTCTCACTCATTGAGCCATTGCTGAATCAGGGCTATTGTGTAACAACGGACAACTTTTACACATCTCCAGAACTGTATGAGTTTCTTTTGCAACACAAAACGGATGCCTATGGAACCGTTAGGGCTAACCGACGTGACGCTTTGTTTGGCAAGAAGAAGCTGAAGGCTGGGGAAATGGTTGCCTGGCAGAAAGGCAATATGATGGCACTGCGATGGCGCGACAAAAAAGATGTTTTCCTAATGAGTACTGTGCATAATGCCTCCACTGCTATGGTACACACGAAAGGTGGGAGAGACGTCATGAAGCCACAAGTAGTAATAGACTACAATACCACCATGGGAGGTGTCGACAGAGCCGACCAAGCCATGATCTTCTACCCAGCAATGCGGAAACAGCAGAAGAAATATTAAAAGAAGATATTCAGGAATCTTCTTCAGCAGTGCTTGTGTAATGCCTACGTTCTGCTAAAAAACAAAGTGACAAGCATTCGGACTTCATCTGGAAAATTTCCGAACAAATCTTTTTGAACCACCAAACATCATCAGTGAATAGAGCTGGACGTCGTGCTGTTGACGTTGACAACCCAGAACACCTGACTGGTCATCACTTCATGGACTACATCCCACCAACAGAGGGAAAGTCAGCACCTACAAGGATGTGCATGGTTTGTTGCTCGAAGTGCGATGACACAGCAAAAAAAATTTCGAAAAGAGACCAGGTTCCATTGTCTTGTTTCTGACGTCGGACTTTGTGCTGTCCCGTGTTTCAAAGTTTACCATACCCGAGATGTTTACTGAAGTAATATTGCAGCCATGCTTGGACAGATGTCAGTGTTTTTTGTTTGAATACATTATTTAATTAAATGTATTATTATATTGTTGTGTAATTATTTCTAATTATTTGTTATATTTATAATTTATGATTTTTCAAACTTTATCATACCCGGGATGTCTACTGGACTCTTGTTTGGACAGATTTAGGTGAGTTATTCCTAAGATTTACTAAGAATTACAGGCCTACAGTGTAAAACAGCATATTTCCATGAAAAACAATGTACTGCTTTGGGTTGCTAAAATACTGAATAATCATACCGCCAGGGAGGTTAACAACAGCAACTTCACAAAGTCACTAACACACATGATGGCTGCTGCCCAGCTGCAATCCACCCTTTGTCTTCCACCCCAGCAGTGGCCTCAGAAGTAAGATCTGACATTGGACCACCTGACCTCTTTTTTCCATCAGCACACAAATAAAAAACACCCAAACAGGCATCCCTTGGGAGCTACTGGAAACCATGCTACTAAGCTGGTTGGCTCGCTGTGTGGTCTTGGAATCCAGAAAGGAAAAACACAAATCGTACAAACAGCGCTCTTGTAATGATATTGAGGGGGTAAAAAATGTGACCCTAACTAGTGTGCAGCCCTGAAACCCAGGAGGAGTGCCTGTGGATATGCAAACCAGAAAGAGAAAACCAAAAGGGCCCAACACTAGGTCGGCTGACTGACCGGGTCGAACGAAACAAGGAAGGTGACAGGGAAAATAATGTGACAAATGGATGCAAAGGGCGAAAAACCAATGAACAGCTGAGGAAACAAAAGGATGAGCACTTACATTTTAAATCGTGGGACCAGAGGATGGACGGCCGGTGTGAAGGATCGGGACATCCGTGGTGTCTATCTGAAACTGGTGTGCCGGAAGATGTGCATCCACACAGGGAGAGGAGGCTGTGGACGAGGGGGAAAGGGGGGGAGAGAAAACAAAAGAATGGGGACTCAGTCCATGGCCCGCTATGTGAGTCCAGGGGCTGTGTGGTGTGGGGGAGAATCGGCGGTGTCAGATACAGGCTGAACAGCTGTGGCCGCGGCTGTGGATCGTGATACTCGGTCACTGTCACTGGCGGGATGGAAGGGCAGTGAGCAACGCGTTTCGAGGAGTGATACCTCTTTTTCAAGCTCGAGAAGATGTTCCTTCTTGAGCTTGAAAAAGAGGTATCACTCCTTGAAACGCGTTGCTCACTGCCCTTCCATCCCGCCACTACCCTCATCCCATCACAGACCCAACTGACAGCCAATTTTCAGTCAACGGCTCCCGCACACTGCCCCAGTCTGCGCTGACAGTGACCGAGTATCACGAAAATGTAAGTGCTCATCCTTTTGTTTCCTCAGCTGTTCATTGGTTTTTCACCCTTTGCATCCATTTGTCACATTATTTTCCCTGTCACCTTCTTTGTTTCATTCGACCCGGTCAGTCAGCCGACCTAGTGTTGCGCCCTTTTGGTTTTCAGTTTCTGGTTTGCGAATCCAGAAAGGAAAAGACTTGTGGCAGTGGGCAGCCATCTTCCTTAATAGATGAACAAAGAAAAGCCTAAACTAAGCTGAATAACAAGTCAGAAAAGAACATTCATCATGCTATCTAATACTGTTTGTAGCCTTTCCAAAATAATGGACTGCTTATGATAAAGTTATGATAGCAAAACTATATTGAAATTAATCCCTATTGCCTTTGCCAACAATCAAGAAAGTAAGAATTAATTGGTGTGCATCAGAACATTTAGCAAACCCATCTGGTTTGCTTTGCGCCAGTGTTTGCGAATAACGAATGATCCGCAGTTCAGTGAATAGCACAATTATTGACGCATGTGTGCGTCTATTGCCAAATTATCTGGCTTCCCCAATATCTCCATCATTACCTCTCACCCAGAAAACAACTTTCTCTCTACTTGTAGCAACCAGTCAGCAGGAATAAATGGATGGGCACTACCCAATGATAATGATGATAATAATATAGAAGCTTATATAGGCAATTATACATTCAGCTTATGATGATCTATATATTATTTTATACTTATGTTTGAGGTATATTTTGAAAGATATATTATGAAGGCACTCTTAACACTAGCCATAACAGGGGAAACACTACAATTCAAGAAGAAACATTTGGTACAATTGACTATTCTCCCAAAATCACCTGAGAGCCATAAATGTACCTTTACATCTTACATTCCCATAGGCTGAAATGTGTCAGCTAATCTAGCGCTAATGATAAGGTAGAGGTGTGTGGCAATCAGTCACTTGGCAATCAGTCACATGTACTTTATGCATGTGGCAGCACAAATTACCATTGCTGTGATTGTGAGTTATTCTTATGTTTTCTATAAAACAGCTGTGTTTTGATCTTCTGCCATGTACAGTGAAAAGGCCTAAAAAAAGAACAAACATTTCCTTATAGAAACATAAAATGTTTATAAACTGTTGTTATTCAGCTTCATTGTCCATCATTTATGTTTCCATGGCCTTGATGTCATAAATGTTTTATGTTTAGGTGGAGTAAGAATGAGCATAGTGTAGCTTTCAGAGAAACCTATGCGGTATGGTGTTTATAGAAATCTTTACAGTTTCTGTGTTTTAGAATCGATCAGGTATTTCACGTACACACAGGTGGCAAACATCCAGTAATAATTCAGTGAAATGAGGAAGACATACGGTATGATAGCTTATTAAAAATTAATGCATTTTTATCCATATCAAGAGCATTCTGTGTTGCAGCTAAAAGGCTGTTACAGCTTATTAACCATTAATAAATTCTACTTTGTCATTTTGATGAGTGAGTGTAGTGATTTTGTGATTTATTAGATGACTTTGTAGGCAAATCTTGATAAAGTATTTGAAAAAAAAATGTTGCAAGCTACCAGCACAACATATTTATTTTCCTGTTCTTGGCACTCTTTGTAAAGGCATAATTTATTAGCTTGTACACTTTGGGTTCACCAACTTGTCTTCACTGTGTTTCAGCAAGGGCAATTCCAAAATATTTACATGCTCACACTGCCATGGGCTTTGCAAGAAACTTTCCTAACCAGTTCTTACAAAATGTAATTAACGGGTTCTAAAAGCCAGTTCTACTGTAAAATTTTAATGAGGCAAAGACAGACAAAAGATTTCCTTTTGCCTGAAAAAGAATGAAAGTGAAGAAAAGATGATTCACAGAAAGCGTGCCAAAATTGAAACACAAATAGAATATTTCTAAACAATAACTAACCATAAATTCAACTTTACATTAATTAATATCTGTGCATCAGATGTGGACAGGCAGAGTTTGGCCAGCAGCACAGAAATAGAAAGTCAGCAGAAAGTTAGGACTATAATGCCATGTGTCAATCGCCAACTTACATGTCCACTACACCCACCATGCTTTTTGCACTCTTGGTCAGGCTGAGAACATAAAGATATAAAGCATACTATGACATTTATGTTCAAACCTTTTTATGTACTGGACTTCAATGTACAGTATCAGTGCTAACAGCAACCTCTCCAAGCCCTAATAATACAGTACTCAGAGTTTATGGAGGTTGACTCAACAGCCTCCATAATGGGGCTGCTCCCACACCTGCCCCATAGCAGGTGCATGGGCTGCTATGGCTTTAGTTATTTCACTGCTCTTAAAGTAGCAGTCCATTTGCCAGTTCTAGAATTGCTAGGTCACTAGTCTGAACTTATCATCTGAAGCCAAAAAGACAGGCCCAGCAACAACCCATACGTCAATGGCAATCCTATCTCCAAATAGCTAGAAGACATTTTCTCTTTCTCCTCTCCTTCTCCTTGTTTTTATACTACTTTTTTAAACTCAGACCAGTACTGCAGCAGCTATGCAAAGTTTAATGTTCATGTTAACAGACCTTTCTAAAAAATTGCAATGAGTAATACAAATTTAACAAATACTGAAAAATAAATACAGGGTTTCAGCCAAGAATTGGGTTCAGATATAATGGTCAGTGATCCACAAATATATTAATTCATTGTGATTGCCATATGCCATTTTCTCATTAACAACCCTAGAAAGCCAGACAGAGCTCATGCAAATTTGATCATCATTTATGTATAATTTTAGCAGACTATAGAATCACAAGCAAACCACTTAGAAGTGAAGACATTGTATCTTATCAATGGTAATTGTGCATAGTGATGGGAGTTCTTGGATGTTAGCCAGGTTGTTTTGTAATTTCACTTTGTCTCTATTTGCCTGCTTGGCACGTGCAGATGAAATTTGACCATCTGTAGGGTAATTTAGTACCACAACCCCACATTCCCCAAATCCCTCTCATCCCCGTACCCCCCAAAATTTCAAAATAAAGACTTCAGGATTGTATTTGGTAGACAGGAACTATAGATAAGACTTTTTTTTTTTAATTTGAAGGATTCCAAACCACAACCCCACATACCCTAAACCCCTCCTATCCCTGTATCCCCAACTATTCCCAAAATGTCAAAATATAGACTTGAGAATTGTGTTTGGTAGACAGGATAGTAGCATTTGAATAGGCTGCAAATAGAAAGAGCTCTGCAGTGGGAACCTTTTTGATCGGCCGCTGACAGAACCATTATTGTCTGCAGCCTTTGTCTGTAGCCATTGTACAATAAACCAGCCATTTAGGTAATACATACATGAGGAAATACATGACTATACAGCACAGACCTAGGTGGGAGCAGCACCTCAATGAGAAAGTTACAAGCAAAAGACACCCACTTCTCCTCTTCTAGGGAGCATCACAATTATTTTTGTTTTAGAGTGCTGATAATGCGCCCTGTTACTTCTCTTCAAGGGCACATAGCAGCTATTTTGGTTGGGCCTGACAATGCAACCTTTTTCTACCCCTCCTACTGAAAGGTGCAAAGCAGTCATTTTTTAAATTTGGCCAAGTTCTTTGCACTGCAACCCTTCCCATATAATCTAGTGTTAAGTTCTTGGCCCTTTTTCTCCTCTTTCTTCTCCAGGGTGTATAGAATCCACTTTTTGGGCCTGCTAATGTGTCCTTTTCCTCCTCAAGCGTGCATAGCAGCCATTTATCTTTTGGTCTGCTAATGCACCCTTTTCCTCCTCCTCTTTTTCCTCAAGGACATAGAGCAGCCACTTGTATTTCTAGTACTTCTCCTGTGACCTTTTCCTCATGCTCTACAGCTATTCCTGCCAAATCTTCACAAACTGGCTATGAAGAGTCAGCTGAATTTTGTTTTGGTTGTTCTCCCCGGGGCCAGTCCACAGACCTATGCAGCGGGAAAAATTCCCCAAATCACCCCCTTGCCCAGAGTCTTCATGCCAGCTGTACTTAACATAATATTTCCTTTTTCTTTTGCCTGTGCTACACCACAGTATTATACAGGGCTGGGACAATGGGGGGGAGGGCAGGGCAACGTGACCATCACTCACAGTGTGAAACAGGGCACCTTGCAGGGCACCAATTCTGGTGGGTATTATTTCAGTCATTGACCCCAATGGGGGGTTATATTTGCAGTCACTAGCGCCAATGATCAGGGTTATTATTGCAACGACTGACACCAATGCTAAGGGCTGTTATTGTGTCAACTGACACATGTTGGTGATTATTATTGCGGTCATTGACATCATTGCTGGTGGTTAATATTGCTAACAACAAAAGGGGGGCACCCATATGCCATCCTCCCTTGAGTAGTTGTTACCCCTACTCATTCTCCTAATACAGTAACATTGTAAACACACCACACTGTAAAAAAAGTCCTTTATTTCAAAATAGAACAAGAACACAGTTGTTTATTAAAAGAGTTTTTTTTTTTTAAATGGCCATCGATGTAATCCACAGGTCAATCACATCAAACTCTAGCAAAATAACAGCTTTTGTGTCGAGAGTTTGTCGGGATTGGTTGTGGCGGGTATTTTTTCTTTCGGCGAGTCGGCAGCCATCGCCCGTTGTGACTGACGAGGATCTACCTCGCTGGATGACGTGATTGCCCTGTGTAATACATTGATGGACATTGTCAAAAACTGTGTTGTGTTTTTTATTTCAAATAAATGATGTTTTTTAACGGTATTGTGTTTTTTAAAAACTATTTTACTGTTTTTTGGTGAATGAGTAGGGGTAACAACTACCTCTTACTCATTCGCAAGGGAGTGGGTGGCATCTGAGTGCCCCCTTTATGAAAGGAAAATTTGGATTAATTATTTCTTCATTCAGAAATTTAGATGCATCCGAATGTTTGAATTTCCAAAAAGTAGTACGAATTTCAATTCGGAACAAAATGAGTTTGGTTCTGAAGCTTAGGTAGCGGGAAACAGAGTAATACTATGTGAACCTTCTTCAGATGAAATTTTGCTTGAAGCTGAAAATAATATTAAATTAATCTAAATGATCATCCCTCATGACCAACTTTCACAGTTTTGACAATTTCAAATTGCAATAATCAATAGCAGACTGGCTATTGTGCTTTCCCACTGAGCAGAGGAGTGGACCTGAGAGGGAACTTTTTCTTTCAGGTTCGCTCCTCTGCTTGGTAGATGGGGTTTCAATAGCCAGCCTGCTATTGCCGTTTTGAAATTGCAATAGCCAAGAGCAGACTGGCTATTGCACCCACCCACTGAGCAGAGGAGAAAAACTGAGAGAGAAAGCTCTCTCTCAGGTCCTTTCCTTTGCACAGTGGGCAGGAACAATAGCCAGCCTGCTATTGACTATTGCAATTTAAATTAGCCCATCTGGAATTTCTCGCTCACCTTAAAAGATGCGCATAGAAAGGGGTTGGAAGTTCTAACAAAGAGTATTTGGAAACATCCAATCCCTATAGAAAAATTCTAATCTGATTAAATTAGGCATTGGGAGGCCACCAATTGATGTCTCTCAATACTTAGCTATGAAGATCAAAGGTATATTAATCAAGGGGCAGGAAGGGAAAAGTTAGTCTTTTAGACCACCAGAATGGGGCCCTCATGTGACGATGGGTAAATATACCTGTAGTCTTGGCCCACTTAAGTGTATGTCGATCGTTTGTCTCTTATATATCAATGTCTGTGTATTTTGTAGTTAAATAGATTGTTGGTTTGCTGTAGTTAAGTCTTGATACTATATACCAATACATTTCAGTTATTGTGTTGAGCTCAAAAATCTCATGATTGAATCCTCAGAACCATATACTTGTAAGTTTGAACGCTAATATAGTAGTTCATAACTTAAACTAGTAATTTGTAGCTCAATGAACAGCAGGATGGATTAAGCAAAAGAAAAATGGCAAAAAAAAACACACATACACATTTTATTGTTTTGATGAGAAAGACAATAATTTGGTCCTAAGCAGCTTGTTGCATTCTATTAATACAAGTAAAACAACACAACTATTCCCAGTATATTAGAAATAGTAAATTTCATCATGGATTAGCAAAGTTCACAAAACTTTTTGTTTATTAATCTATATATTTCATTTGCCAGATATTCAATCTTGGTTTATTTGCTAATTCTGATTTTCAGCCTTTTTGTATTAGATAATCATTATACAGTATATGCAATTAGAGTGCAGTAATGAATTTTGTATTTACAATTAAAACTGAGAATCATGAATTTACAAATTAAAAACAGTGAGCCATGGATACAAACAGCAAAGTGCTAAGGATTTGGGAAATTCTTATTTGTATGCAATTTGCAAATATTATGACGTATAGACGTCAAATGCAGAGAAAATGCTTTACTTGAAGCAGCATAACAAATAAATAAAGCCCAAAAAATAATATTTGTAATGACTAAGAATTTTGCCTCAGTATCTTTGGACTGATGCATTGCACTCATTATCATTCCAACTTTCTGTTGAAAAATATAATTGTGCTTTTTCTCCCCTGTGGTCAGCTACATTCAATAATCCTCACACTGGACAACTGATATGTATTGGGCCTTGCCCCAGGCAGATGAACACTTTGCAATAAAATATACTTAACCCTTGTGTTCTGAATGTTGCTAACCTCAAGTACTGGCAGAATTTTAAAATAGCTGGAGCCCTAACCTTTTAGGTCCCAGCAAGTGCCATTTTTCCGTAAGCATTTCTAACTGCTAAATAGCTTTTCTCAGCACATGCTTTACTTGAAGCACTGCTAAAAGTTGAGGTATCCCAATTATGCATCTCAGTTGTTGAAGCGAGCTAAAAATATACTTTAAAAAAATTAATATGTGAATGAGTTGAATTAAAGCAGATGGCACTTAGAGCATATTTTGCTGATTTCTATGTCTGTCTTGTATGGTTTGGACACTTTTAAAGCCCCGCTTTTCTTTTCTTGTATGCTGATTGCAGAATGTTGAGCAGAAGTACACTGATATGTTCATTCCTTTGCTCTCTTCATTTATCTAAATTCTATCTTTCACAACATGTACACTGTGGCAAACTGAGATTGGCTCCCAGGAATGCAAATTACAGGGTTCATTTAATACTAATGAAATAACCAGAAGCTCTGTAGCCAAAAAAACTTTACCAATGAGGAAGACAAAAATCAAGGGGCAGCAGTAATTACCAACTCTATAGATACCAAAATCCCAAATACTCCTTCTAGCCATATGGCAGCTTTTCTGGACTGGAAACTCTACAGGGAATTAGGAATGTCATCTGCAACCTCTTGAGCCCATAAAGATACAGAGGGGAATTTATCAAAACTGGAGCAGACAAAATCTGGAGCAGCTGTGCAAGGCAACCAATCAGCTTCTCTGTTTCATTTTCAAATCTTAACTGAACAAACTGAAGAGAGAAGCTGATTGGTTGCCCTGGGCAACTACTCCAGATTTTGTCTGCTCCAGTTTTGATCATTTCCTCCTATGGTATTTAATCTGTGTTATTTTCACATGCACACAAATTTTCTAAGTTGAATTTGTCTCAACAACGTTTGTAGTGGGGTCCTTCTCCCAACCCCAGGCCCCTTGCTGCTATGGCAATAGGTACACCACTATGCTATTACAGCCTATTTGGTTGCAGTAACACTTAACCTCCCTGGCGGTATGATTATTCAGGATTTTAGCATCACAGAGCGGTACATTGTTTTTCATTGAAATTTGTTGTTTACTGGACAAAGCTCTAGGGACAAAATTGAAGTGAAATAGTTTGATACATAATTGTAATCATGGCAGATTACATTGTATTATGTGTATTCTGTGTACATTGCAACTTTTCAATTTTGAATTTCCCGCCGGCTGTGACGCCCGAAAACGAAACTAAAAGTCAGATGCCGACATCGGCCGGGCGCACGCAGCAGAGGGCGCCGTGGGCTCGCAGGGACAAGGTAAGTGACACTTTTCTGTGCATTCCCGAGTCTGGCTCGGGGTTACCGCTCCTGGTATTGAAAATTAACCCCGAGCCAGACTCGGGAATACCGTCAGGGAGGTTAAATGTACACAGACAAAAGTTTTATGATTCCCTGCACAAATGTGATTCAAAATGTGACCTGTGTTAATTTTAGTTCCACATCAAGAATGATCCTATGTCATGAACAAGAATCTAGGTAAGGATTATTATTATTATACAGAATTTATATAGTGCCAACAGTTTGCGCAGCACTTTACAATATGAGGAAGACATTACAATCACTATACAAATCAAGACAAGATGGTAAGGAGTGCCCTGCCCATGAGGGATTACAATCTAAGAGATAATATTAATTCTACAACTTCAACATAGAACTTCATGAAATGCACAACATTTAGTAATAATTAGCTTTCTAAGAGTAGCTACATACATACACAGTTTTACAAAAAAAACAAATGGTCATCAACATTATGCCTACTATAACCACGAAGGCACACTTGCCACACAAAAGCTTCTTTGTAAATTTAGAATAAACAGTTGTAGGAAACTAGCCAGGAGTAATCAAATTTAGTAAATTCTGAAGTACAAATTTAATGTGCAGTGTAATATTTGGTAAATTTAGCACAATGGTGAGCGCTGAGAGATCACTCTGTAGGCCATCTTTAACAAAAAAGGAGACAGTCTTTATTCTTAAAAAGGCAGAGAATCCATGCACTTCATATAGTCTGCTTTTCTTCAGCATAACAAAACATCATAGTTCACTTGACCTTTATAAAAAAAACAACATGTTTCTGTCTCACGGACATCAGTCCAGTACAGACCTGGTATATTAGTCTCAAGACTTTACCATATGTTTCCACAAATACAGTCCTCAGTATCACTCAGTTGCTTTCATCAGCCCTAATCGTGTCTCCATGCACCTGTGTGATCCTTGCAATTGCTCACCCCTTGTGGGTACTGACTCTCTTTCAGTCTCTCTGACAGGTCCCTCAGGTGTCCCCGACCCTCTCAACCTCTCCGTCAGGGTTCCACCCTGACTTTACTGGTTTGCAGCCTTCTGGCTTGGCTGCCATTTTACTCACTTGTTTCCTTCCTTGCTTGAGCAGAGTCTGACACTCTCCCAGCCTCCCCTGGCTGTTCCACATGTGCTTTTAGCATGCAGCAGAGTCTGCGTGTGGCCGTGTGCCACCTGCACACCCGACCAACTCCCTTAAGCTTTGGTCCAAACTCCTATCTGATCCACCTGATCAGCCAAGACTGGCCATTGGCAACACATGGCCCCAGGACTGGATATTCCATACCGCTACAGTCCGGAAAACTTGTAAGAAACTGAAAAGCCAGATTATTGCCTGCAAAAATATTGACATCCTGGAACCTCTCGCTCCCTCTGACTGAAGGACCTGGGTGACTGCCACCAAATTATACAGTGGAATTGTCATACACCTCCACAGCAGGAACATTAAACAGACAAAGCAACACATTAGTGATTTCAATTAAATTATTTACTTAATCTATTTTTTGTATTACACTTTTGCAGTCAACTTTGAGAAACCCCCTCTATATGTTTCATGTGTGTATCAATTCACACAGCATACTGAAAAAATAATTGTTTTCAAAAATATTTCTCACCTTTTTAGATGTTTTGTTGCAGGAGGCAAGATGGCTGATTCCAGGCGTTTCTCAGCACCTTCACAGTGGCCTGTCCTAATAGAAAGACTTAGGACTGAAATTTAAGGATTGTGATTCTCTAATTTACTCCATTAACATACAACGAAGAAGCCCCTCATCCCCACCAACTCCTCCTAACATTACAATAGAATGAAAAGCAAATAACTCTTAAGAAGTCAAGAAATGCTAACCCAAGTAAAAACAATTTAAACTGCAGGAAACATTATAAAAAAATTTTTTAAGCTTATGCTATGTGAATGGGAACATGTATCAAATGTAAAATAGGTGTTATCCCAATTTGGTTGCAACAATGGAAAAACACATAACTGATTTGAATTACTTTAAAAAAAACTTATGTCAAATGGTGATTAAAACACGTAGAAATGGATGGTACTTCTTGATGTTTAAAAGTTTTACTTTCCTGCATAATCAGCTAGTCCCATGAGCACTGGACCTGATATTCTGTTTTAGGGTGGCTCCTTTCCCTTACAGGTTCCTATGGGGCCACCCATGTATCGGAGTAAGGTGTGTGTGTCTCCACACACAGACAAAAGAAGGCAAGCCACTCCCTTACTCCCCACTTCTCCTTCCTAGCTCCTTACTTTTCCAAGCTAGTAGATGTACAGCTTCTGGAGACTGTGTTGTCCCTTCTGATATAGTACCCCACAGGAGAAGCCTAGCTGAGAGAGTTGGAGCCAGTTGATGGGAAACATGATGACTGTACGTGCTTGGACAAAAATGTAAATGTAAAATTTGCTAAGCAATGTATATTTGTATAACCTGGATATATTATTAAAAAAAGTTTGAGAGTTTAATACTACTTTTAGGTGTTTATAGTATGGTTTGTACTCAGTTCTTCTGGTTCACCTATTGCAACATTCTATCTATCTATCTATCTATCTATCTATCTATCTATCTATCTATCTATCTATCTATCTATCATATGTTGCAGCCTAGTAGGGCTTATTGCCAGGGAACATTGTATTTTATTGTGCATAACTCCTCTTACAGTACAACACCCATGATAGTTGTAAATTGATTGAGACATTTGTTCTGTGACTGTGGGATGCATGCAGTTGTATTTTTTGAAGTCTGGCCCCCCAAAAAAATCGGAATTGAAAGTCGCCCTATTTCTTTTTGCCTATTGTACTGTATTTTAAGCTTGGAGACCAGCTATTGCCTACATTAGACTATCCATGTATCAGTGTTGTTCCCCAGGATGCAAAGACTGTTACTATTGCTACAAGAATACAAAGACTCTGACACTGGTTGACATCTATAAATTAGAAACTAGATTTCCTACGTATGCGGGAAGAACAACAGCTTTAGTTTCCCAGGATGCACAGTAGAGATCCTTAGTATATTGAGACAGATAGCAAAGGATACATTTGATATTATGGCACTAAAATTCAGAGCCTTTGATACCATTTGAATTCATGTATCTGGAAGCAAGATGCATATGGTTCCCTGAGAGACACAATGTGGAATATATGGATTAACACTTTTCTGGAAGATCATTGAGAGTGCCTTAAAATATTGTACTTCTCACACAGAAAGGCTGGATATCTAGCCTATTTTTAGCTATAGAAGGTTGATGCATGTGAAAATTCATCATATGAGTTTCATATTGACTGAGCACAGCGTACAGGATATACAGAGAGGAACTATGACTAGAATATGGTTTCACCATTAATAATGTTTATATGGGTTTTCGATATAGGTGTTCATGAAGGAATTTTAATTATGGACAAATGCATGTTGATTACTAGGAGTTGATGTGCACAATGTACAACTAGAATATATTCACAGGTTCCCATGGATATTAGGGCTTTGGCTCTATTTTAAAATGATTTTACAATATGCATTTTGTGTATGTATATATGTTTTGAAAAACAATAAATTAGATAAAACCTACAAGATATCTAGATTATTGGTGGTATATCTAAACCTTAATCGATGACAGAGATGCTATTTCAATGAAAAACGTTTTACGGATCCTATATTTATAATAATACATTCTGCATCTTTGTTGTTTGCATACAATATATATTCCAGATCTATAGAGAGGTAATCATAGACACCCCTTGAATTCTGGCCTAGGTTTCTTCTGTAGTGTAATGTACTCCATGAGCACAGGGCTTTGGCACCTTCCAGTCCTAGTCTGTTATCACACAAGTCATATTTTACAGATTGACAGTGCATCTGTACCAAGCCGTCTGTATGTGTTCAATATTTTCACACAAATAAGCACTTAATAAGGTAAGCACTAGAACAATTTATTTTGCTTTTTAAGTTCAGGATCGACACCTCAAGAGTAAGTTGAAAGGACAAGTTCACTTTTAGAAAAATCCCCCCAAATCAGTGCAGAGTGCTGTGTTTACCGCCCCTCTGCCCCATTGCAGTAATCTTCACTGTTAGGCTCTGTGGAGTAGGGGACAAGTTCACTAATATTAATTATATTGATAAATAAACATTTGTTGATGCCACAATGGATTTGCAGAGTTTTGTGACAGGTTTACTTTATGGTAAATATTGCCCTGTTTTGATAGAGAGTTAATAATAGAAACAATATACTTAAATGTGATGAGAAAAGCAAAAGCACTAGGAATTTAGCAATGTGCTGATGCTATACCTTGTTAAAATAGAAGGTAATATCATTAGGTGATTCAATACTATTAAAATTCAGTTCGAGACTTTCCATGTCATTCTGAATGAACAGATGATCAAACAATGTGTTTCATGAAAAGCCTAAAATTACAATACATCTCAAATAAATATTTCATGGCTTCCTGAAAATATAAATGGAATTCTTTAATGAAGGATGTAATTAGAAGTCAAGATCAAGGACACAAAACTGCAATCTGACTACAGGTCATTTTTCATGACTTCGCTACCAAGACTATAAAAAGTCTATGGGCTCTTAGAAGAAAATAATTCTCTTCACATAATATAAAAACAATAAAATAATGTATGTCCTTGTGACCCTTTACATTGGAAGACGTGTGTGTTACATGTACATATATGGTAAAACATGATAATACATATTTTTTTATGATAAAATATAACCTTTAGCTAAATCATAATGCTCTTGGAACCAATTTTCAAATATTAAACACATTTATTTGTAAGCCCAATACTATTTTGTTGTGTGATTAAAGTAGAAGAGGAAATGTTGATGGTGTCCTGATGAGGAAATTTCCCTCTTAGACAATTGTCACCAGAACAGGTTTTCCCATTAGAAGATTTCAACACATCTCCTGTAAAAGCTCAGAAATTTTACATTTTCCTTGTAGAATATGTCTTTATTTTCTTCCAATATATATACAGTATAAACATACAGACATTATTATTATTAATGTTATTATTATAATTTTTAATAATAATAAGAGACCACCATATAATCTGCTAATATTAAAAGCATTCTTCCCTTTAAGTGTCTCTTCCTTGTGACCCTTTACATTGGAAGACGTGTGTGTTACATGTACATATATGGTAAAACATGATAATACATATTTTTTTATGATAAAATATAACCTTTAGCTAAATCATAATGCTCTTGGAACCAATTTTCAAATATTAAACACATTTATTTGTAAGCCCAATACTATTTTGTTGTGTGATTAAAGTAGAAGAGGAAATGTTGATGGTGTCCTGATGAGGAAATTTCCCTCTTAGACAATTGTCACCAGAACAGGTTTTCCCATTAGAAGATTTCAACACATCTCCTGTAAAAGCTCAGAAATTTTACATTTTCCTTGTAGAATATGTCTTTATTTTCTTCCAATATATATACAGTATAAACATACAGACATTATTATTATTAATGTTATTATTATAATTTTTAATAATAATAAGAGACCACCATATAATCTGCTAATATTAAAAGCATTCTTCCCTTTAAGTGTCTCATTTAAAATGAAGCCAAAAGAAAGAAGAAAGAAACATAAGAAAAAAAAAAACTAAAACCCTTTCAACCCTAAACCCAAACAAAGAAAAAAAAAAACAACAACTCCCACTCTACTTTCCCCTGTCCCCACAGTGGCCGTGCGGTATGGCTGTGCCTCTTATTCTCTATACGCACATAGTAGCACTATCAAATTTTACCCATGGGTTCCACGTCACCAGAAATTGTGGGTACCTATCCTGTGATCGCACTACTAACTCTTCTACCCTTCTCAAAAAGTTAATTTATTTAACACAATCTTTAATTTGCGGAGTATCTTGAGACCTCCAGTATCTAGCTATTACTGCTCTTGCAGCAAATGAAAACAATCAGAATAGGCCTTTCTTGACTTCTTTGATTGCACCTGGTATAATAGCCAATAGCCCAATCTCAGGTGTAAGAGATGCCTGGACCTTGACAAGATATACTACTATCCTATACACCATTTCCCCAAAAGGTTGGATCTCTTGGCACGAACACCATATATGCAGCATAGTAAATTTTTCTACTCTACATCTCCAACATCGGTCAGATATGTTTGGAAAGATCTTATGTATTAGGGTAGGACATCCGTACCATCTTGTCAATATCTTAAAGTTCCGTTCTTGGATGTAACTTGATATACTTGATTTAAACGTTAACACAAATGATCTTTTCCATTCATTTTGTGATAAGCTATAGCCCAATTCTGTTTCCCATCCCCTCACATAGAATGGTCTCTCGGAGTAAGCTTGGGCCAATATGATATATCTTTGATAATTTATGTTTTTTGGTTCATACACAAGTCCTTAATGGGAGTCATATCTCGCCTAAGAGGTTTAGAACTCGACAGAGCAGTAATAAGATGTTTAAGCTTAAGGTATGCAAGCCACTGTCCCCGTGAAGAACAAACTTCTGGGATCAATAAAGATAAATTATATGTACCATGTCCTGAAATTGCTTGAATAATAGGAGCTGGTTCCATTTTAGAAATCATGGGATGATACACCCTGGAGGAAAATCCGGATTACTTAATATAGGGGAGCGAGTTCCCACGTAATCTGACATATTATATAGCTTTACTGTCCTGTTCCAATTGTATTAATGTCCTAACTTTTGGAGGTAGAGGCCCCTGTATCAGCCTTTTCTGGGGCCAGATCCATGGGTTTGCAGTCAACGTTAAAGTGGTAGCTGCTTGTTCAATAGATATTCACAATTTATTTCTGGTAGAAGAAAACCAGTCTGTAATGTGGGTTAGCACTGCTGCCCCGTAGTATAGCTCCATGTGTGGGAGACCTGCACTAACGTCCTGCCTATGCATTACTAATATATCGTATCTTAATCGTGGCAGGGTACATGCCCAAACATATTTAATCATAGCTGACCTCAGGGTCCTAAAATAAGATGTTGGAATTTTCATCGGGATAGTTTGGAATAGATAGATAAATCTTGGCAAAATATCCATTTTAATCAATACCATCCTTCCTATCCACAAGTGCATTTCCCACCCCAATTATTTAATCTATGCTGTGGCTCTACCAATAGTTGCGTGTAATTTAAATAAAAAATATCTGATTCTCGTACCGCCACATATACTCTGAGGTATTTAAAGCTTTGCTCCCTCCACCCAAAAGGGAAGTCGGTCCGAATAAACTCCTGTTCACATGCAAGGAGCGACACATCCAACCATTCAGATTTGGATGCTTTTATACAATAGGTAGTTGTCCAAACAGCTCTATTTCTTTTAAAGAGTGATGGAAAGCCAATAAGGGGATTAGAGGTATAGAGGAGCAGATCATCAGCAAACAGGCTCAGTTTGTGCATCCTATCTCCCGCCGCTATACCTCATATATCTCCATTCATCCTGATGGCATTAGCTAAATGCTCCATAGCCAAAATATACAATAGTGGCGACAGGGGGCAACCCTGACGTGTCCCATTATTTTTCCTTAACTGGTGGTGTTGATAGAATACTATTGACCCTAATTCTCGCAGTCGGACAGGAATATAACCCAAAGATTTTTGCAATAATCGAATGCGATAGGCCCATCTGAATCAACAGAGCCTTATGAAAAGACCAATCCAATCGGTCAAATGCCTTTACAGCATCCAGGGACAGTAGGCACATTGGGGACTCATGCGAACACGCCCATTGAATTAAATATGAGGTCTTAATTGTATTATCACATGCCTCCCGCTCTGGTATAAATCCCACCTGATCTAGATGTATCAATGATGTCACTTATGGCAAAAGGCATGCAGCCAATATTTTAGCATATATCTTCAGATCAGTATAGATCAATGATATTGGTTTATAGCTTGCGCACTGTGCTGGATCTTTCTGTTTCTTAAGAATCAGAGCTATGTGTGCCTCCTGTGACTGCAGAGAAAAAGGGGAAGCCCCAGAAATACTATTATACATATCTATTATACATATCTAAGTATTGGAGTAAGGATGTCCTTACATTCTTTATAAAAAAGAGCCGTATAGCCATCAGGGCCAGGGGTTCTTCCCATTTGGAAGGGCTCCTATTACATCATGTATCTACTCGGTTGTAAAGGGCAGATCTAGGCCAGTCATTTTTATGGAATCTAATGGAGGCAATGTTGTTTTTTCTACATATGTCCTAAGTTAAGGGTACCCTTGCGTTTCATATTTTTTTATTGACGGGTTCTTAATATTATAAAGTTCAGAATAATATTGGTAGAACGCTGATGCTATCTCTTATGTAGTATTCAATACCCATCGCTAAGCACACTGAATCTTAGAGATATAGGTTCTCACATATCAATCTCTATTGGATTAGGCTAAAAAATTTACCTTATTTATTATTAAATTCCTAATATCTTCGGGACAAAACATCCTCATATCTCTGATGAGACAGGTCCAGCAACTTATGTAACTCTGCCCTTTTTGGTTGCAGTTCTATAAAAATAGACCCATCTACTGTATCTGTGTGTATAAGTTCTAAAACATGAATTTCCTGTAGGAGATTTCTTATAACAGCTTACTTTTGCTTCTTCAACCGAGATCCATGTGCAACAAGTATCCCCCGTAAAATGCATTTCAAAGCTTCCCATTTAATAGGCAACTTCGTATCATCTTTAGTATGATCATTCAGAACATTCTTGATCCCCTTCTAGATATCCAACCTCACCAGGAGGACAGTTAGTACGTTCTGATTCAAACACCATAATGAACAAGATTTGCTAGTAGATGGGAGCTGGATCGGAAAACAAATTGTAAAATGATCCAACCAGATCTGGGTACCTATTGATGCACATGGACTCCAGCTGAGCAAGATATCGGACACCAAGAAAAAAAATCTATCCTACTATATGTCTGGTGTGTCATTGAGTAACATGTATAATCTCTCTCAGCTGGATTTAATACCCTCCATAGATAAATCAGCTGGAGATGATTTAGTCTCGTCTTTAATCTATTCAATTGTGTAAAAGAAATATGCTGAGAAATCTTGGAGGTATCTAATATAGGATCTAATGTTAAATTAAAATCTCCCCCTTTAACTGTTACACCTTCCATAAAATTTTCCAGTCGGTCAAGTGCTGTGGTAAGCATTGTTGTTTGGCCCTGATTTGGTGCATATACTGTATATTAACCAATGTGAATATTTCTGTATTCAGTCTACATTTTGTAAAGATACAGTATATCTTCCTCTGTCATCTCCCATCACTTTCTGTACCAGAGACACTGGCCACCAGTATCCAAAGTGAATCTCCAGTGGGGACTGAAACTTGAAAGCTCTAACTGCATTTTTTCATATTCTATAGAAAAAAAAATTGCATTTACAGTAGATCCATTTTAATAAAAAATAGATTGTGTGTGTGAAATCTGCATCAGTGCAATAAATCTACTATACTATCCTCCTTGTTCACCCATGGAAGCCCATCTACCACTTCCCGCAGAAAATTGTTGCAATTACAAATGTTTAGGCATTCTCATGTTTATTTATTTTGTTTATATTGGTATGACACCAAAAAGTGTAGAACAAAAAGCCAAATCTGACACATTCCACACAAAACTCCAAAAATGGATTGGACAAAATTATTGGCACCTACATCCGTAACGGTGGAGGGGAAGGACCTTTGCCGAAAGGTAAGTATAGTGCGGGGGTTGGGTTGGCGAGGGGGCCAGATTTGAGCAGGTAATTCCATATTCCCAAATTCACTTGGGAAAGTTAATTTACACTTTAATTACAAATGTTACATTATACATACTGGTGCTATTCAAAAGCCAGGAAAAAATAGTAGCTGTGTTATAGATAACAAAATCTACATTCAACGTATACGCAACTGAATTGAAATTCTTGATGTCAGAAGTAAAAACAAAAACAGACAACCCTATACATATTTTATTTTGTAGAATGAAAGGGAGAAAACTTTAACTGGTAAATTAGTTTAGCATAAAACAACTCTAAAATAGCATGGCAAAGTTTAAAGGTGGGGGTCTTAATAAATAATAAACAGCATATGATGCATAACACTAACCATAGTAACTTAAAATACAAAATGATTCCCACTTTAAACACAATAGATCTATTAAAAACATAACTGATAATTGTTATGTAATGTTCTGTTATACATTATGAATAATAGTTCCACTCTGCCTAAATTATGGATACACTAATGTACATCTGCATAGTGCTGTGTATTGGAACAATTAAGGCACAAATCATAGAATCTTTCATGGCATATGTACTTCTTTTTATAGTGTTCTACAAATTTAGACAAACCTGTTAATTTCATAAACTTGTAAAACCATTAACCAATGTAATAAGGTACCCATCAGGGTATATGAAAAAACAATTATGAAAATTCCATATAATCTTTAACATGTTAAAGATATTTTTTATATTTTTAAATCTACGGCTTTCTTTAAAGAAAGCCCCTTTGGAATGTCATTTACTAAGGCTCCATGGCAACTGTGTTATTGGTTCAAAGAATATGTTCTTATGCCTCCTTTTTCAATGCTACAATAATACTACATTTTTTTAAAGTAATTGACTGTCAAGTGTTCACTATAGTATATGTATGTAATACAATAAATAGTAGAATATAAATGTTATAATTGGAAAGGGGGAGCTAGCTAAATATTTTATATTTAAAAACTGTTGCACACAATACTATTTTGTACATTGATTGGATTATGGGTACTTGCCAACCTGAGCTCTTCCAGCATACAGAGATAATAATTTGACTCAGCATCACATGTAGGTATGATGTTACAAAACCCTCCCAACCTGAATGATATATCCCTTTTCACAACTCCTCAAATATCCAGTAAACTTGTACAATGCATACATTCTGTGCAATGAGACAAAATTCCTGAGTAGACTGCACCACTTTAAAGCTAGTGGTGTGGGAGAAAAACGTGGGAGAAAAACGTGAGAGGCCACATAGCCCAGGAAACTTTATCCTCCACAATCATCATGATCTGCTATACCACCAGTCCAGGTAATCCCTTCCTTCCCCAACAGTAGGCACTATCTTGATTGTTAACTTGAAACTGGCATCAGCATTTTGTCCTGACTATGTTATCCCAAATACAGGTCAGTACATAGTTCAGCCAAGTAAGCCTCATCTTCTGCCAGCTGGCAATTAGTATGCAGGCTGACTGCCATTTATCCGTCTCCTGCTCTTATGTGACACACACATACAGTAAACACCTGAATGCATATCACACAGATGAAAGGATAAGAAGGCCTTTTTTATTTGTTGTCCAGAGATACATTTGTGTATGGCAAAAAAAATGGCCACTTATTTTTTCAAATCTCTAGGATCAGTTATGCCTTAACCACTTGAAGACCAGGTGTTTAGACCCCCTTCCTGGCCAGGCCATTTTTCAGTGTTCAGCGCTGCGGTACTTTGACTGACGTTTATTCCATCATGCAACGCTGTACTGAAATGAGTTTTATACCATTTTTTGGGGGACAGATAGAGCTTTCTTTTGGTGGTATTTAATCACCACTACGGGTTTTATTTTTTACTATAATTAGGAAAAATTACTGAAAATTTTGAAAAAAAAAAAGTTTTTTTAACATTATGTTAGGAAACATTTATTATTACCCAGTTTTTTGGTAAAATATAAAATTCGGGTCACGTCGGGTAAACAGACACCAAACATGTCAAGCTTTAAAATTGTGCGCACCCGCGGCATCGCAGAAAACTACCATACCCAAAATTGGCCATAGGCGACACTTTAAAAGCTTTTACCACTCATCAGTTCAGTGTTACCAGTGATTGATGGTCCTAGAATTATTGCTCTCACTCCGACGTTCGCGGCGATATGTAACATGTGCAGCGTAATTGGCGCAATTGTCTTTTTTGCACGTATGCACCCCAGACGCATGTTTGCATGCGTGTATGTATGGGTGGGGACTTTAAAAAAATTTTTATTTGTTCTTTTTTATGTGTGACTTAACATTTTTTTGGGGGGGACTTTAATTTTTTTCCCTATTTTTTCCCCACTAAACTTTATTGCTATCACATACGGGGGCTAATAAAACCCCCCTATGTGATAGCAAAATATGTGACAGGTCCTCTTTATGGAGACATCAGGGGTCTCCAAGACCCCTAATGTCACCTAGGACCCCCTAAAAGAAGCTGATGAAGCACAGATCTGCTCCATCAGCTTCTTTCCAGCTTCCGAAGCTGGAGAGTGACACAAGAATGCAGAAGTGATGTAATATACAACAATTCCGCATTCTTTCAGAAGAGAGGGGACCAGAGGGAGCTCGTGTAACGATCTCCCTCTGATTCCCTATGACACAGGCGCCATGCTGATCCCGGGCTCGCACCGGGCACAGTAGAGCCCGGGATCAGTGGGAAAACGGCGAGGGGGACAGGGGAGGGGGGCGCACCGATCGTTACCCCATACAAGCGATCCGCCGGCTCTACAGCCGTCGGATCGCTTGTATGTTAACAGGCATCGCTGCCTGTTTTTAAATATCGGCCAATATCGCCCAGCGGCGTGCACGAGGGGGCGTGTCTGGTCGGACGTCTAAAGACGCCCGCTCAGATCTAGAGAGCTCCCGCCCGGCCCGGAGGTAGTTAAAGAGTTATTTTAAAGTAACTTTATTTCTTATGGAATTTTAATATGTTTTTAGCCTGATAATAATTTAATGTAATTATGATACTCATTATTATTACTATTGTTATTATTATTATTATTATTATTAGCAGAAGCAGCAGTTTAGTAGTAGAATTTGGCAGGGTTACTACTCTTCCCTTTTAACCTTTGAATTTTATGTTTGTTTTTCCCTTGTACCACTAATTGGAGCTCCCTGCCACCTCTCTCCCATGCATGTATGTATGTATTTATTTATTTACCTAATTATACTTATTCTATGCAGAATTCATAAGTATAATAAAATAAAGTTGCTTCTCTTATTTTTTCTCTTGTTATCCAATAATGTTGTTTGTATACTGACTTCAAGATAAATGTTGATTTTCTATGCACAAAGCATAACGGTTATCTCTAGGCTGTGTGTCTTTAATTGCTGAACAGCAGAAATTTGGGACAATGCTCTCCCCATTAACCTTTTCTTCAAAGACTTAATTCATCACAAATTAAACATGTTAAAACCCACACCAGCATCTCCCTGCCACCTTCTGACATATTCCTTTCAATTAATATTTTAGGCTATTTTTGCTGTCAATTTAAAACAAGACAAAGACCGTAAATATGCGTGATGAGGCAACATATCAAAAACATTATGGGGCCCTTTCTCCTAAATCTAAATCTCAATTTGCTGTCTAAATGTATTTGCTAACCACATAATTCACTGCCTCTGCCACTGTTACCTTTTCCTTTGTGCACCAAATACTTATTATTCTATATATGCAAACTTACCTTCCCATATGGCAGCAAAGTACAATGGCCAAGTCTGTAAATAGAAAAAGTTGCCCTAAAGACATTAGTAAATGCCCTCCTGATTTAATGGTTGACATAAGGTATCCCCTGTGCTCTGGGCCTCATGGCAGTTGCATGGTCTGCTTTGGCTTTTATTTATTTATTTATTTATTTATTAGTAGACCATACTAGAGTGTTGAATACCAGCTTTCCAAATTTATTTATGTAACCATTCTAATGCATGTAGCTTATATGGACAAAATCCAATGTTGATATATACATACCTCCCAACTGTCCCTCATTTAAAGGGACTGGCTATTTGTAACCAAATCCTTTAGTCCCTCTTTCCTCTTCACTTGTCCTTCGTCTTGGTTTGATATCTATAAAGAGGTTCTATTTAACCACCAAGAGTATTATTCTACACTCAAAGTACAATTAAAGTATTTTTTTTGGCATATATCTACTGCTATCAAGCAGTAGATATATGCCCCATGATTAAAAAAATAAACAATTTGCCAAATACCTAATTACTTACCTGTTCCAGCGGCATTCGCACCCCTGATTGAAGTAGTTCCAGCTCCCAAACCGCTGAGAAGTGAGCAGGCGCATGCACAGTATAGGGGATGGAAGAAAACAGACACTGAAACTCAATGGACACAGCCGGGAGTGCGCACATCGGACAGACACCGTAGGACACGAGGAAACGAGTTAAAGGAATAAGATGATCGCAGCAAGAGGTATCAAATAAGGTAAGTGTTTACAGCAGAAGGGGGGAATTTTTTTTACCTTTAATGTCGCTTTAAACATATAGCTTATATTTCAAGTATCTTGTTTGCTATTTTAAAATTGCAATATAAAGTAAAATGAATGGCGGAAAAAACTATTCTGGTTTAAACCAATCATTTTTGGTATTTAAATAATGTATGATCTGCACAGCTGGGGGCATGGTGGAGGTGTGTCCATTGTCTAAATATATTTTGCTGTAGTGTGTCCATCTTTTTCATCTCATAAAGTTGGGTTGCATGTATACAGTATATACAGAGTTTCTACAACGTTGAAGAGACCCTGCCACCAGACTTGCCTGTATTTGTAAGCCTTGAAAAAGTTGATTTTACAATACTACTAACAGGATTGCCCCTTTTTTCTGTACAACATTGTGTGCTTTTTATGTTCTAAGCTTTACAAGTTTCACACGAATTCAACACATTTAAAAGTGTTGGATTCTTGCTGCTGCTACTCACCACAACCGCCTGACCGAACGCCCCCGCTTCTACAACACATTCTGAAGGTGTGTTGGGCTCCCTACACTGACTTATCATACTTATAACATTATAACATGTCATTCCAAAGTTCCAAAGATGACAGGGGTGCACACAGAGGAGAACAATAGCAGCTAAGATGTTAGTATTTGGCTTAGCAATGTTAGAGGAATGTGCAGCTATCCTGTGAGGATAGCTCTTTAAAAGCTATCCTGTGAGGATAGCTTTTAAAGAGCTATCCTCTTTAAAATTACAAAATGCAGGCATGATAACACTAGTGTGTGGAGCCCAAATTTAGAATGTGCAGTATAAGCCTGGGAAGTGGAGGGAGAAAGGTAGCTGTCACAGGTCCAGACAGGAATGCAACACTGCTGAAAGTGATGAATTCCTGTGAAAACTAAAAAGCTTGTGAGTTAAACATTGCAATATGTTTTACCGAAAAAAACATGCACTTCTGGTAAATAGTATTAAATATCTACTTTTTCAAACAAAAATTAAGGTCTAGTAACAGTAAACCATATAACTACAATAGTTTTTGCCCTTCCCCCCCGAAAAGCAGGGACTAATACCTTGTTTAGTTTAGGAGTTTAGGGAAGGTTTCAAATAAACAAATATTTACCTTATTCTTCAGTTCCCTGACAGCCAGTGCTTTACTCTGCTTTTACCTCTCTACCACTCCTGGAATCTGGATGGGCCCTCGGCTTCCTCACATATAGTGAATTACTGGTGCAAAAAGGAGGAGCTTCATGGGATCAGTCATATGGTGGAAAAGAAGGGAGTGGGACGGAGGAATAATACAAGTATTCCTAGACTTAAAGCTCCCCTAGACTATGTGACCATTTAACCCTTGCTATTGGGGGTGGGACTTACTAGTGAAGTTTTATGGCTGACCTGAGTTTGTTTTTAAATAAATTGCATTGATCCTTAGCACAGCTGTATGGGTTGGTTTAAGAATTTGTTTACCAAACTGTATGGTTAGATGACTTTACAGAGCATTACATAAGCCATTTTACAGGCACAGGCATTTTATTTTTAAAATAGCATATCAATTTTGAAAAAAAATATTTTAATGATAATTTTAGTACAGTACAATAATTGCACATTACAAATGATTTAATATGGCTGGAATCGTTATTAAAACTTTTATCATTGTCTAAAATATGTGTTGGTATTTATTTTATATAAGACTGTAATTTAAATTAGATTTATTTCTCAGTTACACTATTTTAGAAGATTAAATATTTATCAAACAGTATTTCAATTGACTTAATCTTATTCAACTTTGTTATGTGTTATTGTTCTACTCTGTATTTTAAGGCTTTTAGCATTGTTATTTATACATTATATAAATAATGGATACATTATATATCATTTATATTTTTACATTAACGTAGAAATGTTTTGAGCAGCATGAAGTATATAGAATAACATTCCAAAAGGAAAACATTTTTGTGCAACTTTGGAAAAAAGTAAAATAATAAATAAAAGCTGTATTTAGCTAAAAAAGTGCCAGGAGCAAACTGCAGCACCTATTCGACCAACAAGAATTCCTGTAATTGTCTGAAATCTTTAAAGTCCTATGGTCCCACTGAAACATGCATAAAAATGAACACAATACATTACCAAAATTACCCTCTAACATAAAAAAATCTGCACTTGCTAAGAATAAATTCAAATATTGTCAGAGAAACAGTAGAATCTAAATAAAATGATTTGTGTTTCTGCCTGGAGATCCAACTTGTTAAAGTATTACCCTTAGTTAGAAATGCAAGTTTGCTTGTTAGACCGATCCGCAACCAAGACAAAGCATAAACGAAAAAAGTTTAACCCGCTAAAAGGTAGCTGGCTAAAAGAGGTTAACTGAGGATAAGGACAAGCAAATTCATTGCAAAAAAAGTATAAATTTACTTAGAAAAATCAATTAGGACATAACAATTTGTTCATTGTCTACCGTTAAAAACATTGAAGCATGACAATTAATTTCAGATTTGTAAATAGACAGTTGTATCAAAAATAAATGCTCTTGTTTAAATTACACTTGTATCACAACCATGGGGGAGGGGGACTGGTGTGCTAAATGTATTAACACCGGTCTAGCTCCCACCAATGGGATCTCTACATTGGAAGAAACCTTTAGGACAAGGCTTTAGTGGCTATGAAGATAAACCCAGAAAATAAAGATGAATTCCTTATAATGTAGCTCAAAAAAATTGGTAATTCCGGTATATGTCTCCTTTACTCCCGATCTTAATTCACTGAGTTTTCCTAGGATTGCAATTGTTGCATAGATTTTGTTTCTTTTATCAGGTAAAATACTAGCATCAATTTAGCCATGTGTACGGTTAACTCGTATTTTGCTGACCCGATGGGAGTCAATTCTACATACTGAATGACCTGCAGATGGAGGCTTTTGATAATTAACTAAAGGAAACAACGAAACCAGATAATGAGGCTCCTTGTTGGACAACTTGGTTGGTATTTTGTAGCTTCGATATGTTTCTCCTTTACTTTTAATGTCAACTCTTTTAGTGTTCTCAAGGTTACTGTTGTTGCTTGGGTTTCCTTGTTTTTCTTTTTATCATTAAAGCCGCCGGCATGAATTTGGCCGTATGCGCAGTTAACCTCTTCTTAGCTGGCTACAATGTGCCGTGACAATTATGCTAGGAATGTAGTGGTGCCAAGTTCATCTTATTTAAAGTTTCTTGTAGACACACAAGCGCTATATTTTTTTTGGGGCTGTACTTAGGAGTGATGTTTAAATAATATCCTTAACGGATGTGTATAGTAGTACAATCACTCACGTTACTGAAGATCCATATGGTCAGAGCGGTTCAGAAACTTTTCCGATGTAGTCCAATAGTTCAGTGGAATAGGAACGTTGATTCCTTTAAAGGACAGTGAATGCAGCTCCATCCAGGATGCAAGATTAAAGTGGTGCATCTACTTAGCAGTCATTTGATAGCTTCTTAGGTGTCCAAGATGTGACCAATTGGTCAATAGAGAGAGAGACCCCTATTTTGGGGTTTTCGTGAGTCGGTATACGATCAGTGTAATTGAGATCAACTGTCTGCTCGTGGCATTCTGTCTCTCTATTGACCAATTGGTCACATCTTGGACACCTAATGTGTCAGTGTCTTTATTTTTTATTTTTTTTAAAGAATATTTTATTAAGTTTTTCAAAATAGTTTTTCAGAGAACAACAAGAATAATAACAATAACAATTGCTTCTCCATCATGTTATATAGACATATTTAGCAGATTTTAAACATCACAATCTAAATCTAAACCTCCCAAAGAATTATTCAGTCGGGCAGTCAAAAGCCACCCCATATATTGAAATGGTTCAACAAGCTTCACTAGCAGGGATTGAGAGAAAGTCTGACTCAGAAAAGATTGCCACCTGCAAAACATATGTTTTGTCCGAATGTCCTTTTGAAATTCTGCATCCAAACGTTCCCTGTGAAACAATTTAAAAAGTTCATGCTTAATATCTTGTACTGTTGGAGGAGTAGAGGCATTCCAAGATCTCATTATTCTTAGCCGAGCAGAAAGTAAACAAAGATGGATCCAATCCATAACCTTGCGTCTCGGTCTAAGTGGAGCATTTTTTTCTGGATCATAGTAACTAAACAAGTATAAAAGTGGTTCCACAGTTGGAGACCAAGAGAGAATACTTATAATGTAAGTATAAAGGTTATGCCAGTAAGTCTGAATTACCGGACATGACCATAAACAATGAGTAAGTGTAGGTCATTGATGTGATGAGGGAGTAGATGCAGTGGGTATAAAATAAGGGACATAGGCCCTGTGAAGGATTTTGAATTGGGTCTCCCTCCAGATCTCATTAACAACTGTTTGTCTAATCTTGTTATATCCCATCAGTATCTTATCTATCAGTTCAAGCTGAAGTCCTTAGCCCATGCATTAACATTAGAGGACTCTAAATGAGGAAGATATGCAGTGTAAAGGCGTATATACAATTCTGAAATAGTATATATGTTGGCTTGCATTAGTGTATCCAGAATTTTTTTTTTAAAGAAAATTTAAGGATTGGTGTAAAGCTTCTTCCAAGTTGTTGTGACCTGGAAGAAGTGCAACAAATGATTGCTAGGTAAGCGGTATTCCTTAATCATATCTTGGAAAGATTTGGATTTCAAAGATGCTACGTGAAAGAAATGTCATCCTCATGAGGATAGAAACACTGCTTTTTCTTTCTTTTTTTTATTCTGACACGGAGCCTTAAAAATATATATTTTTCACCATAGGAATGCATTGCTGGATTCCTATTGGCTATTTCAATTTGCAATTGCCAATAGCAAACTAGCTATTATACCCGCCCTCTGCTGCAGTTCTCCATCAGGTCCCCACTAGTGATTGACAGCAGCAGAGGGCGGGTACAATAGCTAGTTTGCTATTGGCTATTGCAAATTGAAATAGCCAATAGGAATCTAGCAATGCATTCCTATGGCCAAATTTTGTTTTCTAATTTTTTGACGGCAGCAGAACCGTTGGCCAATAGAAAACTGTTGGGGCGGAGCTAGCTGTCATTGCTAGCTCCGCACAATCGTTTTCTATTTTTATTTCTCTACTTATTAAACTATTTTTCTGTTCTGCTCGGTCCGACAGAGGGACCGAGCAGAAAAGCTGAGCCGAACTCACTGCTGTTCGGCATCTATAAGTATTCTGACTCCGATCGTTGTGATAGCGAGATATATCCCTTGCTGAGACCTCTATGCCTGGCCTGTATAAGCAGATATACTCACTGCGGACAATCCTCGTCAGATAGCTGAACTCGTCAATACCGATTCATTCAAAAAAGGTGTTTATTCTTCTACATCAGGTTACAGCAGATGATAGGAACAGCAGTTGAACGGTTATAGTATTGTGCGGTCAGAAAATGATGCCTTTCCTACGTACTGTGCAGATTACATGTGGGTTCGGCCAAACATGCTGAGCATGTTCGGCCGACCCGAAACCACCCGATGTACGGCTGATTTCAGCTGATATACGGCTGAAATCAGCCGTACCAGCCTGAAGTGAATAGCCGAACAGCGTTCGGCTCACTTCGCTTCAGGTCGGTCATTCACTCGGCTGCCTACGGCAGCTGAGTCAATAGACCTCAAAGTATTTGCAAGGGGGTTTCCCCATGGTAAGGGAAGCACTCTTAAAAAAGAGAAAATATTCTGGTATGGATTTTAAAGGGGAACAGCACTCTTTTTGAGTCGGTTTTCCCCTAAAATCCTCCAGATCCATAAATATGACCCTGTACATTACTGTAGGAAACTGCTAGATATGTGGCAAAGATATAAGATATGACACATATATTTTGCATGTAATAAATATGGGTCACAACATGTATATGACTGTGTGCCCAAGTGGTAACATATATTGCAACAAGTCATGCACAAAGTGTGTATTAAATGTCCCTAGTTTACCTATAGTAATCTGTATGACCCAAAGATGGTGCAAACCCCAGATAATTCCACAGATGAACTTCAATACAGCATGCCGCCGTCAGTGGGATCTCTGTGTGCTGACAGAGCAGGATAGGGCAGGTCTCCTCCTCCTCTCACCTCTGCGGCACTCCACGCCCCCTTAGGTCAGCTACACACCATCTGGGTTTTTCTTGACCATTTTTAGGCCACTTATAATTATTTATATATATTTGCTTAAGGGTATAATTGTATATATCATTGTATTTTTTTTCTGTACAAGGATACACACCATCACAATATAAAGAAATGGAAACACTAATGAAACAACTTGAGTCACTTACCTTTAGGGGTGAAATTGGAAAAGTCGGCCATGTGCATATATGGATTGGGTTATGGATAACAGGTACAATATAGAGGTTAGAAGGGATTAATGTAATGTTTTGTCTTGTTTTAATGTTGCGAGTTTGTCAGCTATGTAAAATGTGAGAAATTTGGATTGTTGTCTGAAAATTAATAAATATTTATATAACAATATAAATAACACCTATTCAACCATATAGTAAATAAAAAAAATTCCCACTCACATCCCATTAGTTATAGTTACTACTTAGCAACTCATCACTTCACATAGTTTGAAGGTTTTTCTAAATATTGTGGTATATAGCTTGGATGAAAGGACACTTATCATTAAATTAGCAATGGAGATATTGTGATTACCATCCATTGCTATATTACTGATTTTTAATTTATTTTGATTTTTTTTATACTCATTTATTTCTCTTATTTGTATGTAAGGATGTTTTCACTTGTTTAAGAATAATGCCATTCCATTCCACAGGGCTGAGAGGAAAATTTAGGATTGATTGTATCCCAGTCTGTGTAACCAATGGGATGAGAATATTTTGTCTTTTTCCTTCACTATGACAGATACAGTGATTCTTACATGTCTTTACACATGTATGTATTGCTTTTGTGGTGTTTTTGTAGTTCTTGGTGTTGCTAATATAATTTGTAACATAGTGCTGCATGGTGGTTTTCTTAGCACCATAGTAGGATGGCATTTTACATTTGTTAATGTAACCCTAAAATCAGGAGTTAAACGTTAAAAATGCATTCGAGTACCTTAACAAATAACAAAAATATGTGTCATGTGTTATTTGTCCATCGGTCATGCTGTAATAAAGTTCATCTGTGGAATTACCGGGGTAGGCACCATCTTTGGGTCATACAGTTTATTATAGGTAGACTGTGGTCATGTAATACAAACTTAGTGCAATATATGTTAGAACTTGCTCAAAGTCATTTACATGTTGTGACCAGGGATGTCCCGATACCACTTTTTCAAGAGCAAGTACAAGTACAAGTACTTTCTCTCAGGTACTTGCTGATACCAATTACTGATACTTTTTCTTAAAGGGACTTGTGAAATTTTTTCTAAAACAATAAAGGCTAATGATTTTAGGGCAGTAGCTCACCAGGCTGCTTCCATTTATCATTTTAGGAAACATTTATTTTTACCCAATTTTTTTCACGTCGGGTAAATAGACACCAAACATGTCAAGCCTTAAAATTGCGCGTGCCCGCGAAATCACAAAAAAACACCATAGCCAAAATATGTCAGAGGCGACGCTTTAAAAGATTTTACCGCTCATTAGTTTAGTGTTATCAATGATTGATGGCCCTAAAATTATTGCTCTCATTGCAATGTTTGCGGCGATATATAACACGTGTGGCATAATTGGAGCAAACGCATTTTTGCGCATCTATGTGGGCAACATCCCTTCTGAATAACTGCTGTGAGAAAGTTACAGAATACAAATTGCCTTCAGGTGTGTTGTGTTACATTATATGGGGGACTTTATATGGGGGACTTTTAAAAAAATGTGTGTTTTTTTAAAACCTGGGGGGGGGCGCACCCTCACTTGTATCATACAAGCGATCGGGTGTCTTTACAGACGCCGGACCGCTTGTATGTAAACGGCCATTTAAAATCACCGTTTAAAATCGAGGCATCCCCCCCTGCGTGCACGAGCGGGTGCGGGCACGAAGGACGTCTAAAGATGCCCACCCGCATCTAGGAGACTCCTGTCCGGCCATCTTTCAACGATCGGCGGACGGGAGGTGGTTAATGTCCCTGACTGTGCCCTAATGTTCATGGCTACCCTATGATTCAAAGCATACTATGGCTAAATGGGTCTTAAGGGAAGAGTGAGACCTATACATTGATTTATTCATTTATTTATACCTGAAAACTAGTTTCTTCAGGGAAGCATATGTCACCTCTACCACTGAACTTGGGCATACTTGTAAGTTCTCGGGGGTAGGGCCCTCTTAGCCATTTTACTTTTAATTGTATTGTAACTGTAATGACTTCCTTTTGTTGTAACTTGCTGCACAAACTGTTGATGCTATATAAATCATGAATAATAATTAGGTTGATATAATGTAACACAACACACCTGAAGGCGATTTGTATTCTGTAACTTTCTCACAGCAGTTATTCAGAAGGGATGTTGACTTTAGTGATAATGTACAGACAAATATGTCCTGTGGTGACTGAAAATCTGTATGTTTCTTTTCAAATATGACCCAGCAAGCATGCAAACAGTAAACCTATGCCAGAAATATAACAACACAGTGTTAGTTTAACATACAACTATCCCCAAGAAAATGCACAGCTGTGTTAACTTGGATCATGGGATGTAGGGGTCCTCTTCATCTTCTGGTCTTATCTGGCAGTGGGCATAATCTCAGGAACAGAATCCTCTGTAGCATGCTCCTGAGAGCCCAGGGTGGTTTCATGTGTTCTTGATGCTCTGGACAGACAGACATCACTCAACTGGTGTCATTCAACTTGAAAGAGTTGGACAGAGTGTTGAGTCTGCAGGGGGCAACACCAGAAAAGAGTATTACATCCAGAGTTTCCTGTTTAACAACACTTAGGCAATTTTATTTTTATTATTTTAGCTGAAACTGGACTTGGGATATAAGCTTAGCTACAAGAAGAATGCAACATACAGTACTAATTACGTATTATTATCATAATTAGTAGTATTATTATATAGCTCTTAGAAGAAAGCATACCCTTATCAAAATTCTGGATTGTTCACTACAGAATAAAAGATGGTAAGATTTAGGAGCCAAGTCACAAACAGGTCTAAGGGTGATTTCTTTTGTGCTTTTAGCATGCTGATCACTGACATCAATATGAAATCCAGTGATTGCATCCATGCTGTCTTTCAGTTACCCTAACAATGACACATCAATGAACTACCCTGAAGCCAAGTTTTAAGTTTTAGATGAAAAATCTTTAATGACGACAGCTTTAAAAAAAAAAGACTATTGCTTGAAATACTTAAAAAATATGAAATTATGGCAGCTAGGGATTGCATCAGGGATAGTGAGAAAAACTCATACTGTATAAAAGAAGAGATCCTGGGTCCGATTTACAAAAGAGTGAAATTACCTGTGTTCACTTCACACATCCAATCAAGTGCAAGAGAAGAATTGTTTTATACATTTCTCTGCAAACTTGACTGCATGATTGTTTACTTCATTTCATCTTACTCCACACTTACTAAATTAGACCTCAGTGTTTTAGTCACACTCCCATATAATGATACTGTATATTAATATGCTAACCTTAGTGAATATTTTTTGATTTTTCATGATTATAGCAGCCAGCAGACCCTTCTTTGAGGAAATTATGGCAATAGCCGGTCGTGGTTTCCAGAGAAGAGAAGCAGGCAATAATCTTAATTGATGTTTGCTAACATCCCTGCAATATGTATGTATTGCTGAAGAAAAATGGAACTTCACTTTAATATACATTCCTAGTTTTTCCTATTCCTACCTCATTCACATAAAAATACAATATTTTCACTTTGATATACCATTTGGAAGTCTTCATATTATTCAGACTGCTCTATAAGACCCCATGTATCAAACTGCTGTTAATTCCCCACAATCCCCAAACAGATTAAAGTTTTTTTTATCACTTTATATTGCTCTTAAAAGCATTCATGATAGGTTATTCAGTAAGAACAGGGCCAACAGTGGTTGTTTCATACAAATAGATACATAGTGAATGGACAAACAAGTACAGAAATGAACAAGATATTGGTTCATATACAGCATATTCATTTACCTGCTTGCACATTACTTCAAGTGTTGACCCATGCAATCATGCCTCCTCCAATGAGGGGGCATATATGTGCATGGTGCACACCACAATATGGTGTACACTGTTGCATTTTACTGTTGGGGGGCTTTGGTAAAATATCAGGGGCCTAAACAGACCCCTGACATTTCCCTTTTGAAATAGAAAAATCGATCTCTCTATCTCTTTTTCTGTAGCCTCAGCACTGTAGGAATGGAAAGCACTCAGTACAGAGGCGTCCCATTCATTCAGAAACTGGTGATAGTAAAATATTTACTAAGTGCTTCTTCCCATTCAGAACTCATGAATGAACAGGACGTGATGTAAAGCACTTCCTGTTCATTCATAACTGGAGACTAATAGTACTATGTGTTCCCAGTTGTTTACAAACATTGGAGTGATCAGCTGATCACTCCAGTGTTTTACCCTGCACACCGAGGATGGGTAAATATCACACATATTTACCGATCCTCCGCTTGGTCACGCACAGAGCCGCTGTCATCCTGAAACTGACAGGATGACAACGGCTCCTCGATGCACAACGCTCGGCCATCCTGAATGACAGATCCCTCCTCTGCCCACCTCCCCCGCTGGCTGCAGCTCAAAATTTTTCCTGGGATCCCCGCTGCCTCAGCCTATACAAGTGGAGGAAAGCAACGGGATCTAAGGAGAAGCAAGGAGAGGGCAGAAGAGGCTGCAGATGCAGGCAGCCGGTGGCGGCAGTACTGGCGGGGGGGCGTCCAGATTTTTTGTTAATAGCTGTCATCAGCTTGTCAACCACTGATGACCAGCTGGTTTTTTACAGGGGACTATCAGCGGGACCGTTCTGATATAGGTTCATGGTCGCTAAAGCGACCATGAGCTTATAGCAGAAGGGGAAAAAACATCAACATAAGGCTTCCTGAGCTGGCCAGCTGGAAACAGTTGTGTTTCGCCGTAAGCCTTACGTTGGTGGCAGTGAAAGGGTTAAGGTGTCAACATATAGAGCTTCAACTTTTTCACTAGATTAGGGATAGATTAGTGATAAAACCTCTTTCAGTTTGGGGAAATATTTGTTTTCTTATTTTCCTGTATTGTCCTGTAGACACATTAAGAGGAAAGCTCTTCAAAATGAGGGATATTAGAAAGTTGTCATGGGATCAAGTGATCACAGTGAAAGATTTATCCTCTTTTCCTCGTCTTGTAACAACTCTTGTATTTTTCCTCTTTTTAAGTCCCAGGGACAATCAGTAGATCTCTCCAGTGTTCAGCGTTAACTGTAAAGGGTTCATTAATCGTAGTTAGGGGAGGATAGGGTTAAGTGTTAGGTGCAGAACAAGTATTGCATGGCATGAGTGCTATTTTTTTTACATTTGTTTTCACCGCAAAAAGTAATGCACCAAGATTAGGTGCACTGGGAACTTTGCGTTGAAAATCAACTTACTGTAAACTGAGATTCCCTTTATTGTTTATGAGGAGTGCTACCTGTTTGTTGAAAAGTGTCAATTGTTATTGGTTATATCAGCTCAAGAGATTGCTTCAGACAAGGTCTCACTGTACAGCTGGAAAAATAATCTGAAACTAGCTGCTATCTATAGGCATATTCACCTATTTACTAGCAGTAAAAAAGCTATAATATTCGAGTGTGCTTAGAAAAGGAAATCATACAAAAAATTTCCTAAAAATATAGATTTTTTATATAGCATTTAAATTTGTTTTTATTAAACAATATAGTGAAAATCAGCACATGTTTCATATTGCACCAACATTTAGATATTTAGAAGTGTAAAATGTTTAAACTTATATAGACTTTCACAATTGGTTATAACAGCAGCAGAAGAAGCAACAGTCTTGACTGGCAATGATGAGCCTGCCCCAGAAGTAGTACATGGGCTACTTTTCAGAGAATATTGTCTGGCTGCCAAAAGATTGTGGTGAGTGGTCCTGAACTCAAAAAGTGGAGATTTACTGTTATAGTAAACATCACAGAGTATTAATTGTGCTTAATCAGTACTCTTTTGTTTGGAAGTCCTCCTTAAAAATAGAAATGCACTTCCTTATATTGAGTGTACCTAGTCACTAGAGTCTTATAGCTTTATATCTGCATTGCGAGATCTAAGGCGTTTCTGCCTCTGACTGCTAGTCTCTGGAGATTTGGAGTGAGATTTGGTGATCTCACTACTGTGCTGCTAACTGTTGTCCTTGCTGGTGGCTCTGACATGAGCAATCAAAGCCATGCATCTGCCAAGATGGCTGTCCCCCCACACAGAGACACAGTGCAGAACAAGGCATTGTAAATCAGTATTTGGGGAAAGATCAGGGAGACCATCGGAAATACTGGTGGCTGGTCCTTTGCTTGCCTTTTTTTAGGGCACGGCTGCCAGATTTCAGTTCCTTTTTTAAAAAAATCTAATGTTTTCATCTTTTTGTTGGGTGGGATTTTTATTTTTTATTCTAGCACAATATGTTGGTTCATAGCATTATAAGATAGAATTTCATGAGCTTGTGCCCATTTAAAAAAAAAAACTGTCTACTATGAAGTAGTATATCCAGAAAAGTAAACAGGATTTGAAAGAATCGCTTTGAATTGAAAACATAATTTTAACACTACTAGTGTTTGTCTGTTCCAATGTTTGTTTTTATTCATTTGCTTTAGTTTACGTTGTAAGCTCAGTGCACTTTGAGCATTTAATCCTCTGCCTTCCCCTCCTGCCTCTAATTTTGATTTCCTGGGAATTCTACCATTTGGCAGAAGGTGTTTAAGCCATTTACAAGGCTAAGCAAGAGCTGGAAGCCTTCCAGGCATGTATGAATAAAACCTCTGCAAACAAGAGGGACCAAGAGGCCAAGCTAGAAAATCATGTGTGTATATTTTGTTCTTTTAAAAACATCACATCATTTTATACCGATGAAACCCTTTTAACAAAACTACAATCCTTCACTCCTAATCTACGTCTTTCAAATGTTGTTCTGAAACTATGTCATAGGATCATATGTAATTAGGAACCTGACAACTAATTAATAATTAAGAAAATAATAATTCTTAATTTGTTTTCTTAAGCTTTCATATTGTTGTCTGATGTTTTAACAAGACGAACCGAAGGACCTGCAACGTGAAACCATGCAGTGTTGATAAAGCATAATCAGCATGATTTCCACAAATTGTTCCACACTGTGGTTAACAATATAACAGTTTTACCATGTTATAAAAAAATACAGTTCTGGTTATAGATAGCAAAAAGGCTGTGAATTTTTCTTTAGATTAATCAAACCATCATTTAATATACTTGCATGTGATCTTGTACCTGTTCTCCTTTTGACTCATTCTGACGGTGTTGCCTAAGGGGTTAAGGGAGTCCTGTCGTACACCACAATTCTTCTCTGCTTTCAGTGCTGAGGAGTCAAAAACTTTCCCCAGCACACAGGGCCCGGACAGCTACCTCCATTGGCGGAACTACCACCGGTGCAACCGGTGCGAGGGCCCGGGGCCTGAGGCTGTTGGGGGGCCCAGTGGGGTAAGGTCCAGGGCACCCCCACAGCCAGGCCGGTGATCGATCAAAAGTACCGCAAGGCAAGCGGCCGCCCGAGGGCCCTGATGGGGTGAGGGAAGCGGTTGCGGTCCTTGTGGCGAGCTGGGCCGCACAGAGAGAACGGTCAGGTGGTGGAAGAGGAGGGGCCGAGGCGGGACCGGAGGTGGGGCTATGTCGGGCCGAGTGTCCTGCATGCAGACACTGTGGGACAGGAAGTGCCAGCAATGACAGAGGAGTCAGCGCTGGATCGGAGACCCACCGCACCGCTGGAGGGACAGGTGAAAACATGAGGAAAGAAGATCGGATTAAGAGACATCACTGAAGGTAAGTGCTAACATTAACATTTGGTGGAGAGATAAAAAAATTTTACTTTTTGGAGGGGGGGCCCAAAAAAAATCTTGCACCAGGGCCCTTTGTTCCTTAGCTCCGCCACTGGCTACCTCTGAAGCTGGGTGCCAAAACCTTGCCATGTCAATGCTAGCTGCCTACCTTTTTCAGCTCAGAGACTCCTTTACTTCCGTAACCTCGGCTCTGAAAGACACACCAAGGAGTATATTACATCACTTCCTGCATTCAGTGTCACTTTCCAGCTACAGAAGCTGATGAAGCCGATCTCTGCTCCATCAGCTTCTCTGGGGGTCCCTAGGTGACATTAGGGGTCTTGGAGACCCCTGATGTCTCCATAAAGAGGACCTGTCATGTAAATTGGCTATCACATAGGGGGCTTCTTAGCCCCCCATGTAATAGCAATAAAGTTGTGTGTAAAAAAAAAAAAAAGTAATACAAAAATTCAAGAATTTTTTTAAGTCCTCGCCCCCCACATACACACGCAGATATGCGTCGGGTGCGCCTATGTGCGAAAACGACGATTGCGCCTGTTGTGCCGCATATGTTACATATCGCTGCAAACATCGCAGTGAGAGCAATCATTTTAGGGCCATTAATCACTGATAACACTAAACTGATGAGCAGTAAAAGCGGTTTAAGTGTCGCCTATGGGCCTGTGGGCGTTTTTTGCGATTTTGCGGGCGCACACAATTTTAAGGCTTGACATGTTTGGTGTCTATTTACCCAACGTGATCCCGCCTTTTATGTTTTACCAAAAATATGGGTAAGAATAAATGTTTTATAACAGAACGTAGGGAAACTTTTTTTTTGTTTTACATTTAAGGGACTTTTTTCACTACTTGCAGAACACTCACAGCACAAGTTCTAGTTGACACTTTTTGAACTTGCAGACAATTTGCTTGGCAAGTCTACAGCAAGAGTCCTGCAGGTCTTAGCAAGAGCTCTGCAAGCTCGCTGGTCTGGAGACTTGCAATGCAGACTTGCTGTAATTGTGCAACAAAATTGTGAAGCTTGGCAAGTCTGTAATAGTTTAGCAAGTCATTTTCAAACTTGCAGCAGAATTTCTTGCTATCTGGGTGTCTCTCAGCAATGAAAGCAGTTATGCTGCAGTGCTAATTGCTTAGAATAACACCGTTCTAATTAGTGGGCTTTAATTTAAATGGAGTTTGAAAAGCCAGGCAATCTGACTGGTGAATATCTATCTTGTAGCTTTATTGTACAATACAGTTGATGTGCAGAAGTGAGGGAAATTAGGTCTTAATAGAGTAATTATATCATCATAGAGAGAAGATGATAATTACATTATAGTACATATATATAAGTACATTATAATAACTGTAGACATGGTCATGATAACATTACTGACACTACTAATTTTACCCACAGTGTTACCATTGGATCTTTATTGCTTTACCTGACTCCAGCATTGATATTTAATTCCAAACTCAGTCCAACTGTGACAACTAGTGTTTGTCTAGGAGCTAAAACATCTTGCTCTTGCCTCTGGAGTGCATTCTTTATATGTTTTTATCTACAAGGTAACCAACAACAGAACCATTAGTGCACCGTTTTTCATGCAGGCATATAAGTCAGCTCTCTCAAACAGCTCAACTCTGCTTGCTCTTTCCTCCCAGATCTTCTGCTTTGAGTTAAGTGGAAGACTACTGAGTCACTCTTGGGGTGGGGGTGGACTTGAGGGAATTGAGCTGGCTTAGGCAAGGCCTTAATTAGTTCTGCTGTAAACTCTTGAGCATGAATTGCTCTTCAGTCTCTGCAGATGCAGAGGTCAGCGAGGGCTTGTTTTAATCACTTACTGCTTGTTAGGAATATGTAGATATTTAAATGTCCACAGCCTGGTGTAAGGACAGCACAGTGTTTGTCAGGAAAGCGGCATGAGCGTAATTTTGTATGCATTCGGTTACGCTCAGTCCTGTGTACAAGTTAATGGGCAAACATACTTTGACTGGTGTTCATGCACGCAAACATACAGTCAAATGTGCGTGCACTGTGACTTATGCACATAGGAATTAGCTTCAGTACACGCGTGCACACATGCATGCACACATACCGGCATGGTCATTGGCGCCAGTCTGCCTATTTAAACTCACATGAACTCTGAGCTCATTGCTGACTGGTCTTAAGCTTGTTCCTGTACTCTATATGCTGAAAGGCAATCTTGGCTTGTGACCCTGACTCGGGATTTGGTACCTCACTATTGCTTCTCTGTGCTTGACCTCGGCTTGTGTAGTCGAACCTGATCTCATCTACCATTTTGGCACTGCTTTGTCGAGACATTATCGACCATTGGCCTGTGTTTGGACCCATGCGTGCAGAGCACAATGGATTAGCAGTCCATCGCCTTAACCACTCAGCCACCCCATCAGAAACACATAACTGTGCTCTGCATGCATGGGTTCAAATCCCATCCTCATCACACTACGTCTTTCAGAGGATACTACAAATATGAGTGTATGCATTATGATGCAAAGCTTTATTTACCCTGGCCTAATATCTTGGACACCAAGTTAAGAGGGGCAACAAAAAATGGCAGTGTTGAAATGTGTTTTATTTGTTGCTATATTTTGGATTTATCTAAGGGAATGGTGTAATGTGGTTCCACCTTTTTTAAGAGTACTATTTCCTAAAGCTCTTACTGCTGGATAAAAAAAATCAGGTGTTTCATCAAAAACTAACTAAAGTGATACAAAACTCTCCCTTTTTTTCTACTTATAGAAATGCTGCACATAGCGATTTTGCAAATGGTGCTTTTGTTTATATTTGTAAATTACAATATTAATGTTTTTCCCTCATTTTAAAAGGCTAAAGAGGAGGAATCAGTAGAGGAGATGTGAGGGCGGTTCATGCATCCTAATGTCTTATTGTAGTCCTCAGCAGGAGAGAGCACAGAGGGTGGCTACTTCTCAGCACCAATAGGGACCACGGAGAAGAAGAGTAGCAAATCTCTGGCAGGAAGATGTGAGACAGGAGAAATAAATCATTTTTAAAGCAGATAAAGATGAAGAATTAAAAATTGAGCTATTTCAATATTCATTGCCTCTATAATAGAACTTAATTTTATTATGTAATGTATGAGTTTAGTGTCACTTTAAACAAGCTTTTTCTAGTTATATAGATGTATGCTTGATTGCTGTTGCTGCTGCTGTATTTAAGTCCATCAATAATGTAAGGTTAAAAAATGCTTTACACATGAAAAATATGTGATGCCAGAATATGGTGTTGCTGTCTGGGAATCGTACTGTTCTGCAAGACCACATAAAACTTGAAGGCATCTCTCAAGCAATTAATTGAATAGATTGGTGTTTTTCACTCCCAAAGTCACATACAAAAAGAGTATCCTCTCCCCAAAGAACATTATTTAAATTGACTCTAAACTCAGGAGTTAAAACTTAAAAATGCATTCAAGTACCTAAAATATTTACAAAAAATGTACCTTATTTGTGCATCATTGAGCTGTAGATCCTCATATCATCTCTGAATTTGTGCTGACACTGTCCTTCCTTCTGGAAGGTGGCTACTTTTGTTCCCCATGGTCCCTGTGTGTGTTGTAATGTAGCCGCCAGTCCAATTCCGCTCACGTGATGGACTACAATCTCATGCACGTTTAATTTACCGTATATACTCGAGTATAAGCCGAGTTTTTCAGCCCATTTTTTTGCTGAAAAGTGCCCCCCCCTCGGCTTATACTCGAGTCAATACTTTTTCCCAGTTTTTTGTGGTAAAAGTAGGTACCTCGGCTTATATTCGGGACGGCTTATACTCGAGTATATACGGTACTAATTTATTTTGAGACTGTAGTCCATCACGGGAGCAAGCTTGGCGTGCAGAGACCATAGGAAACAAAAGTAGCCACCCTCCAGAAAGAAGGACAGTGTCAGCACAAATTCAGAAATGATTTGGGGATTTATAGCTGAATGGTGCACAAATAACACATGGCACATATTTTTGTTAGTTGTTAAGGTACTTGAATGCATTTTTAAGGTTTAACTCGTGATTTTAGGGTTACATTAACAAATGTAAAATGCCACTCTACTATGGCGCTAAGAAAACCACCATGCAGCACTATGTTATAAATTATATTAGCAACACCAAGAACTACAAAAAACACAACAAAAGCAATACATACACGTGTAAGCACATGCAAGAATCACTGTATCTATCATAATGAAGGAAAAAGACAAAATATTCTCATCCCATTGGTTATACGGACTGGGATAGAATCAATCCTAAATTTTCCCCTCAGCCCTGTGGAATGGAATGGCATGGCATTATTCTTAAACAAGTGAAAACATCCTTACATAAAAATAAGAGAAATAAATGAGCATAAAAAACTAAATCAAATGAAACCCCCATGATGGACTACAATCTCACGTTTAGTTTACTTATTTGTACTAAGATTGTAGTCCATCACGGGAGTGAGCTTGGAGTGGTGGCTACTTTACAACACACACAGGGACCTTGAGGAACAAAAGCAGCCACCCTCCAGGAGGAAGGACAGTGTCAGCTCCAATTCACAGATGATTTTAGGATCTACAGCTAAGTAATACACAAATAAGCTACATTTATATTAATAGTTAAGGTACTTGAATGGCTTTTTAACATTTAACTCCTGAGTTTAGTGCCACTTTAAAGTTTAAAGTTTGTTTGACAATCACTTGATATTAGCCTTAAAAATGACCAGAATTGATACTTCCCACCCCCTTATTTCAATTTTTAAAAACGTTTTAGATTTATGATGGGCTTCCTACCTATGATCTTATTTATTTTCACTGTATTTGCTCTTGCATTCCACAGTAAAAAGCAAGTGGGCATATTAGATGCAGTAGACTAATATGACTATGTTGATCCCATATCAGGCCACTGCCTATGTATGTACATACAGTGAGGTCATCAGATAGTGCCTCATACGCGTTTAAGATGCTGCAGACTAAGCTCATGCAACCAATGCCTGCCCACTTAAGAAAGTCTCCGCATAAGGTGATGAAACACATCATCGTAGATGTGGTATCTTACCCCCAGCCAGAATATCCCTCTGAGCAGCATCATGTTGGATACAATGTTTGACTCTCCTATCCTCCATTCTATGACTGGGTACTCGTTACCCAACAAGGAGGAATGTAAGCAGAGTTTCTTCTCCATCTCATCTCTGGAAGTTTATCAATGTAAACCTCATACCAGCTATCATATGGATTGGTTGATGTATGATCTACTCTTTTCACTACATGTGATTACATTACTTTGACTCCAGACATTATTCACCTTGCAATTGACTAAGAACTCTTTACTCACAAACAGCTTATATCTGTACCAACAACAGTTCCAGGAGTTATCTTACCTGTTTATATGGACAGTCTTATGTGCTTCAGTTTAGACTGACAGCATTTAAGTGAATATTTTACATGCTCATATCAATGTGAACTGTTATGGTTGCCTTTTAGTGATTCATTAACAGCTAATTTACTTTGATTATCCATCCACCACAGGCTATTCCTGACAATCTCTGGATTATACTACTGTTTAATGTGCTATACCATACTAATTGAGTTTATGATAGTTTAATTACATGCATAATTACTTTGTTGTGCTCTTTTTGATAGTTTAAGCATTCATGTGAGCTGCCATATTTACCTGTCAACCATTGCATTTTCCTTTCTCTGACAACACTGGAAGCAGACATTTTACCTGAACATATAAATGTGTATGCACTCATTCCATAAACAACGTCTTCAAAGGTATATAAGCACTAGTTCAAGATATAAGGTAAGATATAGTTACCTGTGTTCCTCTTAGACATCACCTCATATATTTTGTAGTTTATTTTTATATTTGAAACTCCAATAATAAAAGGCGTATGCCATATGTGGCTGGGTGGTATTTTGTATGCCCAATCATTGTTAATAGAAAGCTTTCTGAAATATAAAGGTTGCAAAAAGGGAACACTCATTATGAACACTCATTAGATACACAATACCTGTAATAAATGAATAATAAATAAAATACATTATGATATAATAAACGATCATATGGGATTATCCCTGGTAAAAGAGATGGTGCACAAGGCAAACTTCACATATTTTATAAAATAGAAAAGGGGTGAGCAAAGTGGCGGAGGGGGAAAGTGGGCAAGAAGGCAGCTTAGGAGGTAGTCGGTAGGGAGAAGGAGTGGGGTCCATCATGTGGGGAAGAATGGATGGGGGGGGGTGCAGCCAGGAGCATAACTCAATATTCAGAAATGATTTTTATTGGGAATCTCAACAAAAACCTTGCTAATACTAGAACACTGGCATGCTATGTCATATCAAGATGATACTATATCATCATTGTATTAAATTCTGTTATATTATTATATTATGTTATAATGCTATCCATTTACAAATGATAAATATACAAAGATCATTCATGTTAAAAACTTGGGGCTGTATTGTTGTAAGGAGGCAAAACTGTTAAATGTGCCTCTGAGTCACTGATGTGGACAGAGATTAGATATGCCTAAAAAGCAAAGGAGTTATATGCAATTTTTTTTGGGGGGGATGATTATATTTATCTGTATACATATGGGTGATGAGTAACTGTGTGGAATCATATTATAAACCTTTGTAAATAACTATGAAGATATTTCCTTCGTCTGCCCCTGTTTTGTTACAAGGGATGATGCTATGCCTACAAAAATATGATACTATATTGATTTACAAGCCTGGGAATATGATTCTAGTTGTCAATACCCTAATCAGGTTGCTACTTAAACACAAGGACACTGCTGATGAGACTCAGGTTCTTTTAATTATGGCCAGATTTCCTATTTCAGATGAGAACATTAGACAATTGAAAGACTATACAGCCAGTGACCTATAAATGTTAGCACTGAAAATTGTCATACTACATGGCTGTCTTCCAGTAGTGGCAGATATTTTTGTTTCAACTCCAATCTGGGATTCTTAATCTGCAAAGGTGAAAGAGTGGTTGAAAGAGTGGTTGAAAGAGTGGTTGCCTTAAATGCATTAGAAATTAATTGATAAAACAAATATACAAAGGAGTTTAAAAAAAAAAAAAAAAACCACTATGATATATTGCCCATTGTCCAGAAAGAATTGAGAAATGTTGTATAACTGTTTGGGTTTGAGTTTAGGGAATTAAATCATGGGGAAGAGATAAAGTGATTTTGAAGTCAAAACGTTTTTAAGCTATTTCAAATGCTGATTTAATCACTTACAATGAATGCTACTTCTTGATGTTTAAAAGTTTTAGTTTCCTGCAGAATCAGCTGATCCCCTGAGCACTGGTCCCGATATCATGTTTTAGGGTGGCTCCTTTCCCCTGCAGGGTCCTATGGAGCCACCTTTGTGTGTGCTAGAAAGCTGTGTGCGCCTCCACAAAGACACATGCACAACAAGCCAAGTCGCTCAACAGCTCCTCATTCCTTCCTTCTCCCTTCTTTAAGCTAGTAAAGGGAGAGCTGCTGGAGAATGCTCTGTCCCTGTAATCTTGTACTGGACAGGAAGTTTAGGGAAGTGGAGCTGAGAGAGGCGGAGCTTGCTGTTTGGAAACATGATGACTGTAAGTGCTTACCCAGAAATGTAAAGAAACATTTTGCTGGACAATATATATTTGTTTGATCTGGGCTCATTTTGAAAAACGTTTAATACTACTTTATGTGTTACTGGCTTGTTTTAGGGTTCAAGTTTAGTATTAGAGATAGGATTAAATATAAGGATCAAATAATATGCTAAGCCTTAAGTGTTAACTGTGCGGAAGATTAAGAATCTAAGGACAGTGGTGTGGGTAGATAAAGCTCCACGGGTTTAGGTAGGGGAGGGTTAGAACCTAGGGTGTATTTAATTGTTAGCAATAGGTATTGGTTTGTGAGATTTTGGGATAGCATGTTATTTTCACCACTTCCTTTAGACCAAATCTGCTAGAACTGTGAGAGTGTGTGTGTTTATGATTGTGTGTGTGCACTTATACAAGGGGCCTGGCATGCATGTCACTCTTTTTATTTTAAATATGTTAACCATTGAGCAGAGAAATGTAATGGATATAAAATGGTTTATTAGATTGACATTTTATTTATATAGTATGCATTAGTGTGAATTAAGAGAGATGTTAAGTTCTAAGTAACATTCCTGTTTGTACTGATTTATAAACCCTGCATTTCTTTTTGTATTTAAGCCACTGTATCCAGGATTACACAAATAAGTAATGTCTTATAAAAAAATAAACAACTTATGGTATATTAATGTATTTCATGTTTTAATACTGGTATATAAAATAATACATTTCCCCAAAATCAGCTGAACATTTTTTTGATAACATATAGCTTAATATTTATTTGGAAAAAAAAATCAAATGTTCATAATTTATTATTCTTACAAATTGTAAATGAACAACTTAGTATATAATTACATCATATTCCAGAATACCCCAGATCATGTTTATGTTCAGCCTGGTGATGTATTATTATTGACATGGAAATGTCATGTACAGTGGCTGATGCTAAATAATTACCTTGCATTTGACAGCTGTATTCTTTCTATACATAAATGACTGTCAAAAGAACACCCATTGGCATTACAGCATAAAAAACTGTGCTTTATTTATTTGAACAGATATTTATTGAAAAACATAGTTGCCTTTGAACTGAAAATATCATGATTAAGATCAAATGGTATTGGGCTGAGCTAATGATATATTTTCAAAAAAGATAACATCTCTGAATTTGGAGATAGTGTTTTATTTAAAATAACAGTTGGGGAGAAGTGATTTGAGTTCAGCTGCATTCATTAGAGCAACCTGTTATGTACTTCGTACAGTGAGAATAAATTTGGACACTGAGCACCTGGATCAGTGAAATGATATCTTGAAGGAAGGATGTTGTAATGACTATTTTTCTACTGAAAGTACATTAATCTTACTGTCATAGCAAGTCAGCCACTGACAATGAACTGAATGTTGTTGAAGATGGTTAAAAATAACAATATATTAGAACAGTGTTGACACAAAAAACTGACTTTATTGAGCATGCAACATCTTGTTAAAGGCAATATTGTTTAGTTACAATTGGGTGTTTATTAAAGGAAGTTGTGAAAATATGAATAAAAGGGAAAACCCCGGTTTCCTTAAGACTATACAGTATATGTCCTTCATCTATACAGAAAAACAATATGGGGTCTATTCACGAAGCTGCCGAAGGATCTAGCTGTAGCTTCGGCCGATCCTTCGGCTAGCTTCGGCCCCAGGACCCCTTCGGTTCAGTAGAACCAAATGGGTGCTGTACGGGCTATTCACAATAGCCCTTACAGCTCCCGAACGCGGCCGAGCGGCTCAGTCGAGCCGAACGCATATGCATCGGCCGTCCGACAGCCTGCTTCTGACAGCTGGGGGGAACCAGCCGTGACCTTATGGCTGGCTCCAGCCACTTATTATTACATAGTATTTATATAGTGCCAACAGTTTGCGCAGCGCTTTACAATGTAAGGAAGACATTACAATTACAATACAATTCAAGACAGGATGGTAAGGTGGTCCCTGCCCCTGAGGGCTTACAATCTAAAAGAGAGGGGGAAGTGATACATAAGGAGGTAGCTGTGTGGGGATGAATTGTTTGAGAATGTGATGGTTCAGTGGTTAGGTTGAGGTGGGGTTGAGGTGAGGTTGAGGTGCCACTTGCAGAGAGATCAGCGTCCCTGGTTACCTGCTAACCAGGGATACTGATCTCCAAACAGCAAACTCTCCCTGGCGCCCCGGGAGTCTCCTGCTCCCGGCTGCCAAGGAGAGAAACACTGCTGTGTCTTTTTTTTCTTTATTCTGAAACGAGCGATGTCAGAATATAAAAAAAAAATGTCAGAATAAAGAAAAAAAAAGAAACAGCAGTGTTTCTCTCCTGGGAGGCCGGGAGCCGGAGGCTCCCAGAGCGCCCGGGAGAGTTTCTTTTTTCGTTTTTTCTTTACTTTCTGCGAAGCCATGTGAAGCAAGCCGATGTACGGCTGATTTCAGCCGATGTGTGGCTGAAATCAGCCGAACCAGCATGAAGTGAATAGCCGAACAGTGTTCGGCTCACTTCACTTGGGGTCGGTTGTTCACTCGGCTGCCCTCGGCAGCATTGTGAATAGCCCCTTATGTTTCTTAATACAGGAACCATAGCTTGAAAGTCTGGCAGGCACTAGGCAAGGTGCAGGGGTCTCACATGGTTTCTCAATCAGTGAAGATAGTTTTTGTAGTATAGTGTAGATATATTTAGAAAATTACTGATATTATAGTCCCCAAAATCATGAGCTTAGGGACAAGAAAGCAAAATGACTTTGCAGTTTTTTATTCTTCAGCTTTAAGTATTGGTTCTTTACTGAAGCTCCACCTCAACAGCCAGATGTAGATAGTCAGGGGCAGATATAAAAAACTAGTAAAATTGATTTACAAATAACCTTATGACAGGTTTGAACTAACACCCCATATATTCTCTAGCCCACCACTGTGAAAGCATACACTTGTTTATTGTTGCAGGAAGCAAAAAAATTAATACTAAATTAATATGTGTTGGCATATGTATCTTCTGGTCCTATTAAATGAGGAGGTATAGAATGCAGTGGTAATGTGTAAAGTGCAGTATCTTACAGCAATCAGATTTCAGCTTTTACCCATCAAGACAATGAAAAGTGACTGCTGATCATTGCTGCTATTTCCCGCTTACTGCGGGTTCATGGGAAATTTGGAGAAATCTGAAAAAACTTGAGAAAGACAAGCTAAAGTTCTATAAAATAATATAATGGAATGATGTTATTGTGACTAAATCACAAAAGGGTTGTTACATAACAAGCTACAGTTGGTTTGTTACCAACTATAATGCTGAATAATTTAAATTATGAAAATGTAATAATAGACTAAAGATAAGGAAATAATAAAACAATACTGGTATACTTATAGAAGTATGAACCCATATAACACTGCACCTTTATGCCTAGCTAGAGTTGTTGAAGACAAAAAACTTTTTTTAACTTTGAATAGATTGGAGAGGGACTAGAGCATGCTTTAAATTATTATTATTATACAGGATTTAAATAGCGCCAACAGTTTGTGCAGCGCTTTAAAATATAAGACATTACAAATACAATACAATTCAAGACAAGATGGTAAGGAGGGCCCTGCCCGTGAGGGCTTACAATCTAAATGGTGGGGGAAGTGATACATGAGGAGGTAGCTGTGTGGGGATGAATTGTTTGAGAATGTGATAGTTCAGTGGTCAGGTTGAGGTGGGATAGGCTTCCTTGAAGAGATGAGTCTTAAGGGATCGCCTTAGAGTGATACTTTGAGACAAGGTTTGAGATATAGCCGGGGGCAGAGTTGCGGATGGCTTTGTAAGTGGTTGTTAATATTTTGAATTGTATCCTTTGGGCTTTTGGAAGCCAGTACAGGGATTGGCAGAGGGGGGTTGCAGACACTGAGCGGTTGGTTAGGTGAATGAGTCTAGCAGCTGCATTCATGATAGACTGAAGGAGGGATAGCCTGTGTAGAGGTAAGCCAATGAGGAGGGAGTTGCAGTAGTCAAGATGAGAGATAACAAGTGAGTGGATGAGCAATTTTGCAGTTTCATTGGTGAGGAAGGGGCGAATTTTGGAGATGTTGCGAAGGTGAAGGCGGCAGGATTTGGATAGTGATTGGATGTGGGGAAGAAAGGTGAGGTCCGAGTCAAGGATGACACCTAGGACCTTGGCATGGGGGGAGGACTGTATAGTTGTTAAAAATCTCATGGAAAAAGTTTGGGGAAGGTACACGGGCAGGAGAAAATATCATAAGCTCAGTTTTTGAAAGATTGAGTTTTAAGAAATGTTGTGACGTCCAGACTGATATGTCAGTTAGTAGATTAGTGACACGCAAGGGCACTGAGGGGGTGAGTTGTGGAGTGGAAAGATAGATTTGAGTGCCATAGGCATAGAGATGGTATTGGAAGCCATGTGAGGTTATTAACTGACCAAGGGAGGAGGAGTAGATAGAGAAGAGAAGGGGTCCAATGACAGAGCCTTGGGGGACCACTACAGAAAAAGGAAGAGAGGGGAGGAGTTAGATTTGTAGGTGACACTAAAGGTGCGGCTTAGATAGGTAGGAGGAGAACCATGAGAGAGCAGAGTCTTATAGACCAAGCAAGTGGAGTTTTTGGAGGAGGAGCAGGTGGTCAACAGTGTCAAAAGCAGCAGAAAGGTCTAATAGTAAGAGTAAGGAGTAGTGGCCATTGTTTTTAGCTGTTAGTAAGTCATTAGTGAGCTTTAGGAGGGCGGTTTCATTGGAGTGTAGGAGGCGAAAGCCGGAATGCAAGGGGTCGAGAAGGTTGTTATCAGCTAGGTGGTGGCTCAGGCGCCTGTAGATAAGGTGTTCTAGGATTTTGGAGGTGAATGGGAGTTAGGAGATTGGTCTGAAATTGTTGAGGTCGGTAGGGTACATTGAGGGTTTTTTGGGTATTGGGGTGACTAGTGCATGCTTTAGAGGGGAGCGAAATATGCCAGTCAATGCTGTCTTTGTTCCAGTTTTTTTTTTTTTTTGCCTGTGTTCCTATTGGAGGGTTATCCATCACTTTCTGACAACCATAAAACAAACAGGAAGTAAGAAATCCAATTAGGGCACAAGTACCAATTAAACGTTGACAGAAGTTCTAAGCCTTCTGTGTTCTAGTCAAAACTTCCAAGCAAAGTTTGGACTGGGTTTTGAGGGGTTTAATTGAAAATGTTCTGGAATGGAATATTGACTTATCATGAATGTAACATATAAATGTGGTCATAAGATGTGCAAATTCTGCAAAAATGTAAGAAGAACATTACATCACTGCCAATATTTAGTATTAGTCCAAATATGGACAAGGATGTTATGGAGAACACCTTCTTCAAAGGCCAGGAATTTCTCACTGCTCAAATGAAGTGTAAACAGTGAGAATGGGTGGACATGGGCTGGCATTTCTGGTGATCTGCTGACATTGGTGTGTTGCAGCAGGATACTCTCAGATATTGCTGGGCCCTAGCATTTTGATTTCTTCAAAATTCATGTACCATTAGGAAAGGCTGTAATGGGGATCTCACTTTTATTTTGGGGCAGAAGTTTGAGGTGAATGTACTATGTCATTCCCTACCCCCTGCAATGCAACTTATCAAACATGGAAATAATATCCCTCTTAAAGATTGTTACTGGGTATGTTACATCAGAGGTAATTGGCATTCCCCCTCCACAATCTACTTTGTCCTCTGAAACTAAATACAAATGAGAGATCCAAGGGTTTATGATGGGGCTCCCACTTTTTCAGCAGGAATTCTCAACTTCTTTAGAAAATCAGCCTAAATATGTTGCTCTTTCTAAATGAAGCTTAATAATATTTAATTATAAAACCCTAATGCAGCCTTATCCTAAACAATACATTCATTATATTCTCATCTTGCTTCTAACAGTTTACATGAACAGTCTAAAAAAATGAACGTTCAAATAAAGAAGAAATAAAGGGGTAATGGAAGAAAGGCTTATTAAATAAGGTTCGGTAAGTCAGTTCAGAATTTTTTTTTTTTTCTTTAGAAAGCCTGCATTTGATGTTTACAACACAATATATTATACACTTCAGGGGATAATATACTTTTTAAAAAGAACTAGTGATGAATGAGCTAATGCCTGAACCTGTAAAGTCACTTTACATTACAATAGATTTGCAGTCTAACTTAAAAGTTTATATTTGTTCCCTTGTTTAATTTACCTATCTTGTCCAAACTTGGCACGTCTGAAGTATTATGTTGATACCTCATTAACTGACTGACCTGCAGACTTTTCCCACATCTTAATTGTATAACACTGTGAAATAACAGTGCTAAGAGCTCCGTAATATCGCACTGTTGTGCACTTTCTAAAGCAAGTAAGAGGGCAAGTGCTATAGCAACCAATCATAATAAATCTTGTGCTGGTCTTACTGTTACTTTTACTGTTAATTGACATGGAGGGGCTTTTACTGAATACAAAAGCAGTATTTTTCACCTTAGCTGAGCCTTTGGGGTTCCACAGAATTCTAAGTTTCAAAGATCTCTAGGGGCTTTGCTATTTGGACAGACTAACCTCATGTCCTACAGTGTCTGCCTGCTCTAATTGTCGATATCTCTCTGTTGAGCCAGTTGTGTGAGACGAGTACTCTGCTCATCTCCTCACAGTTAAGTATTCAGTGGCACCAATGGTAATTTTATCTGTTTGTAAGGGGGCATTCTTCCCACTAAACACCAGTGTAAGGGAGCACTCCACTAACCACTAACTTAAAGGGCTCTTTCTCCCACTGATGTAAAGGAGTCTATTTGACACTAATCACCAATGTAAGGGGGCCCTTCTCTTCTTGACCACATTTGCAAATCCCTCTTTTAAGCCAAACTATGCCACCTGACCACAGTTCACATTCCATGCAATACATTATGGGGGACTCAATTTTGGTACACAATAAACGAACCAATACGTTTGTCATTCAGGCAAACTGCTAACAAGCTGGTAGCTGTGTAGTATAACATAAATACAAGTATTGCATGCATCTTCCACTTAAATTCCATATAAAAACCACAAAATAAAATATATGATAAAGTCAAGACTATTCACATAGTTTAATTATGCAGAACAGTGGTTAAAGCCAATTATGTTAAAATGAAAACAAAATAGCAGAAAAAAAATCCACCTGCCTTCACCTACCCCATTCCAGCCCCCCCCCCCTTTTTCCTACTTATCCCCCAAACTTTCCTTTGTCTGTTTGACTTGACTCCAATGCTACCCTTATATCTGGGATGATCCTGACTGATTGTAAAGTACATTATTTACACATTCTGTGCATTCTATACTGTCCAATCACAGACATTGTTGTATTTATATGTCTTTCTGACCAAATACTTTGAAAAGTGAATAAAAAGTAAATTCAACAATAAATAAAATGTAGTGCTCAAGTTGCACTGCAGTCCCTGCTTGTGTTTTCCTCAACAATGTAGGAATTTACTAAATGTCATGGCAGCTATGGCAAATGGGGGGAGGGGGTGTAAAATGCAAAATGTGGGGCTCTTTGCGCTGCTTCTTCGATGGTGAGTAGATCCAGCATAATTTTCCCCTTGTGACGGGGAATAGTGAAATTTTCACCTTGATGCCAAATAATTACTCCTCCTCTTCACTGCCAGCACTCCAACACTTCCCTTCTAACCTCTAGCACAATTCTTCTCCTTCATTTGGTCCTGCCTGTCCTTCCCCCGGTGTTATGGAAAGGGGAACAGCTTATGGAGGTTTCATTTTTTTGCATGCAGCAATTGCACCAGATATCCTTGCACCATCAAAAAATGCAAATGCAAAACAGGTTGTTGCAGATCACATCCTCAAAGTGGGGCATGTTGGGCATGTCTGGATCTTTATTTATTCAAGTTTTTTGTTTTTTTTGCTTTCATGCAGTGAGTGGTATAGCAGCTTGATGAAGGCTCATAGATTTAAACATATGACAGAATGTGATTGCTGGGATTCCACCCAAAGTCCATTCTTTGCCATTAGTTCGGGGCTGCTGCAACATAAAAATATCCAACCAGCTCTTTGCATAATTGTATTTATTAAATCTTCCACCTTAGCACAAAAGGTGTGTATTAAAAGAAACATATCAAGCAGGAGGAGACAGGATCACATAGGCAGGATGCTGGAAGAGGAGGAGAGGTTCACTTCTATAGGAGGAAAATAGAAAAGGAGCAATAAAGGGGATATTAAAGATAGAGATAAGGCACAGTATAGGGGGGTCTTGTAGTCAATGAGAGGAGCAACAGTACAGGGGTCTATTGGAGGTGTTGAAAAGTAGTATGGGAGTAGCTGGAAGTAAGGGTAAGGCATAGTACAGAGTGCAGAGATAGTCTGAAGGTAAAGTTTGGACACAATACAGAGAGAATGCTGGGGGTGTGCTTACAGTACAAGGAGATGGGGGGG
>NW_017306671.1:281931-311894 GCF_000935625.1 Nanorana parkeri | reverse complement strand
GACCCTTAATCCGAGCACAGGCATGGCAGGTAAAGGAAGAGGGGGGGGGGGGGGGGGGGGTTAAGGAAGGGTACAGGGCAGATACTGGAAATAAGAAAAGGCACTCAGGAAAGGGATACAAGGTTTAGTATAGGAAGGACACAGGAGAAAATAGAAGTAAAGCAGTATTACTGAGTGAGCATGGTCTGCTGAATTGAGACCAATCCTACTGTATTAAGCCACCAATGTAAAAATTAGGTGCTTGTTCACTTGGCACCCACACACAATACTATATCAACAGTTGCTGCCCACATAAAAACACACACACACACACACACACACACACACACACACACACACACACACACACACATACCTTTCTAGTGTTTCTAGTGTACATTTTTCTGTCAGACATGTATGCAAAGGAAAATTTTCATAACAGTATTAAGTACGTTTACATTTTGCTCTGTTTTGTTTACTGAGGAAAAATTTGAAATGTAAGAGACATGGTATTTTGAGTAATTTAACTAAGGTTATGAGTGGAATATTTAAGCAGGTTCCTTTTTTCCAGGGAAATCTCTTTGACTTGACCTACTGCATATTGTTTGCTGTATTCATCAATCATTAAAGTACACACAGAAGATTGCAGGGAGTAAACCAGCAGGAAATGAATTTTCTCAAAATATAATTTAGTATGCATTCTTTCAATATACTGAATTCATGCTTTTGTATTATATTTCCCAGCCTTTATTCAGAAATTTATCTGATGTTTTGTTTATTTTGTGTGTATGAAAAGCCTAAAAATCAAACACCCTTATAATACATTTCATATATTTTGTAACACTAATAAATCGAGCTACAACTTTTCGTATATGCTTCCAGCTTTCTAAAATGAGTTGGATACAGCCTAACTTTGTTTAAAGGAAACCTGTAAGACTATGAAGTCTAATTTTTTATTTAGTTTTTTAAGGTGCAATCTCATGAGTCACAGGTTGTCATTCTGATTTTGCATTCTTTATCTAGGGAGTCACTATTTTTTTAACAATATGCCAGAAATGACACCTAGGGGGTTATTCAAAAAGCTAGCCGAAGGATCAGCAGTAGCTCTGGCTGATCCTTCAGCTAGCTTCAGCCACCGGAGCCCTTCGGTTCAGTAGAACCGAAGGGCTGCTGTACAGGCTATTCACTATAGCCCGTACAGCCCCAGAAGTTGGCCGAGTGGCTTGATCGAGCCGAAGGCATATTACCGTTACCGGCTGTTTGACATACAAACGATCAGCGGCTCTATAGCCGCCGATTGCTTGTATGTTGCATCTGCGGCCCGGGACTGGTTCAGGAGGGAGTCAGGAGGTAGATGGGAAGGAGCATCTTCCTTTTTGCTGATCTCCCTCCATACTGTGAATGCGGAAGTGATGTTTATTACATCACTTCCGCATTCACCTGTCAGTCATCTGGCTGCTAATGCCAGAGAGAAGAAGCTGATGAACCAGATCCCTAATGTCTCTATAAAGAGGACCAGTCAGTGTGCCTTTGCTATTATATAGGGGAATTGTTATCCCCCTATGTGATAGCAATAAAATTAAGGGGTCTATTCGCGGAGCTGCCAAAGGATCTAGCCGTAGCTTTGGCCGATCCTTCGGCTAGCTTCAGCCCCAGGATCCCTTCGGTTCAGTAGAACCGAAGGGGTGCTGTACGTGCTATTCACTATAGCCCGTACAGCTCCCGAACGTGGCCGAGCGGCTCAAAAAAAAAAAACCCAAAATGTTTAGGTCCCCCACGTTTACATACATATAAAGGTAAATACGCATCAGATGTGCCAGCGCGTGAAAACAACAATTGGGCTACACATATTACATATCGCCGCGAACGTTGGAGTGAGAGCAATAATTTTAGGGCCATCAATCACTGATAACACTAAACTGATGAACTGTAAAAGCTTTTAAAGCATCGCCTATGGCCAATTTTGGGTATTGTAGTCTTTTGAGGTTTCGTGCGCGCTCACAATTTTAAGGCTTGACATGTTTGGTGTCTTTTTACCCGACTACCAAAATCCAGTGTACCCATCGCACTCCTGACCGAATAATACCCTTAGAGTCGAGTGGGTGCCAAAGTTACTGCAGATGCCTCTGCAATCCAAGATAAGTGTATGTATAAAGTCACTCGCACTCCAATAGAATTTCCAGTCAAAAACGGTTTATTGACTCGATTGCTATCACATCATATAGCTATATGATGTGATAGCAATCGAGTCAATAAACCGTTTTTGACTGGAAATTCTAATGGGGTGCGAGTGACTTTATACAAACATTTTTAACAGACATGACCCCGTCTTTTATATTTTACCAAAAAATTGGGTAATAATGAATGTTTTATAATTTAATATAAGGGAACTTTTTTAACATTTGGTCCTTTTTCCTTAATATAGTAAAAAATAAAAACCCCAGTGGTGATTAAATACCACCAAAAGAAAGCTCTATCTGTCCCCAAAAAATGGTATAAAATGTATTTCAGTACTGCGTTGCATGATGGAAAAATGGCCTGGACATTAAGGGGGTGTAACACCACAGACTTCAACTGGTTAAAGCAAAAAGACAAAACTAAAAATGAAAACAGGTTAATGTTTTATTTTTGAACTATCTCTTGTGATCATTTGAGATCATTGACATATTGTACTAGATGATGTAAAGCTGAAAGATAATTTATCGTCATCTTTCATCATTTCCTTTCACAGATGTGGCAATTTTAAAAATATGTGAATTATAAACAGGTCAACAGGTGTTTATCTAATATAAGGAACCTATCTCATATATTTCTTGTGGAAATTGCAGTGTATGTATATATAATTTAAGGGGTAAAATGTTTAGGTGGAAAAAGGAGTGGAGACTCCTCGCCCTTCGTGAAACTAGTTGAGTGGGCTGGGATACACTGACATCACCACCCAATCCTGGAAGTTCTGGTGGTACTCTTGTAGGGGTGAACAACTGATGTGTGCAGTTTCACAGTGCTGTTTAAGAACCTTATAATATGAGTTTGTTTTTTATATTTGCTTGATGGAGTACATTTTAATGGTTTTAATGTATGAGAGATTTGTATTTCTTCTACACTAATGCCCTACTGACAGTTATGTAATAAAGAGGATGTTGATGGGAGATAGTGGCCAATTAAGGAATGTTACCATATGACTCATCCATTTGCATGTGGAATTTTTTGTAATCCATTGAGGAGAAGAGTGGAGAAGAGTGGAGGAGGAATAATTTACTGAGATTTGTGTGAATTTCTTTTTGTAAATATTTGACCTTGTGGTCCACCTCATTTGGCGAGTTTATTCGATTTGGAAAGAGTGCTTAACAAGTGAATACATTGGAGAAGCACTGAGTTTGTAGCACCTAGTTTCTTGTGCACATTTTGTGCATATTTTTGAGCAGATTATTTCTGCACATCCTGGATATAAATTGGGTCTGGATGTTATTTTCACTGCTGATAACTGTTAATGAATTATATTGTACTAAGAAATAGTATTATTTAATATTTTTTATGTTGACATTCATGAGATTTATGGGATCGTTTCTGAAGGTTGATTATATTTAATATATGTTTTATGTAATTATGGGTATACACTTATAGTACAGTGTCATTTTTATATATTTATTGAATAATATGCAGCTGTTTTCTAAGGGAGATATTGATTCTGACAGATTTGTTTATTTATAAGGTCAGCACTTAAAGTATAATTAAAGCCTCCGTTTTTTTTGCATCTATCTACTGCTAGCAAGCAGTAGATAGATGCAAAAAGTGTTTAAAAAAAAACCCCGATTGAAAAGAGGTCAATACTTACCTGTGTCTTCCACGCGCACTCCCGTCCGAAAATGTGAAAATTCTTGGGGTGAGCGCATGCGCAGTTCACATTTTCGGCCAGGAGACGAGGAGAGACACAATGTAAGTCTATGGACGCGTGCACCGGCATGCAAACACCGTGGGACAGGAAGTGCCAGCAAGGACAGAGGAGTCAGCGCTGGATCGGAGACCAGCAGCAGCGCTGGAGGGACAGATGAAAATGGCAGAAAAGAAGAAGATTGGATTAAGAAACATCATTTAAGGTAAGTGCTTTAATTAACATTGGGGGGAGGGAGCATTTGTTGACTTTAATGTCACTTTAACAATTATTTTTTTTCTCCAAGGTTTCTCTGATGAAAATGTTTTGTTGTTTAACAAGTTCCCAATGAGGAGGTATTTAATTAAAGTGTTAATACATTTCCATAAAATGGACCTTTTTTAAAAAATAGAACTGTCCTATGAAGGAATAGTTGTTTGTAAAATACTTCTGTAATGGTGTCACATAATATTGAATTAATGCTTCCAAACACAGCAAATATGCATGGTTATTGTTCATCATCACTATAATATCTTCATATGGAAAACAAAGATTGCCTTGCTAAAGTTCTAGCTCCACAGATCCATTTTTCTGGAGACATTGATCCTGGAAAGATTTATTTTTTGTAAAAAAAAAAAACCCTCAGACTAAGAACAAAAAAAATGTTTAGTTTAATAATGCCCATTTTTTCAGACCAATGTTTAATGAGTAGACAATGTCATGTTTTGTTTCACATTTGGTCTGCCAGATCAACAGATTTCAGATCGGATATATGATAAATCGTGTCTAAAACAACATCTGGTTTTTTTGGTCTCTAAATGGGTATTCTCTGCCAGTTATCCCTTATCATGTATAATTAATTATTTACATTGGAGCTACAATCTATAGGAAGACATAACACCAGAATAATTAACTAGTTTAGTATAGAAACACTCAGTACATGTATAAAACTGGCATAATACTTTCCTGTAATTATGTCACATGATACTGCAGAACGTCTTCTAAATTAAAAGGTGCAGACTGTGGGGATAGATCTAATTATAAAGTAACATGTGACTTTAGTTGCATGAGATTGGGAGGAGATATAGTTTGTAAAACACTCATTAGACACAGAGGGGGATACTGTGCTCTCAATCTTTCTCTAAGGATGTGTTGGGGGTAGGAGATGTCACTAAAGGGTTCCACCTCCACCCCCAGTGTAAACTCTGAGACATGGTTACAAAGTTGTGTTTAGATACTCATACTCAGATGAAGGATTAAGTCCATTAAAAGTACTGGATCTAATTGATTTTAGATAGAAACCCCTTCCCACAACTATAAACCCAGCACGTATCCTATATAAAAGACACTGGCTTCCACTTGTAATCATTCCATGATATTTGCAATTCTCCATTCCCCTATCATCTCATAGAAGCTGTTTACCAGCATATTTCCAGTGTCATGCTAATTAGCTGTTCTGCAGCACAAATCTGCTCTCACTGTCATCACTACTTCACATTACCAACTGGAGCAAAGGTGGTCAATTTAGTTAATATTGGACACCCATCCCCATCCCCCCTCACTGTTTTATACTCACTGTATTCAATTCAGAAAGATATTGGCTATGTTACCTTATTGGCTCCAAAGAGCCACTCCTCAAAATCTCATTCAAACCTATGAAGAGTTAGAATGGGCTGAAATTAACAACATCCTTACATAATATTGAAAGTACTTCTGCTAAACTAAAAACCGCAGATGTGCCCCAGGGGGTGGTCTTAAAAATGAGACATACTTTAGAAGTGGTTGGAAACAAGGGGCATGCTAGAGGATATACCCAGAAACTGGGAATTGATTACATGAGACTGCCAGAAATTGCTAGTACCAGCCCGCTTAAAAACAAATGGCACCAGATTTGATATTTCTCTCAGGAAGATACTTTACAATATTCAGCATTCTTAACTTTTACCTTATTTTGTTGTACATGCATCTTTATTTGCTACTTTAGGGCCAATATGGAGATTACCTTCTGATAGACCACTTGTATGGTCTGTACATTTATCTAGAACAATAAATATAATTATAAATCCATAATATAAACATAAATCAATTACTATGTAAAGAAAATGTCTTTGCTGGGCTCTCCTGGATGTAAGGGGGGACTCTTCTGAGTACTCCTTGATGTGAAAGGGGACTCTTCTGAGTATTCCTGGATGTAAAAGGGGACTCTGCTGGGCATTCTGGGATGTAAAAGGGGACTCTTCTTGGCACTGCAGGATGTAAGATGGACCTATTCATTTATTTAAATATTTTTTTTTTATTATTTGTTTTTAGTCCAGGAATACTTCTAAGTTATACAATGTAGCCCATTTACTGAAAAGTTTGGAGACCTCCGACATAAAGAATACTGAAGATACTATCTGGCTGTGGTTTATGCTTCAAAGGGGAGAGAGAAAATATTATGGTTAAACCTTCAAAGGAAATTAAATAAATCTGCATTAAACATAGAAATGTATTATGGGAAATACTGCCCAGATACACTGCCCTTCCAAAATGTTAATTCCCATTAACACAATACAGGACAACTGCTGCAAATGTCATCTACATCACTTCCATATGTAGGATGTTAAAGGATACTTTAAGTGGATAATGATCAGCAAAAGAGAGGCATACAAGCTTATAATGGAGAGAGAAGGAAAATATATGAATTGCTAAAGCCAAATAGGATTCAAATAGAATTAGGCAAACAATTTCCACCAAATATAAAATTATATCATAAGGGATGGTACTCAAATATATTGACCTTCCTTCCTGGTATCCAGCCACTGTTTCCTGCCCACCATCGATGTGAATTTTGGTGGGTGGGGTCAGCTCTTCCTACCAAAACTTGGCTGGCACTCCATGCTGTAATGCATCATCAATATCATCAGTGTCACTGCCCTATGCCATTGCATGCCCACATAAGGCACTACATCGAACCCAGGAAAAGTGAGATCTTAAACTCGGATGGGAAGGTTGCCAATCATATAGCATCCTCCCTGTGTAAAAAAGGAGACTGTGGGGGTTATTCACAAAGCTGCCGTAAGATCTAGCCATAGCTTCAGCCCCAGGACCCCTTCGGTTCAGTGGAAACGAAGAGCTGCTGTACAGGCTATTCACTATAGCCCGTATAGCTCCCGAAGTTGGCCGAGGGGCTCAGTCGAGCCGAAGGTATATGGTTCGGCTCGACTGAGCCCAGGTGAAATTTTAAGCTGGCCGGACGGCCGACAGTCTGCTTCTGACAGCTGGGCGGAGCCAGCCATCACCTTGCAGAGAGATCAGTGTCTCTGGTTACCAGGTAACCGGGGACGCCGTTCTGTCATTAAAATGAGAACCCGTTGGAGCCGCAGTGATATGACTGTGGCTCCGCCGGGCTCTGTGTATAATGACAGATGGGTGTCCCTGGTTACCACGTAACCAGGGATGCCCATCTGTCATTACACTGAGAATCACAGTATCACAGCGGCTCCGCCGGGTTCTCAGTGTGTAACAAAGGCTGGAGGAGAAGGCGAATCGTGGAGACACCGGCTGGTGAGGGGTCCTGGGGTTGTAATCTGAGCCCTCTGCCCCAGCCTGTGCCCACATGTTGTGCCCAGACAGGCACCGACCTGCTGAGAATGGCTGCTGCTCTTTAGGTAAGGCAGGCTGGGGATCATGGTGGATACCCTGGTGGTGGGCACATAGACCAGAGAGGAGGTAGAAGCACCCTGCATGAAGCCCCCAGCCCCTTCATAAGATGGGCGTCCCTGGTTACCCGACTCCGACAAGCTCTCATTGTAATGAAAGCTGGTCCCGGCCAATAGAAAACAGTTGGGCAGAGCTAGTTGTCACTGCTAGCTCCACCCAATCGTTTTCTTTTCCCCCCACTTTTTTGACTGTTTTTCTATTCTGCTCGGTACCACAGAAGGTACCGAGCAGAATAGCCGAGCTGAATGCCGCTCAGCGGCATTTGGCTATTCACTCACTGCTGTTCAGCATCTATGAGAATACACCGAACAGCAGCCAGTAGCCTGCCAGAGGTTCAGCTCAGCCGATCCAGATGTTGGATCGGCTGAGTCGAACTCCTTCTGCACTTCGGGTTGGCTGAACGTGCTGAGCATGTTTGGCCGACTCGAAGCCAGCCGCAGCAAGCCAATGTACTGCTGATTTTAGTCGGTGTACGGCTGAAATCAGCCATACAAGCCTGAAGTGAATAGCCTACGGCAGCTTTGTGAATAGCGCCCTATGTGATTTACTAAAGGCAAATATGCTGCTCATTTTGCAAGGGAATTTGCACTTTACAGGAGAAGTTTCCACTTAGTAAATGAGATGAAGCCCTGCTGACTTCTACTGCCCAATCATGTGCAAACAAAATACTGTTTTTTTTTATGTGCAGATGATTGGACATTCTTTACAAGGTGACATTTACCTACGTTCACTAAGCTAAGTGAAAATTCCACTGCAAAGTGTAAATTCCTTTGCAAAGTGAACAGCTTTTTTTTATTCCATTGTGCTTCTACCTGCAAAAAAAAATTTGGGGCAAAATCACCACCTCTAGGATTTTGATTAATTAAATCTGAGGCTTTAAAAGATAGTCCTTCAGGTTTTTATTTATGGAATTCAACAAAATATCTGCCAATAGGGTTACTTTTAAAATTTAAAATAGCATAACAATGTCCATATACATATTATTTTCCAGAGGAATTCTTTTGTCTTAACAACACAGGAAGAATTAAATTCACATTTAGGTAGATAGATCTGTGTCTGACCATTTGGTAATGCCAGTGGTAGTTTAGTATTGATACATTTACAATGTATACATCTACATTTAAAGTTATCTTTAGGTAAAGTATTGCAAACATCTTTATCTTCATTCATATTTTTGTACATTTACCAGTAGCTGCCTCATTTCCCACCCTCGGCTTATACTCGGGTCAATATTTTTCCCCAGTTTTTTGTGGTAAAATTAGGTACCTCGGCTTATATTCGGGACGGCTTATACTATTTTGGAACCAATATGTTACTTCTTTTTAATGTGAAACTATAGTAATCATCTACAAAAATTTGTATCAGTTGGTCCTGTGCTATGATGTGCCAATGCTTTTGAACATTTTTGAGAACCATTGCTTGATTATTATATTATGTAATCATTACATTTATTTTCCAATTTTGGTTTAATTGCATTCAGAGCAAATCAAGAGGGCTACTCTTTTTATGATGATAGAACTTTTTTCAGCTTTTTTAATGCACAATAGAATGTGGCACAGGTCCATTGACATGTGATCTCCAGAAAAAAACCCGCAATGCTCCCCCTTCCCTTCCAGGTACAGGTTCATGTAAGATTGGGGAAAAAGAAGTCCCCATCACCATGCTCTGCACTGTCTAATGTAGTTTTCCAATATCCTTTTTATACCAGTTTTTATTTTTCAAGATCTTGTTTCACATCCTTACATATTGTGGCTTATCCAACACAACATTCCCTCCTTTATTAGAGTGCTTTATTAAGTTTTGATTAGTTTGAGCTTTTTGAGGATCTCTCTTTGCTGTTATAGATCCTAAAATAGATACTTTCCTCCTTTCTTCTGTTCTAAAATCTAAATTCTGTTCTAAATCCTACTGCACCTCGATTTAATAAAAATGAAAAAAACATTAACAGGTCTATTCACTAAAGGGTGAAGAGTTTGGAGAAGGCAGGAGATGTGAACAATCTAGGCCACAATAGCTGAACTGACATGTGAGCTGAATTGGAGAATCTTTCTAAATCAGCTATTTTGGCGTAAATTGTTCTCTTCTTCTACCTTCTCCAAACCCTTCACCCTTTAGTGAACAGACCTGTAAATAACACTTTGGGGTCTATTCATAAATGTTTCCACACAATGTTCACACATTTTTTGCTCAGGATTCACAATTTTTCCAGTTATATCCAATTAGAAAAATGTGTAAATCTAGTGTGAAAAAAGTATTGTGATTGTTGGTAACACAAGCTTTCCTGCAACCATGATTGAAGAGCGTTGCTATGAATAAGTAAAATTCACTTAGTCCGTGCACTTGAATATTGTGGGAGGGATTAATCATAACTGGAGCAAACAAAATCTGAAGCAGTTGCCCATAGCAACCAAACTCTTCTGTTTGTTCAGTTAAGCTTTGAAAATGAAAGATGGAAGCTGGTTGGTTGACATGCACAGCTGCTCCAGATTTTGTCTCCTTCAGTTCTGATAAATTCCCCCTTATGTATTTGCATCAAGTAATCTTTCCAGCTCATACTAAGCATTATGGCAATTCTTACAATCAAACTTTGTAATAATGTTTAGCAATTATTCCACATTCCACAGGCAATAGAGATGTAGACTGTCATTGAATTGCAAACCAAAAATAGTGACATTTTATTGAACCTCTTGTCATTGCAGTTTTTCATGTATAAGAAAAAATAATTCAAAGGATGAATATGCATTTGGTATCGGGTTTATATGCCAGATTAGCATACAACAGGAAAAGATGGTTTTCTAATTTAACTTGTCGCAATTTAATTAGAAAGCATGGCTACATGCTTAATTTAAACAGCATCAAATTAGGAAACCTAAGATAGGTCTTAGTGGTTTATGTGAAGAATGACAAAGGTGAACCCAATGATGACAGCCACAGCAATAGCTGAACATGCTGTAGCAATATATGGCCTTTTCAACATGCTTTTTAAAATAAAGCAATCCCATTTTCTACATCGTGTTAAAATAAGGAATGCATTTTTCATATTAAAAGTAATTAACCACATTCCATGTATCTGTGTATGCATGAGCATGCACGTATAAAGCACCTCAAACCAAGCCATTCCTACCAGGAGAAAATATAAATCTTTTCACGGCAGGAACTTTTTTAGTGAATAGCAAATCCAATGATCTTAATATTTGTCAGTGCTCCCCTGTACATAGCATTCACTATGTGAATACCACCCAAATACAGATTTTTAAAATATCTAAAACCAGTTACTAAAATCTCCTATAAGTTTTAACTAGGGATGCACACTATAATTTTTTCCCGGCCAAGTACGAGTACTGATACTTTTTTTTCTCAAGTACTTGCCGATACCAATTACCAATACAGTTTTTCCAAAACAATAAAGACTGATTTTAGGACAGTGGTGGAGTGTCAGGGCTCGGTTGCAGCTGCAACCACTGCAACCCTGGTAGTTGTGCCACTGATTCCAAGCTGTAGAGGGGCTACAAATCCCAGTGATACATTATACAGCAATGCAGAATACCACCAGCTATAGAGGACTACACATCCCAGAAATATATTATACAGAAATTCAGAATGGCATCGGCTATAGATGATAACAAATCCCAGCAATATATTATACAGCAATGCAGAATGGCACCAGCTATAGAGGACTACGAATCTTGGCAATACATTTTACAGCAATGCAGAATAATATGAAGTTACATACTCTGGGGTGGTTGCCTGATGGCTTCAGGATCTTGGTTGAGCTGTGTGTGGTCTCAGGAGGCTATGTGGGGGTCTCAGATGGGCTATACTGGGACTCAGGAGGCTGCATGGAGTCTCATGAAGGATGAAAGGGCTCTCAGGTGGGCTGTGCAGGCTCTCAGGAGGCTTTGTAGTGTCTTAGGTGGGCTGTACGGGTCTCAGGAAGCTATGCAGACTCTTAGGAGGGGTGTATGGGATCTCAGGGGGCTGTGTGGGCTCTCAGGTGGGCTGTGCATGGCCTTTGGTCGGCTGTATGGGGTCTCGGGAGGCTGTGTGGGTTCACAAGTAAGCTGTGCATAGGTCTTAGGAGGCTATGTGGGCTCTCAGGAGGCTTAGCAGGGTCATAAGTGGGCTGTGCGGGACTTAGGAAGCTGTGCAGGCTCTTAGGAGGGATGTATGGGCTCTCAGGAGGGCTGTGCAAGGTCTTGGGAGTCTGTGCGGGTTCTGAAGGGGGCTGTGCAGGCGTATCAGGAGGCTATGCAGGGTCTCAGGTGGACTGTGCGGGGGACTCAAAAGGCTGGTTTCATGAAAGTTGAGAGGGCTCTCAAGTGGGCTGTACAAGCTCTCAGGTGGGCTATGTGGGCTCTCAGGAAGCTGTGCAGGATCTTAAGTTGGCTGTATTGGGTCTCAGGAAGCTGTGTGGGCTCTTAGCAGGGCTGTGCAGGATCTCATATGTGCTCTGTGGATTCTCGGTAGGGCTGTGCGGGGTGGCATCCCTAGTTTTAACACATTAATGTGATTTCAAAAGTTATTTTTCTTTCCTTTCAAATTTGCAGCTTTTATGAAAATAATATCCAGTGATGCTGCCTTGAAGTTTCTTGTATTAGCACTTCCTGTTACGGATGACAGCTGTCTTCCCAATGTGCTCCGGTCCTGTCACCCCGTAACATGCGCTCCTGGTAGAGTCTACAAGCAGCCGTATTGACACACAATGCAAAGCCGAAGCAAGTGCATGTAGACAGGAAGTGGCTAAAAAAGATTGGAGGAAATATAGACAAGAAATTGTTACAAATGGAAACACAATGGATGTTTGAACTTAAGGCCAGCATGCCTCCAGGGCTTAATGTAATTATATAAATCATTCTAATGGGGCCACCATTTTGTCCAGGGATAGGATATCATCTTGAAAGGAGTGTTTATGGTTACAAAGAATATCTGGTTTCCTCATTAATTGAAGATGTAAATTAAAACATGATTCAGGATTGACATGGCTTTATGTTATGAATAATAGACTTTTTAGATGATTAATGACATTATGCAATTGATTGGCATTTTTTGTGCTAATTTTCCAGATAGATTTCGATGCACGGGGAGAGACTGTAATGAAGTGAGACCTACCAGACCTACCACTTCTTCTGATATAGAAGAAAGAAAGGTGAAATCTGATATTATATTTTTATGTTTTCTATTTTTTTATATATATATATAGGACCAATTTTTATTTAGTTGCTAACAGAATACTTACTCTGACAAATCTGATGCCAGGCTTTTGAGCAGAAAGAGAAATCTCAACGATAACACAAGTGTTGGGGAGGTGGATGTCCACCTCCTGAGGTATGTCTATAGATGTTGTTTTACAAATCGCCGCATGCCTCCCACTGCACCCACTAGTGACACCTTAGTGCACTGTAAAGAGCCAATCTGACAGCTGGGTACAATGCGATTGCTTTAATGACTAATCACAGCAATCACATGTTACTGTTTACACTGATTATCTATCTCCTTCCTCTTATTACAGAATCATAGTAAATTGTGAATATCAGCAGCTGATGATTCATTCATTGATTCTAAGCAGCTCAGAGCTTCTTTTTTTTTAATACATTTTTTATTTAGTTCAGGTTAACAGATTACTTGTTGTATATAGAAAAACGGAAACTGTGCCCGTGGGGACTCGCAGGTCCGGGCGCATATGGTACACATACATCAAAACATCATCAAGAAGGTAGCATACATGGTATATTGAAGCATGAGAGGACCCCGTTGGCGTCAATGGAACGCATTTGAGGGGAGGGTACCCTCTCGCGACCCCGGCCTGAGTGTGGGGGGTACTGTCATGGGATGTTGCTGATGTTTCCACGTTGACGGAAGAGAAGAAGGAGGAATGCAGTATAAACAGAGGGTGGAGAACATAAGACAAGACAAGAGAGGGGGAGGGGGTTAGGGGGACTGGAGTGGAGGAGGATGGGTAGATCGCTACATGTCATCGCCCTAAGTTAGGAATCCATGATCGTGCGGTATTCCGAGGTAGAGGTATAGTCTATCCAGTAAAACCATGCGGCTGAGAATTTGGAGGAGTTGCCTCGGATAGAGCTGGTGAGGTCCTCCATGAGTCTGATGTCGTTTATTTTGGAAAACCAAAGCTTGACTGAGGGCGGGGTCACCTGTTTCCAGAGTAATGGGATGCAAGCTCGGGCAGCGTTCAGTAGGTGGATAAGAACCGATCTGGAGTAACTCTTAGGCGAGAATTGGTTATGATGGAGCAGGAAGAAGGCCGGGTCCATTGGGACGCTGTGGTCTGTGAATTTTTGGGCAATCTCACGGACCCGGGACCAAAAAGGGTGCACAAGGGGGCATGACCAAAAAATGTGGAGCATGTCTGCGGGGGATGAGCCGCAGCGCCAGCATGTGTCTGGTATTTCGTGGAACATCTGGTGGAGTTTATGGGGGGTTCTGTACCAGCTCGTGAGGATTTTGTAGCCCAGCTCCTGATATTTGTTGCAGATGGATGACCTCAAAGAGTATTGCAACAATCTGTCTCTCTCAGTCTGTGAGAAGTGGATCTCTAATTCCCGTTCCCATTGGTCTAGAAAGTATAGTGGGGGGTCTAGGTCGATGTTGAGAGCCATTTGGTAACAAAGAGATAGCATTTTCGCTATTGGACCTGTGTCAGAGCAAGTTTGCTCGAAGGTGGAGAGGCTCCGCGAGTAGGATGATGGCGTCGGGAGGGATGTCAGGAAGTGAGTGAGTTGTAGGCATCTCCATGTTCCCAAGTTCCGAAGATCAGGGTCTGTGGAGTTGGTACCTATCGTCTGCCAAGATGGGCCGTTCAAAAAATGTTAGACCCTGAATTTGCCTCTGTCCAGGAGACGGCGGAATAAGCCATCTTCCAAGCCTGGGGCGAATCCGGGGTGACCTATGATAGGTTGCATGGGCGACGGCTGCACAGACAATGCCAACCTAGGAAATGCCCGACTTGTCACCCGCCACGTAGAACCCACCGTCGGGTGGGATCTAACAGACCTGGGAACTGGGCCGCTGCACCACGGCAAGACTGGTAGGGGAATGTCAGTTGTAGCTTGTTCAAGCTCAATCCATGGCTTGACGTCGCCATGGCAACACCAGTCAATCATTTGGGATAAGTGAGATGCTATATAGTAGAGATGGAAGTCAGGTAGGGCCAGCCCTCTCGCCGCCTTCGGGCGTCGCAGGATCGCTAGTCTCAGTCTAGGGATTTTACCGGCCCAGATGAAATCAGAAACCAATTTTTGCAGTGATCGGAAAGAACGCGCGTGGAATCTGTACTGGGAGGGTCTGGAAGGGGTATAGGAGCCGCGGGAGGATATTCTGCTTAATGATGTTACAGCGCCCTGTCCAGGAGAACGTGGAACGGGACCATCCTTGGAGGTCTGTCTTGACTTTTTGCAGTAATGGGGGGAAATTTAGGTTGTACACGTCAGTCAGGTTCCGAGGTATGAGAACCCCTAGGTATTTAATTGATGTGGAGGACCACTGATAGGGGAAGTTTTGCGAGAGTCGTGACAACATGGGAGGTGGAATCGTAAGGTTAAGGGCTGCCGACTTCTGGGTGTTAATATGGTAGTTGGACACCTCCCCATATTGTTGTAGAGCCGCAAGTAGGTTGGGTATGGTTGTGTCTGGGGTCGTTAAGAAAAATAGTAAGTCGTCGGCGAATGCTGCAACCTTTTGCGTGGTCTTCCCCGCCCGCAGGCCCTGGATGTTAGGGTTGGCTCTGATGGTCCGGAGTAGGGGTTCAAGGGTCAGGATAAAAATGAGGGGTGAGAGTGGGCATCCCTGCCTGGTACCGTTTGAAATTGGGAACGGGGTTGACAACATTCCGTTTACGCACACTCTGGCCGTTGGATGGGAGTACAGGGCCAACACCCACACGAGCATGCCCGGACCCAATCCAACATGTTCTATGGTGAGTCGGAGAAAGGACCCTGTCGAAGGCCTTCTCTGTGTCCGTGGACAAAATTAAGCTCGGGATGGCCTTCGACATGGCCGAGTGTATAACATTAAGGACCCGGGTGGTGTTGTCCCTGGCCTCTCTGGAGGGAACGAACCCAGCCTTGGTGTCCACATTCAATAGAGATATCGGCCGGTAGCTGGGACAGACCGTGGGGTCCTTGTCTGGCTTGGGGATCACTACAATGTTGGCCGATAGTGCTTCCTTGGGCATGGGTTCACCCTCCCGAATTGAATTCCATGCAGCCAACAGGGGGGTAAACAGCAGGCCTGAAAAGGTTTTAAAGTAGGAGAGGGTGAAGCCATCAGGCCCCGGGGCCTTATCAGTACTGGTGCGTTTAATGGCCTCCTCCAACTCTGCTGAGGAAATGGGTGACTCCATAGATTTGCGTATTGCAGGGGATAGGGTGGGCATGGTAGATGCTTCCAAGTAAGCCCGAATATTGCGTTGTCGCTTGGTCAGAGCCTGGGCGTCCCGAGGGCCGGGGATATTATAGAGGTTAGAGTAGTAGTCCCGGAAGGCCGTGACTATATCTTCAGTTAGGTGACATAGCCTACCAGAGGTGGACTTTATGGCTGGGACATATGTACGGGAACGTTGCTGTCTAAGAGCCTGTGCCAGGTCGGGAGCTGTACGGGCTATAGTGAATAGCCTGTACAGTAGCCTTTTGGTTCTACAGAACCAAAGGGGTCCTGGGGCTGAAGCTAGCGGAAGGATCGGCCGAAGCTACGGCTAGATCCTTCGGCTGCTTCGTGAATAGACCCCTATGTGTGACCTGTAAGTTAACCCCTTCACCTTTTGATGCATAACCTGATGTTTTGTATCTAGTTCACCGTTACCAAGCTTCATATTTTAACCCCGTCAGTACCACCATGTTTCTTAATTTTCCAAAAATTGGGGCAAAAAATTAGATTACTTTAGGGTGTTTACTTTCCAAAAATGGGTCATTTCAGGAATGTTCATAATGGTCTTTTTTTAACAGAAAGTAAGGGAAACTGTTTTTAAACCTCCCAGCCGTTGTAAAAAAATAGCCGGCCGGGGGTGTCCTGGATCTGAGTGGCCGTCTAAAGCCTGCCTGTTGGTCCGCCCACTCGTGCGTCAGAAACTGCCCAAATTTGAAACAGGCAGCGGCAGATCCCCTGAACAATGTGCCGATCATGCGCCCCCCCCTCCTGTCCGCAGCCCCTCCGCTGGTCCCAAGCTCCGCTGTGCCCGGTGCGAGCCCAGGACCAGCATGGTTGCTCTGTGACAGGGGATCAGAGTGAGATCTCTGGTCCCCTCTCCGATGTCAGAATGTGGAAGTGATGTATATTACATCACTTCTGCATTCTTGTGTCACTCTACAGCTCCAGATCTCTGCTTCATCAGCTTCTTTGGGGGTCCCTAGGTGACATTAGGGGACTTGGAGACCCCTGATATCTCCATAAAGAGGACCTGTCACATCTTTTTTAATCACATAGAGGATTTCTTAGCCCCCTATGTGATAACAATAACGTTAAGTGAACAAAAAAAAAAATTAAAAAAAATGTAAGTTGCAAAAAAATAAAAATTAAAGTCACACATGAAAAAGAATTTAAAAAAAACACAAAAAAGTCCCCGCCCCATACATACATGCATGCATGCAAACATGCGTACGAAAATGACGATCGCGCCCATTACGCCGCACATGTTACATGTCGCCGCGAACGTCGCAGTGAGAGCAATATTTCTAGGGCCATTAATCACTGATAACACTAAACTGATGAGCGGTAAAAGCTTTTAAAGCGTCGACTATGGCCAATTTTGGATATGGTAGTTTTTTTTGCGATTATAAGGCTTGACATGTTTGGTGTCTATTTACCCGACAAGACCCCGTCTTTTATATTTTACCCCAAAATTGAGTAAAAATAATTGTTTCCTAACATAATGTCAACAACGTTTTTTTTCAACATTTTCAGTAATTTGTCCTTAATATAGTAAAAAATAAAAACCCTAGTGGTGATTAAATACCACCAAAAGAAAGCACTGTCTGTCCCCAAAAATGATATAAAATTCATTTCAGTACGGCGTTGCATGACGGAATAAATATCAGTCAAAGTACTGCAGCGCTGGCCAGGAAAGGGGTGTAAACACCTGGTCAGCAAGTGGTTAATGGTAGTTTTTCATTTCTGTAGTAAAAAAAATCCCAGCACTTATTAAATATCACCAAAATAAAGCTTTATCTGCTGAAAAAAATTATATAAAATTAATTAAGGTACAGTGTTGCATGGTGGAATAATTGTTGGTCAAACTATCACAGCACTGAAAACTACAAAAATAGTCTGGTAATGAAGGGTTTTTACACTGGCTGATTCTCAAATGGTTAAACTTTGCCTTGACTGCAATTTGCCTGATCTGTCCCCTTTATTTGCTTTGGAGCACAAAGATCTGCCAGTTGCCATGCACTTTTGACCTGAGCACACATCTAGATAAATACCGTATATCCTGGGGAAAAACTTCATTTTGCTTAATGTGGTGGAATAAATTGCTGGTTTTCTTTTTTGGTGTATTGCACTGGAGACAGCAAGCAAAGATATCGAAATATATGTTTTTTTGTTCTTTGTAACAGCTGCATATCATCAGTAGGAAAGCCAACAAAAAGGAAGAAAACATTTTTTGGAGTTGTTTTTTGTCTCTGGAGTTGGTAGTTCTATACATTTTTTATCAAATAGAAGAGTTGGTAGAATATTTACCCATGACTAATAATTTTCACAAAGTGAAGTCTTTACACAATTACAAAATAAAGTTTGGTATGCCTTAAAATAATGACGCCATTTTCTCCTCTGAATGTGCTTTTAAATAAGACACTAGTGTGTGAGCAAGAAGGGTTCTGTGCAGAAATTAAACCAGTTTGGAATTTTTTCTCATGTCCTCATCAATCATCATCATCCTGGCCACCACTGATACATCTGTTAACCTCAATTACTAGTCGAAGCGCTGGGAATATTTATTTTCCTCAATTATGTATCCTCTTGAAGATCTTGAAGATGTTTTTCCTGAAAAATGGCCTGGATGGGAAGGGGGTTTAACACCGCGGATGTCAACTGGTTAAATAAAAATTAGTATGTTTTTTGATGCAAAGGTGAGGAGGAGAACATCAACACATTCAAAACATATTCCCTACTAATACTGTCAAATCTGGGAGCCTTTTGGAAGGGCCTAAGCAGGTAATATGTGTCCCTGATCAAATGTTATTGTCTAGACTCAGAAAGGCTCTCTATTTTACTGATGTTATACATACTGATGTAGTTCCTAACCAATTTCATTGCTCGTATAGGCAGCTGAACACTTGCGTGATGTAATTACATTAATCAGGAGCATCATAGATTTTTTTATGGAAGGAATTTTTTTACCAGTTTTCAAGACCAGGAGAACATTTCTAGCAGTGTAACACCAGCTAAAATTGATGAACAATCTGAAAGTTCTGCCCAATACCTTAAGGTAAATTAAATTAAATACTTGAGGAAATAAAGCATCTTATACAATGCTGGCTTCTTGAAGAGTTATCATATCCAATTTGGCTCTCTGTTTTATTTGTGTTTTAGAAGCCTGGTGTAGGTAGCAATGTTCATATGGACACCGATTAGTATTATAGGTAGTGTGACACAGTGCTGGTCATATGAGCTGTTTTGAAACAGAATGGTAGCTACAGAAGCTTCACTAAGGATAATAAGCTGCATCATTTTTATAATAGTAATTTAATTGACTAACGTGTTCAACAGCAACAGCTTAACAAAGTGAGAAGATTTCTGAATGTTTTCTTCTCAGATGTTCTCAGATAAATGGTTAATGATGGTAGGGAGGTAGGTAAGAAAGAATAAACCATCCCTGTAGCTGCTGTGGTAGATGTGGATGCCATTTGTAAGAGATAAGGCACTCTGTGCCATTGTTTTATACATGCAGTACCTAAAGCTGTGCTTTTTTATCTTAACTATTGCAGAGCAAGTAGAAATATTGTTTAGAAGAGAACAGGCTCACACTAGCGACAAATTGAGTTTTAGATTATGGCATGAGCTGGGTTTCTGATTAAGAAATGGACTCTTGGCTATTGTCAGTATACTTCTCTCACAGGGCTATGCGATAGTACTTCTCATGCTGTATGAGATCCAAAGTTGTCAAATGTGAAAATGGATGACCAGAGCTCAATGCTGTACAGGATGATGATTATGTATTGTAAATAAAAATTCCCGAACAGGAAATGCCTGTGTAACTTGACTGCTTTTTGCCAAACTGCCATCATGATCCTGGATCCCTTTGTAGGTTTTGTCCAACACTATAAAATCATCATAAATTGAGTCTGCCTCATAAGATATACTACTTTAGAAGATAACAAGGGAAAAGGTGATTGAAAGGGATGAGGATAAATTTAAGTTGTGCCCATGTTCAAACTCACCGCACAATATTAATATTCTGCTTTGATAGCAAAGAAAAAAAAAAACATCTCTTTGCTGCTCCCCCAAAATATTCCTCCCATGCTTATAAGAGAAAGGTCTGGCTATAGTTCTCTTTTAAACCAGTAGTTCTGTTGTGTTAGACTCAGTTTTAGACAATGCAAATAAACTGTTTTATCCATTTGAGGCCTAAATATGAGTGGAAGCATTTTAAAGCGGAAATTCAGCAAGCTATAATTATTAACAAGGCAGTACCCCCCTTCCCACACGGCAAAGGTTATTGGCTCCTTTTGTCTAGGGGGTAAGGTCTAAGATGAAATACGTACCCTATTTATCTTTCCTAAAGGCTTCCTTCCTACAAAACAACTGGTCCCTCTCCTTTTCACAGCTTTACACTGACAGCTGATTGGAGTTCAGCTTTACTTTATTATGAAATATTTGGAACCATAACCTCCTTAAGCTTCTGTACCTGTATACTCCCTATTGATCTGTCCTAATTTATTTATGATACCAAGGTGATATATAATGGATGTTGTATTTTTAGGAACAAACAAGCCTTTCATTTGGCAATTTTAAAAATAAATATTTATTATGTATATGTTCTAGAAGCAAAAATAAAGCATGGAAACGTTATTTGCTATTGCAAAGTAACTAACGATATTTTAAAATGTATATGTATTACTAATGCAAATATACAAAAAATAATGAAACAAAACAAACAAAAATGTTTGCATATAAATTGTAATTAAAAAAAATAGAAAATTAGGTAAGAAGAGAAAGGGAGGAGGGGTTAGGTAGAATTATTTAGGGTTAACTAAGGGCTGAGAGGGTTTGATATGAACAACATATAATATTAATATGAACTCAAAATATCAAGAAAAAATAACAAGAAAAACATTTTCATGTTAGTAGAGGGGACATAAGCATACAAAAGGACAAGCCATTATACTGATCATATGAACTGGAACTAAATATGTTGTTAAAAAATTGTTACATTGTATTAATGAATAAAGAGCATACAAGCCATAGCACACTTTAACCACTTCAAGACCAGGTGTTTAGACCCCCTTCCTGGCCAGGCCATTTTTCAGTATTCAGAGCTGCGGTACTTTGACGTTTGTTCCGTCATGCCACGCTGTACTGAAATTAATTTTATACCATTTTGTGGGGACACATAGAGCTTTCTTTTGGTGGTATTTAATCACCACTATGGGTTTTATTTTTTTTACTATAATTAGGAAAAATTACTGAAAATTTTGAAAAAAAATATTTTTTTTACATTATGTTAGGAAACATTTACTATTAACCAGTTTTTTGGTAAATAAAAAAAAGTCGGGGTCACGTTGGGTAAATAGACACCAAACATGTCAAGCTTTAAAATTGCGCGCAGAAAACTACCATACCCAAAATTGTCAATAGGCGACACTTTAAAAGCTTTTAACGCTCATCAGTTTAGTGTTATCAGTGATTGATGGCCCTAGAATTATTGCTCTCACTCCGACGTTCGCAGCGATATGTAACATGTGCGGCGTAATGGATGCGATCGTCTTTTTTGCACGTATGCGCCCCTGACACATGTTTACGTGCGTGTATGTATGGGTGGGGACTTACATTTTTTTTTCCTATTTTTCTCTTTTCACTAAACTTTATTGCTATCACATATGGGGGCTAATAAAACCCCCCTATGTGTTAGCAAAATATGTGACAGGTCCTCTTTATGGAGACATCAGGGGTCTCTAAGACCCCTAATGTCACCTAGGACCCCACAAAAGAAGCTGATGAAGCACAGATCTGCTCCATCAGCTTCTTTCCAGCTCATGCGCGTGTCTGAGCGGACGTCTAAAGACGCCCGCTCAGATCTAGAGAGCTCCGGGCCGGCCGTTTTTTTAACTACAGCCGGCCCAGAGGTAGTTAATCAGCCCTGTGATAAAAAAAAAAGATTCAAAATGCTTCTGTAAAGGAAGATAAATTATACTTACCTAGTCCGGTGTCCATTCATGGCATCCTTGCTTTGCTGCACTGCAAAGCTGTTAGAAGAATCTTTACATTGAACACACTTCCAGGTGTGTCAGATGCCTGTGTTCCACACTGCGTTCAGTGGTTCTTCTTACCAGACCATACCTCAATGTAGGCATCACACACATCTGAAAGTATGTTGCCAGTGAACATATTTTAAGTGGCCCTGCAGTGTTGAAGAGAAAAGATTCCATGAAAACGTGCCAGCAGGTTTTTGTGTCAGTCTTTCCTTTCCTGTTAGAGCTACTGCAGGACAAGTGCGACATGGTAATTATATCAATTGGAGCAGGTATGGGTAGAGGTATTCTGGGTCATTAGATTACTTTTTTTATGTAGGGCTTAAAGGCTTAAATGCCATGACCAGTTAAAATTGTTCATCCTTTAAGGTACTGTATTCTTTCTTAAAGTAAAAGTGTTAATATCTACACTATGATTGACTTTGAGACACTGCAGGAAAAGTATTTTACTTAGTGTGGCCTAAATACAAGGCTTTGGCTGCCAGACAACTGGATAATTATAAACAAAGCACATGAGAGATAGAAGAAAATGGTGGTGTATTTCTAGCTCTACAAGACTACACTGTACATTCCTTGGTGCATGGCATAGCACACACAGAGGTAAGTGAAATCATTGTATGTGGTTTTAACATAATAAAGATATTTTTCCTTGTATGCATCTCTTTTTCATAAGGTCCATTGAGGAACAATTTGCCCACCGCTGCTCCTTAAAGTGACATTAAAGCCTCAATTTTTCCCCCCAATGCTGCCCTATGTACTTACCTTACGTGATGCATCTTGTTCCAAAAATCTTCTTCCTTTCAACTGGTTTCCAAAAGTCTCTCCAGCGCCGGTGCTGCTCTCTGATCCAGCGCAGACTCCTCTTTCTTCATGTGTCATACCACAAACATAGAAAGTGGAATATACACAGCCAATGTTTTAAGGAACCATACACTGAAATAAAAAAAGGAGCTGTGTGTTCTGTTGTTTCAGTGCTATACACATTCAGAACCTACCATGGTAAACTAAACAGACTTTCTAAGGTAATGCCACTACAGTTCATATAAGTTAAGGACAGTCAGTTATAATTTTACAGGGAATTTTTGTGTGGTGATTTTCAGAAACCAGCATTTTTTAAATACACGCAGGTCAAGTAGTAAACTATCCCTAAACTCTTTACAGTTTCCCTATCATGTTCAGTTACTCTTTCCCTATCATGTTCAGTTTTTCCCATCAGGGATAAATTTCAGGTTTGCTGCTACCAGCAAAGGCAAAGGCAAATCTAGGGGGATCAAGATTTGCTGTCTCTGCAAACCTATGTAGAGATACACCCTGGAGTTTTTTGATTCCTTATTACATTAAGGTAATAGTAATTTGACATATCTTTGGGGAGTGACAAGTTTACATGCTAAGGCATTAAGTTAAATATTCACTATCTTACTTAGTCTTTTCTTGTATTTAAGTCTTGACCTTCTAGTTTTGAAATGATAAATGATTATAATATTATTCAGAATGGCTTATATTAAAGGAAATGCCAGTGTTTTGTTTAATATTTGTACTGTATTAATGACTATATGGAGTACTGTATGTTAATAATGTCTACGGACATACAATCATTAAATATAAAATTCCTAAACAAATTATATCTATAGCCAAACTTTGTATTTTCCAGTTTTAGAGATAGAGCAGTGAAGTGTTAAAATCCAATCAGTTTCTATGCTATTTGTGTATGCCATTTGTGATCATGGGGGAGATTCTTCTTCATGTCCAGTCCTGTAGAGACAACAGGAAATGAGAGGAAATTTCTCCTAAATGATGGTAGTCCACTCTTGTATGGTTGTCACCAGAACGATTGTCCCCACTGAAAGTTTTCTGCTCTTTTGCTGTTGTTCAAAAATCAAAATTTTGGATTTTCTCTCACTTTCTGTCCAAGTGACAATGGCCACAAGGACCAATATGGAAAGTGAATCTCATAGCAGGACAAAAAAATTACCATTAGATTCACATTAAAACTAAAGTTTAATCTGCCTATATTTTGCCTTTCTTGGTTCCTCCTTTTCCCCACTTATCAACATGTAAATGGCATTTTTAAATAAAACCTTTCAGTTTACATACTGTGATATTTGGGGAATTGAATGTGACGGACCTAGGGCTGCAGAGATTCATTGCCTGGAGAAATTGTGTGTGCTGTGTGTGTTTTACAGTTTAATATATTATCTGGGGAGAGCTGGTCACTATGTGACTTGATGTGAACCATTCTTCTAAAGGCAGCAGGCTGTCTGGAGGGGCCATTGTTAGAGTGATGGGATGAAACTCTTCTCTGATTAAGACAATCCAATGCGGCACCTGGCTGTCTGAGGGAGGGAACTGTTTAATGTAACAATGAATGCTTATCTGATTCTGTGAGGTATAAACTCTGTGTGCTCTTCTTCAATAAAGCAGTTCATGTTTCACTCCAAAGTCAGTATTGTCTGATTCTTGGGGTAAGCCATAGTCACTGGTTTCTGGTTCCAGCACCCAGGGAACAGGCTTAAGACGGAGATATCCGTTTGGGGTATCAGGGAGTCTGTCACATTGAGCACATATGGTGAGTACTTAAGGAACAGTCTTGAAGCAGTTTTAACATAAAAAAGGACAGTCTTTTATTTCTTCCGTAACAGAAAACAAAGCTTTAACAATAACACAAGCTCCGCTTGTATTCCAGCAAACAGATAATAAAAGAATGTATCACCAATTTAAGATTGTCACATACACTGAGTGGCCAGATTATTATGATCACCTGACAATTGTAGGCAAATTAGCTATAATTAGCTATAATTTTGCGCTGAAGTTGCTAGAGGGCCAGACCATTCTAAATAGGGAAGCAGGCTGTTTACCACGACAGTAGAAGTGATTTTTCCCTGAAGATATGGGTAAACAATGCAATTTAATAGCCTTTGAACGTGGGATGATTGTTGGCGCTCAAGTCATGGAGCGAATATCAGCAAAACAGCAGAATTCGTTAAATGTTCAAGAGCAGCTGTTGTTAAAGTGTTTAAAGACTGGACTGTCAGCCGAAAATCTGGGTCTGAACGTGCAAATTGTGGCCGTCAGCGACTATTCAATGTTAGGGCAGAATGGAGAGTGGCAAGACTGGTACAAGACAACAGAAGGGCAACAGTGCAGTATCAGATTCCTCGCATCACCTTTCAACATCTCGTGGAGTCACGAGGTGCCCCAACTAAGTCATCTAGTGGAGTCATCTCGTGGCCCAACAAAGTACTGATGGGGTGGTCATAATAATCTGGCCACTCAGTGTATACTCCATGTGCCTCTTCCACACATCCCTTGTGTGTCACAGGCTCACTAAGCCTCCTTGGCTGATTCCCAGGTGGCTCCAGCACGCACACACAGCCACCTGGCTCCACTCTGGCTTCTGGGTGGAGTCCTCCTGACTCCTGGACACAACCTGTCCCGCTTCCCAGCAGAAGAGCCCTCATGTGCCTGCAGCCCACACCACACCAACTCCTCCCTTGAGCTCTAGTTTAAAAAAATGCCGTCTGGAGACGGCAACCCGCAGATGCTGCAGTGCCGTCCGTCCGTTTTTTTACTACGGGCGGACGGCAAGAGGTTAATGAGGCTGCTCTCAGCCACCTGATCAATGGCAACACCGGACCTCACCTGACCTAGAGATTTCATCCCACCCAAAACTCTAAGAAATCTCCAGAGATCCAGATCCCAACTACAATCCAGAAAAACTGGAAGAAACTGAAAGGCCAGATGGCTGAGAGTCGTTGGTGACCATGTTGCCAGCATACTGCGTGGCATTGCCATGCATTGCCACAATATCTTAATTTAGACACAGTGATGTCATGTCATGATGAAATTATCATTTAAGCATAAGTTCTCGGTTACCCCACCCCCTGCTATTTTATAGGGATGCCATCAATCACCATAAATTTGAATTGAGATACCCATGAATTGAGCACATACAAATAGTTTGTTCTGGCCAGGGCGACTGTAGCTCTGTTTACGCCACTGAGTAGGAGGTCTAGTTAAGTAAGAGTCCAGTATACTATTAGGAGTCTAGTAGAAGTAGCAAGTGTTCCATGAAGACCACTTCTGACTAGACATTTTGGGAGTGTAGAAAGGTGTACCAGGGTTCCCTGGTTTCTGCCAATTCCGGCCTAATGGTGCCACTGGACATCTTCTAATTGTGAAGCAAAATCAACATGAAGTTTCTGTCATCTGCTGTGTTTTTGTCAGGGTACCAAGAAACCAGACAATAACTTAAAGTGCAGGTTAAAAAATAAAAGCTGTTTATTGAAAATAACAATACCAAAAAGCAAAAAACAATGGAGAAAGTCCAGAATGTCATTGGTGCCAAGCCAGAGGTCAGATACCAAAGTGGGTAGTGAGCCAAACCAGGTTAGGGAACAATGAGAGCAGGATTAACTGAAACAATAGTTTGAGTCAGGAACCAGGAGATCAGTCAGCCAGAGCCAGGGTCATACACTGAGAACAGCAGAGCACTTGATAGATCTGAACCCATGCAGGGGCAGAGACGAAATGGACAAGCTTATGGTTAAATAGTGAACTGTTGTTGCATCAGCACTCTGAGACAGAAATTTGGCAGGAGTTCTGTGAGTGTTGCAGAATGTGTTTACAAGTTTGATCATAAGTGGGCACCAAAGAGGAACGAACACACACTGCACAGAAAACAGTCTGCAGCTCAACTGGACTAGGAATGGTATGAAACCATGACAGTTTTCAGTACTCAACATTACCTGTTTATTTGTGCTTCTACAGAAGAGCTTGGACAGCACATCTGGAAACACCTGTCTTTCTTAAAAGTTCTGCCTGTGACTGGACTTTTTGATGCAGTAAGACAACCCAGTGTCTTGGGGCTGTACTCAGTCTTGCTAATGATTAAGAAATGTTTATATTGTCTTCAGCAGTCTCAGCTTGTTAGTAGAGTATGGCGTTTCCTCTCCCAGTTCCCTACCTCCTACACAGCTGATTCTGTTTGATTTTGAAGTGGAAGTAAAGTAATACACAGGTAGGATTTTTATGAAAAAAGAGACTGTGGGGTCTATTCACCAAGCTGCCGAGGGTTGTCAGAATAAAGAAAAAAAGACACAGCACTATTTCTCTCCTCGGCGGTCGCGAGCAGGAGACTCCCGGGGCGCCAGGGAGAGTTTGCTGTTTGGAGATCAGTGTCCCTGGTTAGCAGTTAACCAGGGACGCTGATCTCTCTGAAAGTGGCCGGAGCCAGCCGTAAGATCACGGCTGGCTCCGCCCAGCTGTCAGAAGCAGGCTGAGCTTCGGCTTTCAGAACGGCTCAGCTGACCCAATGCATATGTGTTCGGCTCGGCTGAGCCGCTCGGCCGTGATCGGGAGCTGTACGGGCTATTGTGAATAGCCCGTACAGCACCCCTTCGGTCCTGGGGCCGAAGCTAGCCGAAGGATCGGCCGAAGATCCTTCGGCAGCTTCGTGAATAGACCCCTGTGTCTCCTTTGTCATAATTGCTCCTCCCTGCATGCCAGCATTTGTTGTGCACTGAACTGCACATTTGCACCTAGGCACACAATCTTGGTAAGGTGTTGTGCCAAGATAAAGTAACTCCAGTGTGCATGCATGGGATTTACATTATCCTTGCTTAGCCAATCAAGAAGCAGGAGATGCAACTTTAAGACTGTATTTTAACCTATGTTAACCCATATTTCAGCACGCATGCAAAAAATTGTGCTTATCACATCATCGAAGTGGTAACATTTTAGTTAAACAAGTTTAATTGAAAAAATAGCACGTAAAGCATGGCAATATAAAACATGTAAACCTATTTTACTGTAATAAATCAGGGTGATTGTGAATCTTAAACAGCACTTAAAATGTCAATGTGCAAAAGTATGTATACTGGTATAAAATAGTTTTACTGATGTATTTTATTTGCATTTTATATTACTGATAAACTGTATTTCATTATTTTACCTACATTACAATAATTACAGTAATTGAAAAAAGACCTTTTTAAATTCTGAAAGTAAATAGTAGCTCTAAGTACATTCAGGGTAACAACAGAAACAACTTACAAGGGAAACAGAAATCTAAAAGGATTGTCTTGCCATTCACCAAGTATCAGATTATTTGACATCATGTTTCAAATGGATATTAATATCATTGATTGTGATCAGGATTTAATGGGAACAAAAGCTCAATATAGAATGCTCAGGGTTATTAAGACTTCTGATTAAAGTGGAGCCTTAGAATGTAGTGCTGCAATTTGTTATTCTGGTGCATCAACTCTTTTGTGAGGTTTTAAGGCCAGACAGCTCTTTCAAGGCTGTTGGCTGATTCATTCTAAGTAGGTTTTACCCCTGAGAATTTGTCTGTTTTGTATTGATTAATGCAGTGTCTTATACCTCCAGATTTTGTTCAGAGAAGAGGAGCTAGTTTCACAATTGGTCTTAATTACTGAGTTCATATGAAAGCTGAAAATGCAGTTTACAGCAAGTAGGTGGCTGCAGTTCATTAAGAATACAGGCCAGTTTACCTATTTAACTTTGCACAAATCAATGTCATTTTAAAGGGAAATTATCCTGAAATAAGGAGACCGTTCAATCTAAATTACATTTTTGCATACTGTGAAATAACAGTCAGTGATGTTCACCATGAGTAAGCTGAGCTTTCTGGAAATTATAAAGCTAAAGAGACACTCTACCCTTCAAGAAAATTCAGATAATTTCCTTGTTCCCATGCATTTACTTTTAATTCAACTTGCATCTGCAGTTTGCTTTTTATAGTAGAACTATGCCCCCTCCATTAGAGAATTATGTGCTGCAGCGCTTAACTTAAAAAATGCATCTGCAAACACAGTTTTATCTTTGTCCTCCTGCAAAGCCTCACAAATACTAGTTGAGGCTGCAAGTAAAGTCCACCTAGTGCAGCTTCTTGTGATAGCGTTACAGCCATGCTGCACTGTACTAAATTCAGCAAAGTTTCCACCCTCATGTAGGCTGTGCCTGCTCGCACTACAAGGGCATGAAGAAATGTTGAAGGGGGAATGGCTATCAGCATTGTTACTGTTGATTCAGAAGCCTGTAGCTTTTTAATCAAGACCTGACACATCTAGTCCTGCCCACTGCTTTCTGGATTGACAGCATTGCCTCTGTTTCTCAGAACCCCTCCCACTGTGAGCCCCAGTGTCTGGGAGGGGAAGCATATGAGACACCAATAAAGGATTATGTAACACGCCACAGATATTGCTAGCGTAACTCCACAGAGGTATTACCTCATGCACCCAAGAGGAGTGTGCGAAGCAGAACAAAAAATGAATAGTTCACGTGCACTGCACAATAAATAACTGAGAACAACTTAACGGTTTTGAAATAATACGAATATGGGTTGTGCCACTGAGCTTGCAAGAGGACTGAATACTAACAGTGGTTATATTACTCCAGGAGCATCACTCTCTCAGTAACACGTGTACAACGGCTGAATGAGGGCGGATACGATTTATAGTTCACTCTCAAATACCCTTCCCAGTTCCATGCAATTACACTCAATATAGGTAGTCGCTATTGGAGACCTGTACCCGAGATGATACACACTAACAGATGCTACTGGTAGGGAGGGCAATGAGAATTGAAGTTCTGAGCCCACAGCTGATCCATCCAGCGCCCGCACGGAGGGGCGCTGCGCCCGCGGGCGCACAGTAAAGATGATCTCCGACTCCTGATTCCGCCTGTGGACTGGCCTGCCAGAGTGCCAGTACTTTGTCCCGTTTTAAAGATGGCCGCCGCGCTGTCGCGGCGGCCATCTTAATGAGTCATTCATAGACTGCCAGTGACACTGTCACTGCTGTGCTGCCTGGCTGAGCTGACAGGTAAACTATCAAGCGCCCGCACGAAGGGGCGCCGCGCCCGCGGGCGATTATTAAAGAGGTTTTTTTTACTGAATCTGTGCCGGTCGCCAGGCGCCCATGTTGCTATGGCGCCCTGTGCGACCGCACAGCCCGCACACCCCTAAGGCC
>NW_017306671.1:272054-281628 GCF_000935625.1 Nanorana parkeri | reverse complement strand
GGGGGGGGGGGGGAGGGGGCTGGGTTCCCACAGCACAAGTGGTGCGGCGGTGACAAAGGCCAGGTCCAGCAACAGGTGGCAGGTGCAGGTAAGTGGATCACATTGCTGTTAAAGGGACCCTGCAGAGCCCAGCATAGATTCTGCACAGCCCACCTGAAAGTCTCCGGTGGGCTCTACAGCATGCAAACCCACCACAGTCCTTGCACAGCCCCCCTGAGAACCTGCAGAGCCCACCACAGACCTTGCACAGCCCCCCTGAGACCATGCAGAGCCCACCTGAGACCCCAGCTTTCCTACTATGCTAATAGCGGAACTTGTCAAAAGCTGGATACAGCATGATAAGACTAGCAAAGCAGAGAGCTTATCCGTCATCAACTGACAAGATTTCTGGCAAGATTAGCAGTTACTTATCAAACAGATATAACAAAATCATTTTAACGCTATATTTAAATAAGATAAGTATATTGTTAGGATGTATATACACTTTCATGGCCGCATGACCATGTAAGCTGGGCTGTAGCAACTGGGAGTTCCCTTACATTTGTAAAGCTGACTGTTGGATTTTTCCTGGAAGTGATTTGGGCAGTTGTACAGCCTTCTGATAACTTTCACAAGTCCTGGAACATGACACCCCCCTCACCATGTATCTTGGGCCCTCCTACCCTTCCTGCGCACCTGGGACACCTATGGCTTGTGTCACTAGGGAGAGTGAAGGAGGACATTCAGTTGCTGATTGTCCCTGCAGTGATGAGCCTGGACGCTACAAGCTTTTCATAACGTCTGGTTTCAGAGCTGTCATTCACTGGCCACTTTGGCTGGGGATGAAGCTAATCAAGCATGATCTGTGCTTGATTAGCTTTATTGGCGTGCAAAGGTTGCATTAGGAATCTACCTGTCACCTCTATTGTGCTATCAGATAGGGGACCCCTATTTTTTTTAGCAATAAAGTTTTAAAAAAAAGAGTTTGATGTTGATCTTTAACTAGTGTAAGGCTGTGCATTTTTAACTAGTGTAAGGCTGTGCTGGTCAAAGTGGAGTAGGTGTTTTGGTTATTCCCTAACTGTATAAACAAGTAAAAAGGAGGAGATCCTACATCCTGATTCACGCATTTTCGATTACAAATCTCAGCAATGCAATGTACAGCAATGCAGAATACCATCAGCTATACAGGACTACAAATCCCAGACAGCAATTTAATTAGATTATTTTAAAAATAAAAAATGCAACACAAGGTTTGCTATATGGGTGCTTTTCTTAATTTTCTCCAGCTCCTCTTCACCTTCTGGGTGGGTGCACTGATATTATTATTATATAGGATGTATATAGGGCCAACAGTTTGCTCAGAGCTTTACAATATAAGGAAGACATTACAATCACAATACTATTCAAGACAAGATGGTAAGGAGGGCCCTGCCCCTGAGGGCTTACAATCTAAAAGGGAGGGAGAAGTGATACATGAGGAGGTACATGTGTGGGGATGAATTGTTTGAGAACATGATGGTACAGTGGTTAGGTTGAGGTGGGATATGCTTCCCTGAAGAGAAAAGTCTTAAGGGATCGCCTGAAGGCAGTCAAGGTGGGAGAGAGACGGACAGGTTGGGGTAAAGAGTTCCAGAGGATGGGAGATACTCTAGAGAAGTCCTGGAGGCGAGTATGAGAGGAGTTGACAAGGGAGCTGGAAAGCAGGAGTCTTGGGATGAGCGGAGGGAACGGTTAGGGTGATATTTTGAGACAAGGTTTGAGATACAGCCAGGGGCAGAGTTTTGGATGTTTGATATCAAACCTTACTCTGGGGTGGCCCTGTGAAGGCCGGAACTGAAACTTGATGATCAGCTGCCGCAGCACCCAGTATTCATCCGCAGCTGCCGAAAGTGGAAAAATAGTCCCCTTTCTCCTGTTGTCACTTCAGAAGGGGGCCCGAGGACTTTAACAGAAGTCGTTGTTGGTGTGGGCGCCTGAGACTGGAACCTGCTGCTTTCCTGTTATAAAGCTGCCCCCTGTTCTTGGGCCTCCCATCTGCCCGGAGGTACAGGAGAGTCAGCTCTACCATCCTAGAGAGCGCTCACCCTGCTGTAAACACTACTTAGTAAGAGGTTTTTTTGCAATGGGAAAAGAGTAAACTATAATTCCTTTTTAAAATCAGTCTATAGGAAGTTGGCTTCTACATGTTAGACTTTGTAAAGTTGTTTTATTGTGTTTAACATGTGAAGCAGTCCAATTTTTGGTTGTAACATCCACCTTTCATCAGGACAGAGCTACCAAGGTTGATGACTTCAACATATTACAGAAAAAAAAGTTTGATTATGGTTTGGTATGTAAGGGAAGGCTCATTGTATTCCTTTACTTATCCAGTGCTTAGCTATTGAACACACCATGACAGCCAGAGAAACCTTGTATAGTTACAAGTCAATATTTGTAGAAAGGTTAAATAAAAGGAACATTTTTTAAAATGTCACTTTAGTCTAGATGTTAGATTACATTGAAAATTACTGTTATATCAGTATAAAGAGAAGTGACTTGAAAGTGGAAGGTTTTCATACTTTGTAAAAGAAAGGAAAACCTAAATCCAGCACTTTTTGTAAACTTTCAGAGAGGGAAACATTTTTTACATTTGTTGAGGTTTTTATTTTTCTGTGCTTCATTTCCCTGTGACACCAATATTAGAAATAGGGTGTATGGATGTCAATGGGACAGGAAGGCATGAACTGCAATAAAAATGTTGTCAGATATACAGGGTTATTCAAAAAGAATGAACCAATATCATGACGCATTGCTTCAGTTCTCAAGCATCATCATGGAATGAGTCAGTGACCATTTGAAAGTAAGTTTTGAATGGATGCCACAGGGGGCGATGTAGTTGCGTCGCTCTTCCGGAAACGTTCAGTTGTTTATTTACCCTCGGAATGGCGAGTCCTCAGGAAAAAGCGTTCTCGAGTTCGCAAAAACAAATTCGGTTGTCACGGTGCAGGGTGCTTTTCGAAGGTGATTTGACATTAGACATGTGCACTGCCAAAAAAATTGTTTAGTTTCGTTTCGTTTTGATTCGGATTTGTGTTATTTTGTTTTTCGGGATTCGGGTGTGAAAGTCAATTCGGATTCGGAATTCGGACGAAATTCGTTAGCGCTAGTTCGTTCGAACGTTCGTTTCGTTTTCGTTTCTTATTTGTTTCGTTCATTCATTCGTTTGCAGCAAAGTGACATTTGAGGGGGAAAAAATGATTTTCTCCTTCTCTACTGTCACTTTGCTCCAACGAATGAAACGAAAACGAAACGAAAATTCGTACAGACTAAACTAAACGAATCGCACATGTCTATTTGACATTAATCCGCCCTCTCCTAAGAACATTCGATGGTGGTTTCGACAGTTTCAAGAGAGTGGGTGTCTTTGTAAAGGAAAAAGTCCAGGACGACCACGAGTTTCGGAGGAACAACGGGACCAATGACCTTGCTCTTTGTGCTTGGCCTGCGAGATCCCCAGACCTCACCGTGTGTGATTTTTTTTGTGGGGATATGTAAAAGATCCCATTAATGTTCCACCGCTACCCACTAACCTCGATAACCTTAAACATCGAATAACAACAGCGATCAACTCAGTGGATCGTGATATGCTGATACGCACCTGGAAGGAATTCTCTTATCGCATTGATGTTGCCCGTGCTGCAGATGGTGGTCACATTGAACACTTGTAAGACAGGAAATAAAAGTTGATTGTGAGTATAATACTTGTGACTTGGCTGGAGTTTTGTATTACTTTTCCTTAATAAAATATTACGTAAAGGAATCGGTTCATTCTTTTTGAATATATTGGTGGGAACATTTCCCATTTCTTTCATTCATGACCTGACCTTCTTCGGAAAACCTTAGCTGCCTCAATATCTTTGTCTTTGATACTTTCTAATCCCCTGAGTGGAACAAGCATACAGATTATGATAGCCAGAGTGAATTCAGAACTACATACTTGCTCTGCTCTACTGAAAACTACTAATGTAGCTAAATTTAGGTTATGGCAACCTACCTACTTCCTTAGTACATGCTTTCTTTTATTACAGTACATTTAGTACATAAAGTAAACACTTGGGACAGAAGTATATTTAGACTCATAAGATAATATGCTCACTGTGATTTATTAATGTGCTTAGCCTTAAAGAGAACAAGTTACCAATGGGCATTTGTAACAATCTAAATTACTGAACAAAATGAACATAGAGGTCAACTTCTGAAAACCAATGTCAAAAGAGAATGTAGATCTTACAAAAGTGTTATTCTTTATTCCCAAAAGTTTAAAGAATTATTTGGCAGGAGTTCAACTATAAACCAGACATGATTGGTTACCACAAGCTGACCTCTATTTTACTTTCCCTTTAAATGGAATCCAATTATAAAGACCCAAGTAGATTTTTGTAAGAAGGATGTAGCATTGTAGGGGTCTTCTGTAATTTAGGGTGCAATTTCCCATCCTGTTTTTAATTAAGACTGAGCACATTACAACAAATATATTTTCAGTGTGAGCACATTATCTGATGACTCTAAACATACTCCCATATGGAGTATTCACTTTATGTGCATAATGTAATTAAATAAACACTGTTGTGCCAAATTTTGTACAGTATTTTATTCTACTACAAAAACAACAAACACATACTATGTAGTTTTGAACCAAGGCTAAGTCTTAACAATTTCATAAATTGTGCCCTGATGTTTTCCAATACTGAGACACTAATTAAATAAAATAACCACTGCTTGTGATGAATGCAAATCAGACACAAGAAAAAACAAATTTATTTAAATTAAAAATAGGTAGGCATGAATACTTTCAATAATTTATGTTGTCCCTCTATCTGTTAAAAAAACTGAAGTCATGAAATCATTAAATTAGCTGTCCTTGATGGGCACATTTCATTGATCTCTCTCTTTCTTCTAGCAGTGGCAGCAAGGCTTAACCAGACTACTACAATGAAAATACGTCTGATATCTACATTTAGTAAAAAATGCTAACAGTATATGGGATTGGTCACACTGATTTCTGTGGCATTACTTGGATCAGAAGAGATCAATGATATCCTTGGACACATGGTGTGAAATGTTGTTGGGCTTGTGGTATAACATAATGAAATGTATATCATGTTGCTTTTGTCTCCAATCTTATCTCTTCTCTCTCCCTTCTCTTTGCTGTCTTCTCTTTGTTTGGATTACCTTCCATTTCCTTCTGCACTACTTTAGAACTGAGTCATTAGTGTTCTAAAAATCCTAATTCCCTTGCAGTCAAATTGATCCAATTGCTTTAGTCACATACCTTTAACAAGTATTTAAATCACTTTTTACTACTAAAGGTAACAGCATTATTTCCTGTGACCATTATGTTGCTATGACTATCTGACACTATTTCTACTCCCACCTTACTTAGTTCTAGCATTACTGCATTATTGCTTCACATGGCAACATCCTCTCATATTTTTTATTACATTCTTTTCTAATCATTTTTGTTTCTGTCACCTGTATCCTCTTACTAACATTTAACTGCATGAACTTAACCATCCCACTTATTAGATAAAAATGCAATAAATCATCCACCCCAGTTATTGAATAAAATGTACATATTCCTACACAGACTAACACCTAGTGGCATGGACTAATCTGCCCCACTTATTAAATAGAACGGTCATGTGCCTTACGGAGCTTGAGGTGATGAGAGCGGCCTCTCTTGCAACTCTAGTCCCAGGAAATCTGAATAGTGAGACAGGTGAGCTGGGGCACAGAGTGGCACGAGTGCCATAAGACGGTCTTGCTGGAGGAAGTTGCAGATGAGGTGGTTGAGAAGGCTCAATGCCGGACGGACCAGGTTGACAACATGCAGGCAAGGAAGTACCAGGACAGTAGGCAAGATCGTGATCAGGTAAAAGGCAGAGGTCAGAACCTTGAGGGCAACGTAGTACAAGACAGGAGGCAGAAGTGTAGTCCAAAAATTAGCCAGGATCAGGGCCACAAGTAGCTCAGCGTAGTTGAGGAACAAGGCAGGTCGGCAGGAAACAGGAATCAGGTTCAGGAACACGAGTACGCAGTAGCTGATGAGTATTCAGCACTGGAGACTAGGAAAGCTCAGCTACCTAGGATGTGCGCAAATGCATCCGCACACACATCATGGAGCGTGCACACACATGCAGAGGTGCGTGACCTGGCCTGGCTCTAAGAGCCACGCTGTGCGCATGCACATGCGCAGATGCATGAGCAACTCCCTTGGCAAGGACTTCCTGACAAGAACATACATTTTAATAACCAATCCTAACTCCTAGTAGTCACTTAAGAAGCAGTTAAGGTAACAATCTACAACTGCAGTCCTTTTTTTTTTATTATGGTATTTAAAAACATGTTTGGATATATTGTGACTTTTAATACCACTTATAATTTAATACCAATTATAATTGTGTTCCCTTAATCTGGCTTAAAGATTTCTATTGGTCCTACTTATGTACTGTAATCCACAGGGACACTGTAACATGTAGAACACTCCTGTGAAATTGCTTAAGATAAAATCTTTAATTTGATAGTTTTTTATGTATTTATTATTTTGAAATCTTTTTTTTTTCTTTTTTTATTATTTATTTTAACATGCTTACAGGCATAACATCTTCCACATGCGAGGAACTCGCTACTGAAAAAAAAGGTTACTTTCTTATCCCTTGGTGGATCCACTATGTTATGAACAAGCTTGTTCCTCAAGGTTGGAGCCCTCCTGTAAATAATCTTGGGTCTTTCTGGTAATCTTGTACCCAAATCTTTATACTTTCTTAACACCTTCCCGACTGAAGACGGAATTATCCCATCATGATTGTTCAGTTAATTACCGTGACAGGACAGGATAATTCCATCATGCGGTACAATGAGCGCTGGTCTGTAAAGGGACCAGCGCTTAATGAGTTACTGCTGATGATGGATCCCTCGGGGTCCGAGGCAGACTCTCAACAGCAGATAGGTGGTAACAGTCCTGTGATCACAGTGCGAGCTGATCGTTGTGATTGCAGAGCTGTGGCAGTCACAGAGTCCACAGCAGCTCACTGTGTTGTGAATCTGCTACCTGGCTATGTGTTACAAAAGTGACACAAAGGGGTCTATTCACGAAGCAGCCGAAGGATCTACCCGTAGTTTCGGCCGATCCTTCGGCTAGCTTCGGCCCCAGGTTCAGTAGAAACGAAAGGCTGCTGTGTGGGCTATTCACTATAGCCGGTACAGCTGCCGAACTTGGCCGAACGGCTCAGTCGAGCCGAAAGCTGAAGAGCTGAAAGCTGAAGCTGTCCGAGCGGCCAGCCATTGGCCGGCCGACAGCCTGCTTCTGACAGCTGGGTGGAGCCAGCCGTGATGTTACGGCTGGCTCCTGCCACTTGCCGGAGAGACTCTCGGAGCGCCCGGGAGAGTTTTTTTTCTTCCGCCGGCAAATAGAAAACAGTTGGGCGGAGCTAGCTTTCACTGATAGCTCCGCACAATAGTTTTCTATTTCTTTTTTTCTACTTTTTAAACTATTTTTCTGTTCTGCTCGGTACCACAGAGGGACCGAGCAGAACAGCCGAGCCGAATGCCGCTCAGTGGCATTCGGCTATTCACTCACTGCTGTTCAGCATCTATAAGAATAGACCGAACAGCAGCGACTAGCCTGCCGGAGGTTCGGCTTAGCCGATCCAGATGTTGGATCGGCTGAGCCAAACTCCTTCTGCACTTCAGGTCGGCCGAACATGCTGAGCACGATATACAGCTGAAATCAGCCATACCAGCCTGAAGTGAATAGCCGAACAGTGTTCGGCTCACTTCGCTTTAGGTCGGTCATTCACTCGGCTGCCTACGGCAGCTTAGTGAATAGACCCCAAAGTATCTCTGGGGAGAATACTGTACTATACTTAAAGATACTAAGTATCAAAGCCCCTGTAAATTGAAAATAACCCCTTAGTGCCCCCTAGTTAAAAAAAATAAAATACGATTTAAAAATTAAAAAAAGGAAAAAGTTTCAAAAAAATTATAAGAAAATATAGTGCTGAGGAGGCTACTCAAGATAGGAGACAAATATACCACATTCAAAAATTGTTCCACACTAAAATTGTATTTCACTCCTTGTATTTTGTGACCTATAACTCCCAAAATAAACTGAAATTCCAAACATATGATATATCCTTTAAATCAGGACAAATAAAATAATGTATTATTAATTATTTTCTTTTAGCTACACTAATTATGTACACATTATTATTGCCAAAACTGTGAAAAATGTTGTATTTTTTATTAAAAAAATAAGAATATATATATGTATATGTCACATCAAATTGAATCCCATTTTTAAAAAAAACCTGTATATAATATGTGTAGGTGCAATGAATGAGGAAGATGAAAATTATGGTTAAACAAACACATAGCAAAAATGGCAAAATTGCTCTGTCCCCAGAAGCAAAAAAAGCTGTGACACTAAGGGGTTAATATATCCCAATGTTTTTTAATGATCCTTTCCACCTTTTTGTGCTACGTATTATACCCCAGAATTAATGCATATTCAAGACCCTTGGTCTAAATTCCTTTTTTTCTCAGTTTTCTTTTCTTCTAACATAATTTTCCTTTCCAGGTTTTGCACAGCTAATCTCTCCTTTTCTATAAATTTTCTCCAATAACCATTATTTCTGATTGTGTAATTCTCCTTGGTGCAGTTTCTCCTTCTTCTTATAAATTGTTGGCTTGTTCTGCCCCTTTGTTTACTTTCCAGAGTGGAGCTGTCACTTACAGCCAGTGTTAGTCATGTGACATCACAACTTGCTCCACCCCTTTACTTACATTCCAGAGCAAAGCTGTCACTTGTGTCCGGAATTCATCGCGTATGGACGTGACGGCAGGTGGCGGGGACTTTTTATTTCATCGAGTAAGCGAGCAGTAAGCGTGCAGCAGACAACGTGATTGACAATGGATTTACATTGTGGGATTTTTTTTATGAATTAAGGACTTGTCAAAAACTGTGTGGTGTGGTTTTATTTTAATAAATAACTTTTCAAACTGGTGTGGTGTGTTTATTTACTTTTTCACTGTTTATTTGGTGAATGAGTAGGGGTAATGACCACCCCTTTATCATTCACCAGTATGGTGGAGGAGGGGGGCTACACGATCATCCCTCTTTCCTCTGCCAAGCTGCTCCTCAGATCAAGGGTCTGATAAGGGATTTTGGGGGGACCCCCATGCATTTTTTAGTGTGAATTTGGGTGGGATGACATACTATTTTTTTTTTGTAAGGGGTCCCCCAATTCCTTCCAGACCCTTTAGGTCTGGTAAGAATGTTTTTTTTATTTTCACATTTAACAATATAATAAACTCCATTCAAATAGCTTTTACATTTTAAATGAAAATATACAATTTTAATCAATCCGAATTTCGAATAACAAACCAAATTGAGTTTGGATAAAAATCTGAATCGATCCGAAACAAAACACATTTTATGAGCCTCCACATGTCTATTTATCATAAATAAAAAAATTATAAAAATATATCTAATTTTTTATCACCATCATGATCAACAATCTCACCTGGTCTAAGCTGCTAATGGTAATGGGGT
>NW_017306671.1:252334-272040 GCF_000935625.1 Nanorana parkeri | reverse complement strand
AGAAATAGGGTTTTGTCATATTATGTTATAAAACAAATAAGATAACTCATTTTTAAAAAATTATTAGCTTATGTCACAAGAAGCTTCGCACTGAAACTAATTCATGATGCTGATGCTGCTCACTCAAAAAAAAAGAAAACTCTATTTTCTTCTGCACAGTTGCCTTTGTGGCCTGATCTTAGGAGCACAAGATGTATGCTTCCGCCTATCTAATGTTGTACATTATAAAATGTGACTGCACCATTTTTTTGTCTTTAAGCAATTTTGGCCCCATTCTTTGCAAAGCTTAGAGGAGCTAACCAGGAGCTTGTTCAAGATGGAGACAAACTTATTTTCTCAAAAATTAAAACAATAAAATGAGCCAAGATTCCATTTTCAGTTTTCTGCAACAAATAGAAGAGTTAAACTTTTATAGTGGTAAGGCAGTTGACAGGAGTCTATTGCCTTGTCTATTTGTCTGTTTCCAAATGCTTTTAACATTGATGTAACTGCTCCACAATATTGTCTTCCATTGTGATATATTTTGTATTTATTGGTTTTCTTCACCAGCTCCAATGATATACAGTAGACAGCACAAAGCAATTATTTCTCATTCATTGCCAGATACATACAGAAAATACGCTGGCTTCCTGTCTCATCAACCCATTGTAGCCTTGATTTAGAAAATCTATACAGTCTTTTCAGGGTTAGCCATAATACAAATGTTCCCCATTTTATTTATAAAAGAAATAATGCAAGATAAAGTGTACTTCTTAACTGAACTGGCAACAGGTGCAGTTGAAAAATATATACACAAATAATTACAAATAAATGCAAGCATATACTGTATATTACATACATGTTAAATACTTCATTACCTTTTTTGGAAAATAATATGAGCTACACTTAATAGCTATTTATGTTAATGCTGCAGTACAGAATTCTGTATAAATGGAAACCAATCTTATCAAATTAACTATGCATTGCAACCATAATGACTAAACAATGAATGAAAGAATGAACAAACAAACAGATGCATTAGAAAAACAATGTGCACTCAGCTGGTTCTGATTTGATGAAATATGTTTAGGTGGCAATTTCTTTGATATTACGCAAACATAAAACAGAGGCCAGTGGCACAGACAAAATTATAGTTACTAAGGGATTCAGTAAAATGCATAATTCAAGCCTGGAAGTATTGGATTTTTGAAATTTGCAATTCAATGATCATAGTTAATGTTGTTAAATTTGTATTACACCGCAATGTTTAGTATTCATTACTGACCATGTCAAGCAGGAGTGGGTAAAATAAGCAGGCACTGCTATAAAGTAAACAGATGAGAACATGTCCCCCCAAATGTTTAACACTTAACAATTTGCTTAACAAACATGGTTGCTTAACAAAAATAAAGTTTATTTGTGTATCATTTAGCTGTAGATCCTCTAATCATCTCTTAATTGGTGCTGGCACTGTCCTTTCTTCTGGAGGGTGGCTACTTTTGTTCCCCATGTTTCCTGTTTGTGTTTGTAAAGTAGCCACCGCTCCAAGCTTGCTCCCGTGATGGTCTACAACCTCACGTTTAATTTTCTAATGTGTATTGACATTGTATTCCATCATTCAAGTGAGTTTGGAGTGGTGGCTACTTTAAAACAAACAGAAGGACCATGGGGAACAAATTAGCCACCCTCCAGAAGAACAGACAGTGTCAGCACCAATTCAGAGACGATTTGAGGATCTACAGCTGAGGGATACACAAATACGCTACATTTTTGTTAATAGTTAAAGTATTTTAATCAATTTTTAAGATTGAACTCCTGAGTTTAGAGCCACTTTAACCTCTAGTTTGACACATTTTCTACATAGTTTGCATATGAATATTGACATGTGGTACGTTCATTGAATTCTGATAAAAATGCAGTGATTGATATGGTGAAGCTCAATGCTTTAGGTGTGCTATATTACCACTAATATTCTTTTTTTCAGATTCTCAGAGAGTTCTTTGCCATGAGGTGCCATGTTGAACTTCCAGTGACCAGTATGAGAGAGTGAGAGCGATAACACCAAATTTAACACACCTGCTCCTCTTTCACGCCTGAGACCTTGTAACACTAACGAGTCACATGACACAGGGGAGGGAAATGGTTAATTGGGCCCAATTTGGACATTTTCACTTAGGGTGTACTCACTGTTGTTGCCAGTGGTTTAGACATCCAGCATCCACGCTCCACATGCCGCACCTCCTTCCTGCCTCATGCTTGCCACTGCCAGACCCGCCCGTATCCACGCTCCACACGCCTCCCCGCCTCACCCTTGCTGATTATACCAGTGGTTCTCAACCTGTATAACCTCAGAACCCACATTTGTCCATGGTCGTTAAGTCGTGACCCAAGTCTTACTGCAATGGAATGCATGGCATTGCAGTACCGGGCGTTCGGGTGCAGGTGATCGGACTGTGAGCCAAAGGTGCGTTTGGGGTGTCATTCATTCAAATTAATGGCAACACAACACACCTTCCACAACAGAACGCACAGTAGGTGCGGCTGTGTGGTACAGTGCATTAATCGCATGGGACTGTGTGATTAACGCACTGTACAGTGTGAACTGACCCTCAAATACACTGACAGACACACACAACTACAGACACAATCTCAATCTCACACATACACACTCCCTCTTTTTTTTAAAGATCCAGTCACTCTATCTACCATACAAGAACTGGAGTGGATCCTCAGCATGGGGTCCAGTGTGGGCTGCCATGCTGTGATGGAGCTACATCCATATAGCAAAACAAATGATTATCCGCGCTATAGTGCTCTGCCCCAATCTCCTCAAAAACACCCTATTGACAGCTGCAGAGATAGAGAGAAGCTATATAAACTTCTCCCACAATATATTAAACAAAAGACACTGCGCTATCTTTAATATTATAAGGCATATAAGAGCATATACTTAGTGACAATTATACAACATGTTCACTCCAACTCTCACTCGTGACTTCTGTGCTTCAGTTCCTCGTCAATTAATCACCAGTGATCCACCTCCAGGTGAACAAACACTAGCACACTCACCAGATAATTCTGACCACCCAGTGGTCTTCAACCGCTCTGCAAAATTATCTGGTGTCCGTTGTCTCCCTCACCACTGAATCACCAACAGCTGAAAATGATGAGTCTGCCCGATATCTCTCCCAAATCTCTCTTATCCGCTCAAAATAGAAAACCAAGATGGCACATAGTGTAAAACTGCTAGATGATAGTTTATTTATAAAAATCAGAACACTTACATTTAAAAGAGTTTTTCAGCGCTGTAAAAACATAAAATCGGCTTGTATGAGCTCAGCTCTGTCTCCTCCACTCCATTCACTAGCGTCAGCGTGTAGCTCCTCCCCTACGCGTTTCGTCCAATGAGCTTTCTCAAGGGGGTTCTGACCAGGGTTTACGTCGGTGGATCCATTTTTAAAGTTTTTTTTTTAAATAAAGGACTTGTCAACAATCCTTTGTTTTGTTTTTTTAAATAAAAGATTTTTGATTAAAGTCTGGTGTTTTTATTTAATTTATTTTTGAACACTTTAGTGAATGGGTAGGAGTAAAAGTACCCCTTACTTATTCACAAGGGGGGGGGGCGGCATCTGGGTGCCCCCTTAATTAAAGCAGTACCCCGATGCAAATAAGCCCCCTTGTCCGCACACCCCCACAACTGCCGGGTCAGGGTTGTGGGGACGAGGCCCTTGTCCCCATCGGCACGGGGACAAGGTGCTTTTCCAGGGGTGATCCTAGAAAAGCACCCTCCCAGTGCTGAGGGCATGTGGCCTGGTGCGGGAGGGAGGGGGGGTGCTCACTCACCCCCCCTTTCCGGCCCCACCAGGCTTATGCTCGGATCATGGGGTCTGGTATGGAATTTTAGGGGGGGCATGTTTTTCCCCCCATTTTTGGGGGTGGGGTTCCTCCTTAAAATTCCTTCCAGACCTTAAGGGCCTGTTATGACTTTAAGGGGGAACCCCACACCCATTTTTTTTAATGGTCCCTCCACACATTCCTACCAGACCTAAAGGGTCTGGTATTGTTTGTGAGGGGGAACTACACACTTTAAGAGTAAAAAAAAATGTCATTTTTTTTCTTTAGAAATGTCAGTTTTGCTGCAGCAGGTTCTATACATCCTACAGATCTGACAATTTACAGGCAGTTTATGGGGACCCCCCAGGCACGATATGTGAAGGAATTTTTTATTCTTACCCTTTAAGTGATGTTAAAATCACTGCTCCTTTAAAAACGTTTTTTTTGGGGGGTTTTTCATTGATTCCTGTCCTGTAGTGCAGTACCCAGACCCCCATACACCTTTTATGGACAATAACTTGCATATAAGCCCTCTTAAAGGGGACATTTGTTTCCAAAAGTTCGACCCCTATTGACTTGCATTAGGTTCGAGTTCGTATGCAAACTTTTCGGCCGTTCGAATGTTCGAATACGAACCGAACACGGGGTTTCGGCCCATCACTATAATACACTCACTATTATGTGTGCATGTTTAGAGTGAGTATATGTATATACAACCAGTGGTGGATTCTCAGATGGTCCCAGAATGCCCCAACAGTATATTACTCAATGCCATGAATCAGCAACAAATTAACAGAGGAAATAGGTTAATTTGGTGTAAATTTGATTGTCAGTTATGTTAAAAAAACTTAGTTCCTTTCATTTTTCTGCCAGATCAATATATTTTATGGAAATGTGCTCAGTTATTGACATGAAATTAGCACAAAAGTGTTTTTAATCTGACTACAACTGATGTAAAACCTGTGCCCATAAATCAGTTATTATAATTATTTTTATTAATACAGTTATAAATTTGAAGCGTCTGATAAACACACTTGTTACAGTCTTGAATGATTGCAATTTAAACGCACTGTGATATTTCATAAAGAGGTAATTTATTATTAAATGATTTTCTTCAAGTAGGTATAAACCCACTTAACCTGGTGACAGCTGTCACAACAATAATTATCCTCAAGTTTAACATGAATTTCATTTTATATCTATTAAAATGTGATTAATTTGATATGGCTGGGAAGTGAGGCGCACAGAACTTAATCTGCATTTATCAATATGTCTTGTAGAACATGATGGAGTGAAACATAGGATTCATTTAAAAAGAACCTGTCTGGACAGAAATAAACAAATGCATATGCATGTGCCAAATATATAAATGGAGATAGCAATTGTATTGTGATGTGGGTAGCATTACATAAACAGAACACAGCTTTTTAGGAAAGCCATATGTTTTACTTCCACCATTGCTGTCTGCGCTTTGCTTTTTTAAGAATTACATTATGTTTACCATTATGCAGTTGAAACATTCGTGCTCCAAACTAGTCACTTGCACCTTCAGAAAACGACCCCACATTTTTTGGTGGGTGAGTTAGGGGCTGCACTATAAGGTCTGTAAAATTTGAACTTATACATTTCAATTTGTAAACAGGGTCACAGAGAAGCTAGTGAAAATAACTACAAGAACTTTTGAGTTCCTGCTGTCCAGCGGATCTCTTACATTGTACTGAATGGGCAAAACACAGGAACGTTTCTTTAGAAGAATATAGCTATTGCTTTTGGACAGCAATTTTCTGTTTCATAACTACTTCTGTTTTAATTCTTTATGAGAAAAAAATTGTGCAAATCTCTTAGTTTAAAATAACTGTGCAGTGACTTCAAATATGACATTACAGTTTTTAAAAACTAAGTATTAAATATTATATAGTGAAAAATTCTTTGCACAAAAGCCAGTAATAGTGATTGCATGTAAAATGTACAGAAGTAGCTTAATGTCTGGAGAGAGATTCCATCATCTATAGCCACTATGGCCACCTGACATGTCACCACCACTCATCTGGGGGCTAGTCATCTCTACTATTATACCTCAAACAGCAATGTTACTTCTTCCTCCCTATTTTCATTGAGTTCATTTCCCACCCTTTTCTAGTGCACCAGCAAAATATTCGTTTAGTTTAGTTTCGTTTTGATTCGGATTTTGCCTTATTTTGTTTTTCGGAATTCGGGTCCGAAAGTCAATTCTTTTTGGAATTCGGATTCGGACAAAATTCGTTAGCGGTAATCCGTACGAACTTTCGTTTCATTTTTGTTTCGTGTTCGTTTCGTTCGTTCATTGCAGCAAGTGACCTTTAAGAGTAAAAAAAAGTTTTTTTGTTCTCAAATGTCATTTTGCGCCAACGAAATGTCATCCCAAAAAACGAAAGTTCGTCCAAAAAACACTAATCGGAATTTCGGATTAATTTGCATTCGTTATATCCGTAATTCGGATACATCCCAATCTCTGAATTTCCGAAATTTCGTCTGAATTTCGATTCGGAACAAAATGAATCGCACATGTCTACCCTTTCCAGAATGTTTCCAAAAATGGTCCAGACCATATGTAAACTGATAGGATGCCTTAGCCAACCCCACCTCTACCACCCTTCCCCCTTAGTTCTTTGAAACCAATAACATGCCATAACTAATTTAGCTGACTTAGTGATTTGAGGGCAAGTTTTTCCTGCAGAGTTTTGGATCCAAAACCTGAATTATTTGCTCATTAAATTATTTGTGCTGCCCTGCCCACAATGCTAAAATTGGCTGTGGTGGCTCAGGAGGGCTGTGGAGGCTCTCAGGAGGGCTGTGTGGGGTCTCTGCTGGGCTGTGCAGGGTCTCAGAAAGATGTGCAGGGTCTCAGGGGGGCTGTGCGGGATCTCAGTGAAGGTGTGTGGGGTCCCACGGGGCTGTGCAGGGTCTCCCCTTGGCTGTGTGGGGTCTCAAGAGGCTGTATGGGGTCTCACCAGGGCTGTGCAGGGTCTCACCAGGGGTCTGGAAGGTCTTGTGTGTGGGTACGGGGGGGCGTGGCTCCCCAAAAAGGAGGAGTAGGAGATGTGTGGCCGGCAGTGTAAACAGGCACCGTGTGGTTCACAGGAAGGCTGCCGAGGTCCCCAGCAAATGTGGGACCTTAGACAGCAGCTTCAGTTTAAATATTTAAAGCGCCAGTATCTTATAGTATTGGGATACCAGTATCAGTGCATCTCTTATTAAAAGTCCTACTATAATATCGTACTAGGATCAAATCTATTGTGCTGCATGAAATTATACTGACATTAGGAGAGAGCAAAGGGATGATCTCATCAGATTGCTGCCGCTCCTTTACTATCCAATCTAAGCTGGGGCACAGAGGTGATCTAGCTGAATTTCTTAGGTGCAGTAGAGAAAATTTAGGTCACAAGCCTCGCTGAGATGTCTGCTATGGGGAGGAATACAAATTCTTTGTCAGATGAAACAGCCTTTATGTTTATGTATAACTTTGCATTTAGATGTTTTCCTGGAATTCAGTTTAAAGATGAAAGGACTAATCTTGCTAATTTTTAAAAAATGGTGAAAAAAATATAAACAATCTTTTACGATTTCCTGACCTGAAACATGCAGCTACATATCACATGTCCTTACATCTGACTTGTGCATGCGCATAACTGGTCTGTGAATCACCAAGTAGCGAAAGATGTATAAAGATGACATTCTCAGGACAAACAGTTTGGAAAATAAGCCAGAAAGGGCATCTACCCTGATAGGTTTCCTTTCCTTTTAAATCTTCCAATAGCATCAATGCTAACCATAGTTTCACCATCCTCTCCCAATATCTGTTTACACTGTTTTGATAAATAAAACCCTTTCTGTTATTCGACACTGCGCCTATCAATGTCTGACAAATATGGAAAATTCAATATACATTGATATGTCTGATATTATTAGAAATTCCATGGGTCTTAAGTACAGACATGTTCTTATTTCCTCTTCTAAAAGACCAGAATTAAATGTCATACCCTTCAGACTTCCTGTCTATCGATCACTCTCAATCAGCTGTCTGAGAGAGCCTTTTAAACTGTATGTCATTCAGAGCTGACAGCCCTGGCACAAGCATCTGATTAGGTAGTCAGGCTTTGTAAATAGACTGTTTACTCTTTAATTGTTTCAATGTGAAATCATAGAACTGATTTGCTAAAGAAGCTGCATCACCTCCATTTCCATTTTTTTAACTGAGCTTAAAATGCGCATTATTTTTTCTCTATTCTTCATTTTTTTTTGTCAGAGCTACTGACTCAAACATACTGTGCTTTCGTGCCTTACATTTTATCTGGTTATTATAATAGGTGAGCATGCCTCTGGTTGGAAATAATGAGGCCAAATGGGAATGGAAAAGCCCTTTAAAAAAATGAGAGAGAGAAAATGCTATTTGCTGTGAATAGTTTCAATTAGGCAAGTGGGTAAATCAAAGGCACGTTGCTTCATAGTAGGCGGCAGTGCTGTGTCAACTCGTGAACTGTCCACCAGTGTAAATATAATTGAGGAAAAAGAAATCTCTATATTTTATTGTTCATTCCATAGACATTTAAATATAAAGGTCTTTATGTTTCATTTTTTTGCTCCATGGATATACAATAATTATGAGCTTCCTGCTCCCTGTGCTACCTAGGGCTTTTAGATACATGAAAAGGCTCTGGGCTTAGAAACAAAATGCAACCTTATTTTAAGGATTTTGGTGGAATCAACACAGCTTACTGTAAATTTCTAACAAGTCTTCAGGCATTTGCCAAAACAATTGTCACATGTAGCTTTCTAATACAGTGTAAAATACCTTTTTGTACTGTGTTACTATAAAGTTTTATAGTAGTGTAAATTGGAGTGCTGGAACTGTCTGCAAACACAGTTATAATTATGGCCACCGCTCCCAGAAAGAGAAAATGTTAGGGCACTATCCATTTTCAAGACCTAAAAAGTGAAAGCTTTGATACAGAAGTAACAATAATAACAGAGGAAGCTAAAAGGGGTTTGTTTGTGAAGTCTACTGCTATTGGTCAAATGCATTCTCAGTTAAATTTTCCAGCTAAATTTAAGTTCAACTCAAGGCAGATATAAAATACAGAAATATCTCTGCAGCTCTGTAATCATTACTACATCATGAATTTTTTTTTAAATTCAAGCAGTGCAAGCACCTGAGTTTGATCTGGCAACAGCCTCTTGCAGTCCCTACATCAGGGCTGGAGTGTGATAGAAGCAGTACAAGCAGCCAGTCACTTTATGTGCTGGCAAGAAGCATGGTAATAGGAAGAGAAAGCAAAGTGACAGAGCGATGAACTATTCAATGTGCTGCTTTCACTGTCCAGTCACAAAATGAGGGCAGGTCCAGGACAACCTGGACTCAAAAAAAAATTGAGCTAAATGATGCTGCCCACCATAAAAAGATCTGTCTGACCTGTGCTCATGGATTATATTATGTAAAATAATAAATATTTACTCAAAAAAAGATATGCACAAACTTTCAAGGTATCCACAACAACTAGTAAATGTAAATGACACTTATTTTTTACACATATATTCCAATAATCTTTAAAACCATAAAAAGACATAGAAAATGTACATCACTAAAACATGGCTCCCACTGACCACAAAACCTCATTAACTAATTCTAAACCAGAGAATGATTTATTCTCATCATCAACAGGTAAATGTACATGTATTATTGCATTCCTAAAAAATATGTTATACCATATTGGCATTAGACTTAATGCAATTGTTTAGATAGGATTCAAGCTCAACACATTTCTTGGATAAATCCGCTTCATCAGGATAAACAAATGAGGTATGCCAGAGAGACACCCAGTTATACATAGATATCATTAGCTACAATGCGTTGTATAATATATACCTATATAACATGGTTGTACAGAATGTCATCTTACTTTAAAAATCATGATCATACACATAGGTCTGGAGCCATCCACTTGAAACATCACCCATTGCTGGCCTGGTGGGTAGACACAGAAACAGTCTACCTGGCTTCCTCCAAAGCGTTAGATCAATCTATTGTAGTGAAATAAAATATTTAAGGGGTTATTCACTCGACTGTCCCCCCTGGAAAAGCACCTTGTCCCTGTGCCGATGGGGACAAGGGCCTCTTCCGCCACAACCCTGACCTGATAGTTGTGGGGGTCTGTGGGCAGGGGGGCTTATTTGCATTGGGGTACCCCCTTTAATAAAGGGGGCACCCAGATGCTTTCCCCCTTGTGAATAAGTAAGGGTACTTGACCTGAGGACACTTGGATGTCATTCAATTACAACAAGTGGGCGGGGCACGGCTGACTCCACCCAGTTGTTGTACTTTATTGACAGCCCAGTGTCCTCAAATGACCAACAGCTGGGCTGTTATTGAATGAATACAATTGACATGATGGCTGGCTACGCCCAGTTTATTACATTTGCTGGGAGAACGGTCTGCTCTCCGCTTCGGCTGTGACTTTGGTTCAACCGAGCCGAAGCATTTGCATTTGGCTTGGCTGAGCCATTTGGCTGCTGTACGGGCTATTGTGAATTATGTTATAATTTGTATTTACTTAGACTGAATTTGTTTAGGTTTTTGTATACGTGACTGGGCATAAAATATCTTCCCTATTATCCTTTGTGTGGTAATACGACCTGTATAGTTACATAGTAGCTGAGGATGAATAAAGACACAGGTCCATCAGGTTCAATATATTCTAAAGCCACCTGCCCACCTTCTGCTGCTATTTTTATGATATGTGTGTGTGTGTGTGTGTGTGTGTGTGTGTGTGTGTGTATATATATATATATATATACACACAACTATCTGTGGAAGTGAATTCCACATTTATTTTGTTGACTTCATTGATTTATGAATAGTTAGCAAGAAGCACAGGAGAACACTTGTAACACATGACGTATTGATTTGTCATCACTTCAAAAAGGCAAGGATTTATTACTCCTTTCACTATAGTGGGCCGAGCTGTAGATCCTCAAATCATCACACGATTGGTGCTAACACTGTCCCTTCCTTGCGGAGTGTGTCTTCTTTTTTTCCCCATGGTCTCTGTGTGTGTTGTAAAGTAGCCACCACTCAAATCCCGCTCCTGTGATGGACTACAATCTCAATACAAATTAGTCAGTTGAATGTGAAATTGTAGTCCATCAAGAGTGTGAACTTGGAGAGGTGGCTACTTTACAACACATGCGGAGGTCATGGGGAACAAAAACAGACACCCTCCACAATGAAGGGACAGTGTCAGCACCAATTCAGGGATGGTTTGAGGATCTACAGCTGAGTGATACACAAATAAGATACATTTTTGTTAATAGCTAAGGTACTTGAAAGAATTTTAAAGATTTAACTCCTGAGTTTAGTCTCACTTTAATATAACCAGAGACACATTAGATGAATCTTGAAGCGGGGAAAGTAGTTAGGGCACACACTTGATTGTACATTGTTCAAAGACAATTTATTAGTAAAATGTAACTTTTTCTAAGACCTGTAAATCTATCCCTTATTATGTTGTGTTTAGTCACTGGGAAAGCCTGCATGTTTTCTTCTGTTTTCATTTTCACGCTAATTGGTCAGTATTACAAATATAAAGGGCTATACACTAAAGGCTGAAGAGTTTGGAGAAGGCAGGAGAAGTGAACAATCTAGGACAACATAGCTGAAATGGAAAGTTAGCTGAATTGGAGAATTTTTACAAATCAGCAATTTTGCCCTAAATTGTTCACTTCTCCTGCCTTCTCCAAACTCTTCACCCTTTTGTGAATAGTCCTGACAGACTTACTACACCACTGCAAGAAAAAAAAGTTGAAAAGGAACTGTAACATCAGTGGAGTAGACATGGATGAGTTGTGCTACTATGGTTTGTTTGCAGCTTCCCAGCTAGAGAAAATTATTATCACCATTCTAACCAGAGATTGAAAGGCCAAGTAGAAATGTTGCACATGTGAATCTGGATTGAGAATTTTTAAAAAATTCTAATAGCAGTGATCAAAGCCTTCAATTGCACAGGGACTTTTTACTGCCTTCTTCAAGGTGATGTTGCCATCAAGTGCATTTCAGAAGTATTCATTGTACACCTCTGAAAATATTCTCTTGCTTTATCGAGATAATTTATTGTGTGTTTGGAAAAGTAAACTGTTATGGTTGCTTTATTTTTCTCTCACCAATATTTCTCCAAAACATTTTAATAAGAAATATTGGAGATCTTCAAACAGAATTGTAGATTCATTTTTGTATTATGCTACTTCCTTTTTCAGAAACATATCAATTATTAATAAAGTTCAAAATGCAGACCATGCATTCCACTACAGCTCCGACATTGTCAAGTATACAAAGGTTTGCCAGCAGTATGATTTGACTGTAAATGTGGATTCTACTGTATAGGTACTGATCAGAATTTGTGCGTTTTATGACACGTTCATATGGCAGACATTATTATAGCTTAAACTGAACTGTACCAGTAAGTGCTTTGTATATCCTTAAATTCCGATTGGTATTATTAATAAATAAATGTATTGTAATTTAAAATACCTATTGTTTAATTATTTTTAAAGTGTTATTACAGTCATGAGCTATCAAATCTAATGTGGTAGCAGCACTCACATGCTTGATAAAATGATGGCTTGTTTCTGTTTCTGTCTCCGTGCCTTCTTGACTTGAAAAAAAGAACTAGAATTGCTTGCCAAGAATACTTCAGTCCAGTGGTGTATTCTGGTTTTGTGCTGCCCTAAGCAAGACTAAACTTGGGCGCCCCCCCTCTAATCTACATTTGCCCCACCCATTTTCACCCTAGAGCCCCGCCTCTTCCTCGCTGTACATTAAAAGTGGATTATTAATGCCTGTGCGGGGTATCAGGGGGCTGTGCGGGGCCTTAGGGAGCTGTGCGGGGTCTCAGGGGGGATGTGCTTCAGCAATGCCTCAGGTGCTGGTCCAGTGCGATTGCAAAAAATAGTGCATGCATTTATTTCATGCACTATTTTTAGTGATCTCACTGGACTGGAACCTGGGCATTGCTGTACCATGCGTTCTGGTGCGGACAATCTCACTGTGGGCGGGTTGGGCATGTCTGCAGTGTCATTTACTTGAATGGCACTGCCACGCACCCTCCCACCCCAGTAAGCAGGGAGGCTTGCTGTATGCGATCCAGTGCGTTCCGGCCCCTAACTGTGCTGGAATGCACTGGATTAGGTGTGAACAAGCTCTAAATATAATGGATCCCAGCACAAATGGCTGCCTGTGGTACAGGTAACACCTGCATACAGGTATATACAGAGGCATAACTAGAACCTTCAGGGCCCCGGTGCAAGAAACCATGAAGGGCCCCCCCAGCCCCCCACCGCCATGGCACCGCATGGTTAACAGAAAGGCTGCTGAGGTCCCCAGCAAGCACGGGACCTCAGGCAGCCGCTTCAGTTTAAAAATTTAGTGCGGTGTTCTGTCGAGAATGCTGACCCAGTATCTGCTTTTACGTACAGACGGGATTATCGAGGAAACCGACATTTATTTACAAAGTATTTGTTTGTAATGGTTAAATGTGACCGTTAATAATATACAGTCCATGGCAGTAAATGATGGATGGCATATTATTAACGGTCACAATTAAGGAATTCTATGAAATACTTTGTGAATAAATCCATTTCCCCTGATAATACCGGTCTGTGCGCAAGCACAGATGCTGAGGTCGGCAAATTTGCCTATGTTGGCGTTCTCCACAGAACACCGGTATGTGTGTTTAGTACCGGGGCATTTTCACGAGTATAAGCACTCGGGAAAATGCCCAGTATTGGGACTGGTGCATCCCTACTTAAAAATATAATGCATTGCTGGGACTTGTAGTCCTACATAGTTGATGCTATTCTGCATTGCTGTATAATCATCATACAGCAATGTAGAATACCACCAGCTATGCAGGACTAGTCCCAGCAATACATTGTAATAAAAGTCAGCAATGCTGAGTGCCACCAGCCACCTTCCCCTTACCACTCCAGACTTACCTTCCTCGTCTCTGTGACCAGGGGGCGGAGCTAAGAGAAGAGGGTCCTCACAAAGCAGAATGTGCTGACTGGCGGTGCCTGCAGCACATTCTGCGGGACTAGGGACAGCCTCTCCATCCCTGCTGCACAGCCGCCCATACATTCTTCGGATGGCAGAGCAGCAGGGAAGCAGTGGCGCTACCTCAGGGGGGGCCTCTTCACAGGGATCTCTATACCTGTGTCACACAGGTATAGAGATCTATTATATGTGATCTATTATATATACCACAGGCTGTGTGCAAAGATCTATTAAACAAGTCTGCCTGTAGCACACACTGCACTTGCAGTGATCTTTCAGTGCTCCAGTCCACAGGACCCATCCCCCACTGCTCGGCCCAGTCCCTTACCTTCAGCAGACAGCAGCTGAGCTCCCTAGGCTGCCGCTGGTCCACCAGTGTTCAGGTCCCTGGGGGTCTTTGTTTCATTCTCCGGCCGTCCATTTCCACGGCTTTGCTCTTGAATGCCTGAGAGCAGAAGAATGTCCCCGCCCCCAGCCTGTCAGCAGTGCCAGTGAGTATTCTTCTGCTCGGCTCGAATGCGGGAGAAAGTAAAAGCAGCAGCGGTCAGTCATTCCTTCGGCTGCTGCTGCAGTACACCCCCGCGTGCATTATCCAGGCTGGATGTCCCCTCGGATTATAGGAGAGGGGAAACGGGTCACCTCACTGGTTTCAGGGCGGCATTTTTGCCGCTCCCAACGAAAATGCCGCCCAAGGCAAATGCCTTGTTTGCCTTGCAGTGGATACGCCCCTGCTTCAGTCTATAAGATGGCTATGTTGACTTCCAGGGTCTCCCTTGAACCTTAGCGTAGTCACCCTATTGTAAGTGCTCCCAGTCAGGACTATGGCTGCATATGATTGCATGAATTAGAGAACTATACACAAAATGCTGGGTGAAGAAAGTTTAGTGAATACAAAATTAAAAAGTAATGTTGCTTCTCCAATGCAGGAATCTGAGGGAGGAGGAACTAACAAAAAAGGAGAATGGAGCACACATGTGCTGTACAAGACATGCACAAGGTATCATGGGACATTGGGTCAATTTGCATATAGTCAGTTGATGATTGAATGTGTACAGTGTGTGCTGTACAGTTAAGGGGTGCAGATGGGAGGGATAGACAACAGCAAATTTTCCAGTGGCAAAAAATATGTTTTGGAGCATAATTGCAAAAATAATTTAAATTACAGCTAATATAGTGGAGATAGATGGAATTATGAATTAATACCTGAGGGTTTACTACTGTTTAAATATATTTTGGGCAGCACACCTACTCTTTTGCATGTAGTTTTTACAAAGTGTCTATTTTACACAGTCCTAATGACTCTAAAAAAATAAGTTCACAAAATGATCTCTTACAAGTCACCATCTTAGAACACACACACACACACACACACACACATATGTACAGTATATACAACATGGATTAATGCAGATTACTTCTATTTTTCTTCTTTTTTTCAATAACTTTATTGGTGAGTGCACATTACATATGGGCACCTTCTCCAGCAAATTTCACTCCTTAATTGCCATAATTACAAGGAAATAGACTTAAGGGAGAAAGGGCCTTCTTTGATGAGCAAATTATCACAAAGGTTCCAGAGGCTTGGGTCCATCCACCCACTCAGAGCTCTTGTTAATATTGCAGACACTATATCACGATGATGGAGCCTCTACTAAAGACCTTTATAGACATATTGAATACCTATTTCAAGCATTGGATACCCAATTATGCTCATGTGATTATTTCCCATTGATCTAGGAGTACTAGGTAACCCTAAATGGGATTGGTAGCCTCTGTCATTTGTGGCAATCTATTTTCCAGTCCCAAAGGTACACCTTCTAATCTAATTGTAAATTACAATCCCTAGCAATGTCAGTGGTCATGTAGTGTTCAAGCTGGACTCCAGCCAGATAAAAAAAATTCACAAATAATTGCAGGTTAATATTCATTAATATATCAATAAGAGGGTTATTCACTATTGAGCCGAATAATCTAGCTGTAGCTTCGGCTGATCCTTCGGCTCGCTTCCCCTGCTGGAGCCCTTCGGTTCAGTCGAACCGAAGGGCTGCTGTACAGGCTATTCACAATACCCTGTACAGCAGCCGAAGGCAGCCGAGCCAAATGCATATGCTTCGGCTAGGCTGAACCACAGTGACAGCCCAAGCGGGGAGAAAATCAAGCTAAGGAGGCCGTTCTCCCCACAAAAGAAAACAGCTGGGCGGAGCCAAACGTAATGTCACAGCTGGCTCCGCCCAGTTGTTGTCCTTCAATGACAGCCCAGCATCCTCGAGGACACCGGGCTGTCATTACATGACAACAGCTGGGTGGAGCCAGCCGAGATGTCACGGCTGGCTCCGCCCAATTGTTGTGCTGTAATGATAGATCAGCATCCTCAAATGACCTGGGGATGCTGATCTGTCATTAAACAACAACAACTGGGCAGAGCCGGCCGTGACATCAGTTTTTTTTGCCCGGGACTTGCTAGAAGACTCTCGTAGGTGTTGGCCAAACGTAAACAGTTGGATGGAGCTAGTGGTGATGTCATCGCTAGCTCCACCCAGTTGTTTATATTCTACCGGCATCTGTCAGATTCTTCATTCTGCGTTCGTCACGTGCGGTCGGGTCGGCAGGCGTCAGTTTTTTTTAAAATATTTTTTTATTTATTACTTGTAATTTTAAATTTCGTCGAGTTGTCGTCTTTGACAGCGCTGGACATCGTGATTGACCTTAGGATTATTTGGCTGGATCCATTTATTTTTTTAAGGACTGGTCAGAAATACTTTGTTTTTTTTAAATAAAGGATTTTTCAAAAGTTTGGCCTCTTTTTTAAAACTTTTTATTTTACCCTTTAGTGAATGGGTAGGGGTACCCCTTACTCATTCACTAGCAGGGTGCATCTGGGTGCCCCTTTATTAAAGGGGGGCCCTGATGTGAATACGCCCCCCTGCCTGCACCCCCGCAGCCAACACCCCAGGGCTTGTGGGGAAGAGGCCTTATGGGGACAAGGTGTTTTTTCCTGGAAAACACCCTCCCTGTGCTGAGGGCATATGGCCTGGTATGGCAGGGAGGTGGGGGGGCCCTCTCTCGTCCCCCCATTTTCAGCCCTGCCAGGCCTGTGCTCAGATCAAGGGTCTGGTTGGTAATTTTAGGAGGGACCCAACGTCATTTTCCCCCCATTTTCTGGGGTGGGGTTCCTCCTTAAAATTCCTACCAGATATTAGGGGCCTGGTATGACTTTATGGGGGAACCATTTAACTTGGGATCCCTCCTAAAATTTCTACCATACATAAAGGGTCTAGTATAGTTTGAGAGGGGACCCCACGCTGTTTTTTTTTCCTTTTATTTTACATTTTTAAAATTATTTCTTTTACATCTTAAAATTTTTCTTTTACGTACATTAAATTAATTTCAACATTGTTTTTTCATTTGTTTAAATTTTGTTCTATTCGCTCGGTGGCATTCGGCTATTCACTCACTGCCGTTCGACCCCTATGAGAATAGGGGTGAATGGCAGCAAGTGTGCTGCTGGAGCTTTGGCTCAGCTGATCCAGATGTTGGATCGGCTGAGTCAAACTCCTGCACTTCGGCTCAGCCAAACATGCAAAGCATGTTCAGCTGACTGAAGGCAGCCAATGTACGGCTGATTTTAGCTGATGTACAGCTGAAATCAGCCGTACTGAGCTGAAGTGAATAGCCAAACGTCATTCGGCTCTGTTCACTTCGGCTCAGTTATTCGCTTGGCTGCCTAAATAGCTAATCAGAGTGCTGCAGTGCAAGGAGCATACTGATAAGAGGAGAGAGCAGAGTGATGGAGAAATTAACTAATGATTCTGCTGCTTCTCCTTTCACTAGTCAAAAGGTTTAGGTATTAGGAGATTTGTAAGTTAAAGTCAAATTGCAGCAGATAAACTCATGTCTTCTAGGTAGAACTATGCTGTGGGAGCAGAGCTGTGTAAATCTCAGAGCTGGATAGACAAATATCAATCCTTTGGCATGTAAAAGAGCTCTATGCATTTCATCTGTGTATTGAGTTGTTTTCCTGGATTTTTGCTTTAGATACTGCCTAGCAATGTTTTTGGAAATCTAGCAGTAAAAAAAAGTATTGCCCCTGGTGGTTTACTGCTAAATAATGATATCTCACAAGATTCCTGGTTCTAGTTTAGTTGTTAGTATGTATATCCAGGAAAGCTTCCTTTTCAAACAATACCTAGAAATATTCTTGGCTGCAGCCAAGTTAGAAATCATGCCAGGAAAGTTTCCTGGTGATGCAATTGTGCAATGCAGTGCCCAGCAATTTTTCTAGGATCTAGGGTTATATTAATATAATAAACAAAGTTCAAGATGATGGCAGCATTATGCACATTAGAAGAAGACCATGGGAGGCGTGGCTAGGCTATGGCTGTGTGAGGACACTTGTTCAGTGAGCTCTGCAGCCACTGGGATCTCTGTCTAGTGATTTTAAAGCTATTCTCTTACCTACCCACATGGTGAAGTAGAGGAAGTAATTGGGACTCACCTGAACACCCGCACAGATGCAAATTAACAGATTTCTTACTCCCTCGGTGAGTAGCAGAGACCTCTCAGGACCCAATATGTCACCGTCCCACTCCCACACTGCCAACCTCGTGGTGGACCTTCCCGGCCAGGAATTGACTCAGCAACAACCTTACTTATCCTGTTCAGATACTGTTGAGAGCCTGTTGACTTCCCTTGCCCTCTCCACAGTGCAGGTGCAGGGTTCCTCCCTGCCTTCATTCGTGACCTCCAACACCCCGCCACATGGGGAAAGTGAGGCTGCAACAGACCTACCAGCACTTATCAGAGCTCTGCCCACAAAGATGGACATACAGTCTATGCTCAGACAACTAGCAGAGACTCTTTGAGGAGAGCTGAACGAGATCCGCAATTAGGTGTCCCAGATTGAGTTATGTGTTGTGGACCTGGAACAAGTTGGTAAGGACATCAAGTCTCAATGGCACTTCAGACACATCAGAATCATATGCTTAACTTCCAGCCATGGCTGGAGGACATGGAAAATTGCAGCCTGACGCAACAACTTGCACCTGCGTGGTGTCCCAGAGGCTACCTCGGGTTCAGACTTGAGAGCTGCGGTCACTGCAATTCTAAACATTGCCTTGGACAGACCCACCTACTGAATCTATGGAACTGGACAAGGTCTATCTAGCTCTAGGGCCACGTAACTTTTTTACCACAGGCTCAAGAAATGTCCTGTGCAGGGTACATTTCTTTACAATCAAGGAAGCCCTAATGTTTACATTATATTATGCTATGTGTTTGTTATCTGACATTTTGATATGAGTATGTGGTTTCTGGGAGCGCACTGTTTTGGGGTTAGGGGGACTGTGATGCAGTCTCCTAAATGGGTTGGGAATGGCAGGGGTGGTGGCCGGATCCATGGTGACTTGCCTATTAGAGTAGTCATTCATCTAAAGTCCCCTCTGAGAGGCCCACTTACCTTGCCAATATTTTTGCTTTCAGTTCTGTGCGCTCCTATGGGAGCTACCATGCAAGGGGGCTTGTATGTCTGGTACATGTTTTGTCATCTCCATTGGGTCCGGACACAGCCTACTCACAAACTTACATTGTTACCATTATTACTTTCCTGCTTGATGCCACAGGTATAGTTGTTAACTCTTGCCATGTATGGGTTGTGGCTCCCTAAATTGTTTTTTTAGATTTCCATTTGGTTGTATTCCACTTTGTTGCTATGGTTTAGATGCTTCCCCCATTGAGATTGCTCCTCCCCCTTGTGGAGGTTAACTTAGGAGTATTCGCCTGTCCATTTTGTTTTCTCCTTGGGGGGGGGGGGGGG
>NW_017306671.1:243874-252284 GCF_000935625.1 Nanorana parkeri | reverse complement strand
GTGGGGGGTGGGGGGGGGGTCAGTTGTTTTCTTACCCTGGCCGGCTTTATCTTCTGCTTAGCACTTTGTCTCGTGTGATTCTCCCTGTTATTGTTTTCTTTGTCTCCTTTGTTTGTCTTCTCTTCTAGGCTTTGCCTTTTATTTTTTTACATCTTCTTTTTTTCTCTCTTCAAGTGAGTGGCCCCGACCACATTAGTGTACACTCGGTATTCACGGCTTTTGGCTTTCAATGACAGAGAACTGCAGGTATGCTAGAACTTCATATACCAGATCAATACCAGAGGTCTAAACATTCCGGAAAAAGTGGGGATTTCAATCTGGTCCAGTTGGAGACCTCCAGGGGTTCTACCCACTTAACACTCGCATTGAAAACACATAAAAAAAATCTGTTTAGCTTTCAACTGATTGATGTACGAAGTCTACCTCACCCCAGAAGAGGGGCTATACCTTCTTCTCTGTGCCTCATCAGTATTCCAGACTATGTGTCTGAGGTTTCAATTGGCTTGGCGGTTCTCTCTGACCATGCCTCAGTATATTTGACTTTGGTGATGGGTGACAAATTGGGCCATCAGTTAACTGGCATCTCAATCAATCTCTTTTGTCTGATACAGCTGTGATGGCTGACCTGACACAGGAGCTTACGCAGATTTTGTAAAGAGCATGGTGTCCCAAGCTAGGACCCCTGTATGCTCTGGGAACACACAAATGTTATATCAGAGGAATCCTTGTTACATTGGGGTTGTTAAGTAAGAAACAGCATGCTAAGAAGGTGAGTTGTTTGACAAGTTTAAGACTTTGGATCTTCATCATAAAGCATTGTAAGATAAGGAGGGTTGGGAAGAACTCACTAAGACAAGAGCTTACCTGAACTCCTTGCTTCTGGATAGGGTCAAGGCACAAATGTCTAAGGATAGAATAACCTTTTACCAATTTGGCAATAAGCCAAGCAGACTATTAGCTAACTCCTTAAAAGATAACCAATCTCAAAGCTATGTGCCCCAGATATTGTTGGGCAATAACCATAAGTCGACAAAGTTGGTAGATATAACAAACTGGTTCAACCTCCCTGGCGGTCTGATTATTTTTTTTTTCCTTTTTTGTTCTCTCTTTTTCATTTTTTTTACTTCTAAAATTCCCACCGGTTCCGCCCCCCTGCAACACAGATGCTCGCAAGCAACGGAACCCGAAAGACGGATGCCGGCATCGGCCGGAGGATACAGCGGGGATCGTGGACAAGGTAAGAGACGCTACGCTGTAATCCCGAGTGTGGCTCGGGGTTACCGCTTATGGTACTGAAAATTAACCCCGAGCCACACTTGGGAATACCACCGAGGAGGTTAAAGACTTTTATCATAAATTATACAATCTCTCTCTCAACAATGGGACTGCAGCTGGGGGCTCTGCCATTCAGGAGATCAGGCAGTATATACTTTGAATTCGGCTATCCTGGTTCTATATGAGTCTGAATAAACCCATCTTGAAGTTCCCATTTCAGGAGCTGAATTTGCCTTGGCGCTTAAAGTAGTATTAAGTTCTAAGCGTTTTTTATCTTAATGCATTCTCTGCATTAAGGTAGAAATGGCCCAGCACCTTTTTTCTCCCCCAGTTCCCCCCTCCCCCCCCCCCACACTTACCTGTCAGCTACGCTCGTCCCTGCCGCCGATCCCGAAGCGATCCTCTCTTCCCCAAACTTCATGGTTGCGGGGGGAGGATACTGATGGCAGGGGAGCCATCAATCAAAGAGAGAAGGGGCGTGGCCTGCCAGAGGGCTGTGTGTGTCTAAGGACACACTCAGCCACTGCGGGCACGAGCACGCACAAGTGCCTCCATCAGCCGGTGGAGGCACCCGTGCAGGGGGGAGATTGCTGCGGGGGCCAATTAGAAAATGAGCAATTAAAAACTTTTAAAGAAAAACGGCAACAGCCTCAAACAAAAGTGGGTCTCTTTGGAGGAAATATTTTTTTAAAAAGGAGGCTTTAATATCACTCTAAGTCCATGAAATCATGGAAGACACCTGGCCTTGATGGGTTTACCCTGACTTATTATAGACAGCTAAAAGAATCCTTGGTGGATACATTTGTGAAGACCTTTAATTCTATCCTTAAAGGTATGGAGCTCCCAAGGGATTCTCTCCGGGCACAAATAACGGTTATCCTCAAAGTGGGCAAAGATCTGCGAAATTGTGCAAGCTATCAACCAATTTCCTTGCCACTAGACAGCAACCTGTTATCCAGAAATTGATTAGCCTGAACAATTGAGATTTGTCCCTTCTTGGAAGGCTTGGGATAATACTATAAGGCTGTCTTTGATTCATCACAATCTAGGTCAATTGCTGCTGCTACCTCTAGACGCTGAGAAAGTGTTAGATCACTGCTGCTATCTCTTGATGCTGAGAGGACGTTCAGTGAACTGGATATTTATTCAGGAGACCCTTCGACAGGTAGACTTGGGTGGCAATATGTGAAAATGGATTAGAACCCTGTACACCCATGCCTCTGCAGTGGTCTGTGTGAATGTTAGGGAAGGAGCGAAGTCCCCCTGTTTGCTGGATTGGAACCCAATAGCAGGGAACAATCCCAGAAGGAGAGTCCAGGCTGAGGTACAAGAAAGGATAATCCAAAATGCGTTGTCAGAGTACAGTCCGGGTCGAGGCAGGCAGCGAGTATCATAAACGGTGAGGCAAGCCAGGGGTCGATAACCAGGAGATCCGAATAGCAGGGAAGGGAGGCAGGAAACAGGAAATGAGGCGTTGTAGCTGCTTAGGGAATGGCAAAATAACTCAGCAACAAGTCTTTGCTCTGGCTGGAATTTAAACCCAGCAGGGGCCAGCGACGCCCCTGTTGTCTGGGCAACAGGAAGCCACAGGTCCCTGCGAACCAATGGGACGGCTGGGAGAGAAGGAGTGCTTGCAAGGCCCTCCCCGGCAATGACCAGCACCTGAAGCAACTAAGAAGCCACGGCATTGCCACATGCGCACGTCACGCACGCATGTCATGCATGCGCTCATGTGCACACATGCAGCACGCCGCCGTGCACCAATTCACCCCAAGAAGGACCCTACGATCTCCGTCGCACACGCCGGACCCCAGGTAAGAGGGCACCCCTGGTCCCACGACAGTGAATGAAGCTGTATCTGTTGCGTTCCCGATAACAAATGGGACCAGACAGGGGTGTTCCCTGTCATCCTTGATCTTTATTCTTACAATAGAACCTTTGATCTGGACTATTCAGATGTCCCCAGATATTCAGGATCTACACACTAGATTGAGTTCTCATAAAATCGTGGCATATGCGGATGATTTCCTTTTTTACGTTACTTAACCGGACACCTCTTTGCCCAATCTGATGTCTGAATTGACTAGGTAAAGGAAGCTTTCACATTTTAAGATACATTTCTCTAAATCAGAAGCGCTGAACATCTCCATTTCTGGGCCTAGACTCCCAGACTAACTTTCCTTTCAAATGGGCGGCCACAGGTGATCTCCAAAAAATGTTCTCTGCCAATATTTTACCTTTAGTGGTGCAAAGGTCAGAAGGACCTTTGCACCTGGAACCGAAAGGTGTTTACATGGTTTGGCCGAAATAGTATTCTAAAGATGACTCTACTGCCTATATCATTATATCTGTTTCAGACTCTTCCCCGTGGATATTCTTGTGACCTATATTCAGCAATTACGCTCTACATTTGTAGCTTTCTTATGGGCCAATTGTAAAGCTCGAATTAGGTGATACATGTTAACCCAGTACAAATTTTCAGGTGGGATAGGATTTTAAGATACAATCCTATATAACACAGCGGTCCACGTTGCGCAATTGATGGACTGGTGTTGTAATGCGGAGAGTAAACTGTGGGTGTGGCTGGAGCAAGACACATGTAATTTCCCTCTTAATGGGTTACCTTGGCTACATCCTAGGTTACCATTTCAAACCTGGGTTAACCCACTCACATGTGCGACAATGAGATTTGCAGGCAAATCTATGTCATCACCTCTACCCTCACCCTGCTCTCTGTCATTGGTAACTCTCATTTCCCTCTTTTACGAGGCTCCCATATCCAGCCATTGGTAACCTTTAAACGTACACCAGTGTCACTTCATAGAGGATCTGCTCTGGAAGTCCATTACACAAATCCAGGCGTTGACCGATCCCCACATGGAAAACTGGGAAGCTCTGCAACTCCATTACTTTGTGAAATCTCTTAAAGATAGGCCGGCCATTTTGAGACCTTTGACACAATTTGAAAAACTATGCCTAGATTGGAATCCAGTGAGGCACTTACTACCGCAGGTGATTAAGATTTTTACAGATGCGCCAGCTAGCTTCCCTCCTCCCTTTATGCAACAGTGGGAAAGGGATTTGGGATGGACTTTCACCACACAACAATCAGACCATATATTGTATTTAGCTCATAAAGCCTCTATTTCTAATAGGTTTCAAGAGACAGGATGCAACATCCTCACCAGGTGGTACAGGGTGACGTCCATCTTACACAAAATTTACCCTGGGTCCTACTTCTTAAGCTGGTTTTGCAATGACCAACCTGGTATGCTCCTGCATGTGTTTTGGGAGTGCCATGCTATCCGTCCATTCTGGGTCTTGGAAACAATGTTCAATATTATGTATGTTCGATTACCTTCCTCTTTCACCTGAGTTCCTATTCCTTTAAATCGTACAAGAACTCTTTATTGATCCACCCACTGAATGCAGCGAGGACATATGTCCCATCAATGTGGAAGCAGCACAGATCCCCTTCCCTTGCAATGTGGGTTAGAAGAGTGGAAGAAATCAGACTGATGGAGGATTTGACGGCCTATCTGTATGATCAACAGGATAAATATATTGCTACGTGGATGCCGTGGTTTATATTTATGACAGCTCCCTAGACAGCTCTTATTCTCAGTCTCTAGAAAGGTAGACAGAAACACCCCAGCAGATTTCTCAGTGTGCTGCAGTTGGGGCCAGGGCCCCTTGGTCCCAGATTTGGGGTTTTCATTTTTCTGGTTCTTCTGCTGTGTATTTTTCTACTCTGTAGTGCTGTCGTGGACTTGCAAAACTCTATATCTTCTTGCGTGTCCTCTTCACTGTACTGCTTGTCTCTGTTTGCTATTCTGTTGTTGCTATTGTTTCCTTTCTTTTTTCCATGTCTGTTTCTCTCTCTCTCTCCTGTCTCTGGGTGCACTTTGCCCTGTAGCGATTTAAGTTTTCTGTAGGTTCAAATAAATAAGAAAAGGAAACTGGGGGAGATCGAGTTGTCTGACCGCTTAGCTTTACAACAGACTACTCTGTAAGCAGTGTTTTATACAGGCTTCTTGTGCTCTTCTTGAATGAATAAAGAATTTAAAAAAAGGAGAGCACAAACAGAGTAATTTGGCTCTAACATGATTAGTTTGATGTTCAGTTACATGATTTCTCTGTTCAAGCATAGGTTTAACATGTTGATGTATGACAGGTCTATTAATATGTTATGATCAGGCTTTGATTTGTGATATTTATTCCACTACTAATGTTAAACACACAGATGAGTTTTACAACTAATTTATTCTGGAATAAATCCACTACTTTTTTTAAAATTTCTGAGCAGCCTTTATAAATATTTTTTTGTAATAACTTGAAATGCTAACATATTGTAGGTCTATCAAACCTTAATGAAACCATTCGTCAGTGTTTGAAAAATTTGTAAAAAACAATGAAACAGATAAAAAAAACAGCTGCTATAGGTAATAATACCACTTTTTACACTTAATTTTAAATATGCCAATTGAATGTTATAAATCTACGATTACAATCTTCCTCAGATACTCGTCTGTTTTTTTTCTTTTCTTTACTGCATTATAAATGGGTCGGGAGCCTTTATGTTTATATTTTTGTTCATCTTCAATGTTTTTTCTGGTTTATTTCTCTTTGTGGGATTGCAAGTGACAGCTCTAAGAGTCTTCTATCATGCTTCTTGTCAGCAGTGGGCTACATTGGATGTGTTTAAGTGTTGTGCTGCCAAATCATAGGTCAATATCTAACTCCTCAAGGACAGAAATATGAACAATGGTAATAAACCAATTCTGAATGTTCAACAATGATTTACACTTGAACATGAATGTTTATTGTTTGGTGAGCAAAATGGGGAGGTGGGGGAGTTAATGTAAATGAAGTATAAAATGTGGCCTCACTATTCTGGAAAGCAGCTCTAATTAGAAAGCCCTTTTGGCTCTGTATTTGACAAGCTGAACGAATAGCTGATGACTGAGTGCTGATCCAAATTCAAAGAAACTGTTTTGAAAAGGATATGTGGGAAGAGCAAATATTTTTAATAAGACATTTTAAACGTGCACGCAGACTGTTAACAGAACGACATAATATTGTTTTTCATGTTCTATTCAGTTTAAACAATAACTTAAAACAGCATCATATTAAACAAAGAAAAAATAAATAATGAAAGCCAGAAAGGCTGTTAATCTCCAAAATGTCAATCTTTAATAAAATTCATCCTCTGTCAAAAGTAATCTCACTTGGGTTTATGATAGGAAACATGTTTAAACTCCTATCTACCGTGCATCTTGGATCATTATACAACAGTGAGAGCTGTCAAAAATACTGTCTTCTTTCTTCTTTCTGTTCTATCTAACTAGGAAATGAGGCAGACAGGTGACACAGCTCTCAATCTATCAAACATTTAATCTGGGAAATATTAAACAACACTTCTTATTCAAACAAACTCCACTAAAAAACTGATAACTTTCAGCAAGCCACCCCCACTTTTCACAATTTAAAGCACTTTTAAGACATAGAAGCTGGGAGAAGGACAAAAACCAGGACTCTTGGGAAATATATAATAGAAGGAAAGTACTGTATGTTCTGTAGACAGAAAAATATAATTTACGTTTTAGATTTACTGAATTATTTAAAAGCAGATATCCAGGCTGATAAGAAAACAATATTTAAGGAGATATTTAGGAAATACTTATGGAAAGGGCAGTAGGAGGAAAATGTAATATTTAATTAAATTGATTTACACTTAAAGTGACACAAAACTCAGGAGTTAAATATTTTTAATGTATTCAAGTACCTTAACTATTAACAAAAATGTAGCTTATTTATGTATCACTCTACTTTTGTTCCCCCATGGTCCCTGTGTGTGTTGTAAAGTAGCCACCATTCAAAGCTCACTCCCGTGATGGACTACAATTACGATACAAATTAGTAAACAAAACATAGTGTGTAGTTCATCAGGGCAGTGAGCTTGAAGTGGTGGCTAATTTACAACACACAGAGGGACCATGGGGGACAAAAGTAGCCACCCTCCAGAAGGAAGGACAGTGTGAGATGATTTGAGGATCTACAGCTGAGTGATACACAAATAAGATACATTTTTGGTTAGCAGTTATGGTACTTGAATGCATTTTTAAGATTTAACTCCTGAGTTTAGTGTCACTTTAACTTGGATTGGAAGCTTGGAGCTAATGGTGCCACCATGTTCTCAGCATAGTTACAGAGAGCTGTATCTAGGAAAGGACAGCACAGGGGGAAATGTAATTAACAGTTTACACTTACCTCTGGCTGTGCTTTCCATAGATATTTACTGGAGCTGTCCTTTAAGTCAGTTATGTATTAAATGAACAATATTTATCAATTACGTTTTCATAAGACTAATATAAGGTAGTACCTATATGTGAATATCAACTTTTTATAATCCTATAATCTTTGAACAGCAGGGAAGGAGGCAGACAGTCATGTTTTAATTGTTTTGCACGGTGCATTTTCAGTTGAGGCAGCTTTGCTCCTTCACTTTCCAATAACGGGCAGATCAAAGAGGTGACCAGGTTGTATTGCTTAACTCTTTCATGACCAAAAGCCAATGATGCCAAGCTCAAATGTGTTTTTTCAGCATGAGTCAGTTACTCTATGACTACTTTTCATACGGAATTAAATTCTTAAATGTGATAAATATAAGCATATATGAGGCTAATATTTGGTGCATTGTGAGACACTGCTCTGTTTTTGATTATAGGCTTAAAAAAGTGTAAAAGTGTTTTTTCAAAATATATGTATATATGTTTTAGCTTTTTCCTATTTTTTTAATTTTCTGTATTTTTTTAATAATGTCATTGTAGCTGACAAATACACCATTACATAGATGGCACTGTAGATTCCCTTGTAGCCTATAGGTGGCTGTGTTCATCTGCCAGCTGAAGCTTATGTTGGTAAACATAGGGGTCTATTCACTAAGCTGCTGAGGGCAGCCGAGTGAACAACCGACCCCAAGTGAAGTGAGCCGAACACTGTTCGGCTATTCACTTCAGGCTGGTACAGCTGATTTCAGCCGTACATCGGCTTGCTTCACATGGCTTCGGGTCGGCCGAACATGCTCAGCATGTTCGGCCAACTCGAAGTGCAGAAGGAGTTCGACTCAGCCGAT
>NW_017306671.1:155505-242778 GCF_000935625.1 Nanorana parkeri | reverse complement strand
TGCTGTTCGGGCTATTCTTAAAGATGCCGAACAGCAGTGAGTGAATAGCCGAATGCCGCTGAGCGGCATTCGGCTCGGCTTTTCTGCTCGGTCCCTCAGAGGGACTGAGCAGAACAGAAAAAGAGTTAAAAAAGTTAAAAAAAGTAAATAGAAAACGATTGTGCGGAGTTTGCTATTGTCTGGCGGCTCTGCTGCCGTCAAAAAAAAAAAGAACAAAAAAAAACTCTTCCGGGCGCTCTGGGAGCCTCCCGCTCCCGGCCGCCCAGGAGAGAAACACTGCTGTGTCTTTTTTTTCCTTTATTCTGACACAGAGCGATGTCAGAATAGAAACAAAAATAGTATAGTATACTATTTATACTGAGCCGCTCGGCCATGTTCAGGAGCTGTACAGGCTATAGTGAATAGCCCGTACAGCACCCCTTCGTTTCTACTGAACCGAAGGGGTCCTGGGGCCGAAGCTAGCCGAAGGATCGGCCGAAGCTACGGCTAGATCCTTCGGCAGCTTTGTGAATAGACCCCATAGTGATCACAGAATCAGGAACCAGTCATCAGTGTGGACCTGAGCTGTTTATTGACAGCTAGCATTGGGAACCACCAGCTGCACTATGTGTCGGCATGTTCCTTGTTAGCACATGAGAAATGCAGCACAATTGAATAGCTTTTTTTGTTGTTTCTCTGTTCACTTTATCAATTTTTGTTTTTAATAATATATATTGGGAACAAACAGTGTTGAAATTTTAGGCTAATTTCAATTAAACATTTAAACAATTCCTAGACTACAATTTTTGAATAGCCTTTAATTTTAGCAAATCCTATAAATTCTTATACATCCACCATTTAAAAAAACAAGGTTGTGTTTCTTTATATACCCATAGACATGAGCTCACAGCCACCTAATCTGGCCATTGCTTTGAGGTTTTGGAATTTTTTTATAGGCAAAGTAACCTATTGTGTCAAGATTGTGTAGTATATTTGAAAGAACATTCTATTCATGGCTGGTATGTTTTTCCCTTTTGTCAAGAGACTATCTGGCATTAGAAATTTTATAATAAATCCTCTATTTCTATAAAGAACAGACTATTACACTTTGAAGTCTAATTATGTTCTCCAAGAAAACCTTAACTATTGCTTTTTTTTTGGCAAGTTACGAGTTTAATTTAATTTCTGGTAAATGAAAAAATACACATCATCAAAGACAGGGGTTGCCTTAGCAGCACAATGACGTAGCATCGTTAAAAGAATGTTTGTTTTTTTTCAATCAAAGAAAATTATATGCAATTGTTGTAATTATAACATAATAGATATCTTTTTCATGTGAATCAATAACCATGGCATTTATCCTTGCTTCCCTGCGCTAATGTCAGCATTTTCTCTTACATAAAGATGAGAAAGATCACACTAGTCCCTAAAGATTAAAGTAGATGTAAACCCTGTCATTAAAATGTCATAAAAGCTTTAACATGTTAGTGTAATTTCAAAGGTTACTTTCAATTTTGTTAAATATGCAGCTTTCAATCAAAATAAACCTGGTGATCCTACCATGAACATCCTTGTTCAGGCATTTCATGTTATTGGGTGACAACATTTTTTCCCCGTCAACTGCTCTTTTGGTCTAGGGCCTAAATAGAGAATTCTCACCTGATCCTCAGTCCATCCTGGCTGCCAGACCGGTTCATGCAGCCTCTTCTCCGGCTCCATCTGTCTAAGGAGCTGTGACATCATTACATCCAATGCAGGTCCATTGAATGTGAAGATGCTGAGGGAAATACCACAGCTGGAGCGGAAGGGAAGAGAGGTTAGTGGCCACTGCTGCAGGACCAAGGACTGGGTGAGTATTTCATCTTTAATCTTGCCCCTAGACCAAAACAAACACTTAACCTCTGCAGTGCAGGGGCAGCCCCACTCCAAGGGTTAATTTTTAAAAACTCAGTAGTTATTTAAGTCAATAATTAACGGGAGGACACAAACTAGCGTCCTCCCGTCACCCTAAGCTCAGTATACCACGAGCTACCGAGACGCCGCGGCTGAAGCAAATCCCGACAATTATGTCTGGATCCGCCCAGCTGCGTGAGTGACAGCTGGCTCTGCCTATCTAGAGGCAAAGCCAGCTGTACCCGCCCCCTCCCCGTCCGTTCCGCCAGTCAGCGCTGGAGGATCGGAGCGGGGAGGGGGGAATCCAGTCCCTCCCCTGTCACGTCAGAGAGCTGTGAATGGATCGAGAAGTGAGCGAACGCCAGTATGTGTTCGCTCCCTTCCTGATCTACTGAGCCGACCTGTGACTGTCTCATTGTCACAGGTCGGCTAGAACTATGAGGTGAGTGAAAAGCACTCACCCTATAGTTCTCCTTTAAGAACCTGTTCACACATACAGAAGTGAACTGACTTTTACCACACCTGATCAACGCAGGTCACCGCTAGGACACATAGAAAACCGTTGCTTACTATGTACCCTGTTCACACATAGGTGGAATGCTACACTGGGAAAAAATGCAGCACGGTTCTTTTTTTTTTTCTCCAAATAAAGGACTTTGCCATGGTGAGGGTGTATTTATTTTTATTTAAACTGTATCTGATTGCATATTCAGCAGAAATGTGCGCTAATATCTACATCTTTAGGTTCACTTTCAGTTATTGTGTCATGTTTCTTCTTGTGGAATTCTTAAAGTGCACTTAAATCAAAAGTGAACATTTGTTGTCTTCCAGGAAACACTTAGAATTGTTAATTGTGGCTAAGCAAAACCCTAAAAGCAGAACTACACCTGAAAACTAACAGTGCTCCTGTGCCATAAGCCTCATAGCTGTATGTCTGGAGTGTAAGGTCACCTAAGTCACTGTGCCTCTGACTGCTAGTCTCATGATATCTGGAGTAAGCATTGGTGATGTCACTACTGTGCTGCTCCCTTTTCTTTCTGCTGGAGTAAAAGCTGTATCTAAGAACTTGTGGTGCAAAGATCTCTCTGCTTCATTTATTCTGGTTCTGTGATTTCTCCACCTTTCGAATTGCATTTTTGTATCCACCTATCATTAGAGCACCACTAATCAGGGGGTTCTGTGACATGAAGAAGTTGTAAATCAGTAAAATGGAAAAGTTCAGCTGCAGAGAGCCAACATAAAATACTAAAATACTTAAAATTTTAAGTGTGTGAATACTATAAATGATTCAAATCTATTATAATGTTTGCAGCAAGCTATTGACATTAATGCAGGTAGCTAAAAGTAGAGTGTATAATTGTATTAGCGCAGAAGGTGTTTTTGTATTTTCTACATAAAATACTGGTGACCAGTCCTTCAACCTCTGTTTGCTATATTTGAACAAAACTTCCAAAGTTAAGATCCTTTTTAAAGGATAAGCAAATTAATGCAATAATAGTAATCCTTTGTAACAATTTATTTATAAATATAGTATAAATAAGTTTATGACTCTTTGCAATCACAGGTAATTGGGGTTCCCAGATGCAATACAGTAATAGTCACCAACAGTGACCTATACTGTATTCTGTCTAGGCCTGTACAGGCTTGCAGATATTGGATGGAAGTCTGCTCTTTTCCTTTAAAGGAGAACTATGGGGTTAGGGCTTTTCCCCATAGTTCTCCTTAGGGTAACGGGAGGACACAAACTAGCGTCCTCCCGTAACCCTAAGCTTAGTAAACCGCGAGCTGCAGCTCGCGGTATACTGAGACGCCGAAGTATACCACAAGCTGACTGGATCCGCCCAGCTGCGTGAGTGACAGATGGCTCTGCCTATCTAGAGGCAGAGCCAGTTGTACCTGCCCCGTCCGTTCCGCCAGTCAGCGCTGGAGGATCGGAGCTGGGAATCCAGTCCCTCCCCTGTCACGGCAGAGAGCCGTGACAGGATCGAGAAGTGAGCGAAAGCCTGTATGTGTTCGCTCACTTCCCGATCTACTGAGCCGACCTGTGACAGTCTCATTGTTACAGGTCGGCTAGAACTATGAGGATGGGTGGATGCCTTGTTTTCCTACATACCTTAATTTTAATTTAACCCCTTATCTCCCTGTCTCCCCTACTCCCCCTGTCATGCTGTCCCTGCGCACAATTCCCTTTCTTCCTTGTGCTCCATGACTTTCTCTCATCTCATAGTTCTCCTTTAAGCTTCCAATCCTAATGTTGACCAGAGGCACAATACTGTTTGTACCTATATGGTAGCACAGCACACTGTTATGCCTATATATATTTTTTTATGTGCAAAAATTGAAAAAAGGGCCTCAGTCATGAAGGGGTTAAATGATGTAAACATTTTTACAAATATAGGCAGTTATTTTAAAACTTCAATAATAATGTATAGATATACAACATCTGAATCATTCCAATAGAGGATTTCATTTGAGACACAACAATCCACAGATCCCTACCTATATTTTTCTTCTAATGATAAAACATAAAGTAACTGTCATTCTTGGTTTAAGATGAAAGAGGAAGTTGAAAAAGCTGCTGTCTCTTCAAGAAGATTTGAGGTTTTTCTTAAAATATTTCTGACAAGTAGGATATGGTCACGTCTTTTTTCAGTGTTCTGCTGGCAACACAAAGCTACATAGCTTGCAGCACAAAGGAATAAGGTGAAAGAGCATGGGTATCAGGGAAAGTTAAAATAATTTTTAAAAAAAAGGCAAAGATGGTTTTAGATCTTGCCTTTTTTGAGTGTGTTATTTCCTGAAACAAGAGAAATTCAAACTAAATGAAACGGATAAAGAGACAGTGCAACTGAAAGGTAAAACAACAAATAACTCAAGAGTTTTCCCTGAAGATAAGTAAATTTGGCTTTTTCATTCTTAATGTGCATACAAGTTGAGAAGAGACCTTTATTTACAAGTGTCTGGAGAATTTTTGCATTTTACGACATGCTGGTTGTAACTTCATGGTAAAGACAAAAAAAGATCTGTGTTGACTCACTTAAAGAGACTATCTTGCACAGGTAAACACTCGTGACAGGGGGCTCTGATGGAAGCTACTATTCTCCGACACTTGCTGCATACTAATTCTGGTACCAGTGAAAGTGGACCTGAACTCAAATAGTGACGATATGGTATGTTATAGGGAACATTAAACGCCTCATAGCTGTATATCTGTAGAGTGAGATATAAGGCACTGCTGTCCCTAACTGCAAGTTTCTGAAGATTTAGTGCTATGCAGCTCACTGTTCTTCTTCCTGCAGGCACTGACATGAGAAAATGAAGCCTTGCCTCCAGCAACATAGGCGCCTCCAGCAGGCGAAACAGTGCAGAACAAGACATGGTAAGTCAATAATAAGGAAAAGAGCAGCTGCAGGGAGACCTTATGAAATACTAGCGACTAGTCCTTTGTTCTATGCCTGTCCATTTTTTTTTTTTGCAAAGTGAATTTTAGAAAATAAGGTGAAGCTGTGTTTTCTTTCAATACCTAATCATGTACTAGATAATTTTTTTTTAAATTCCCATGAACATTATTGGATATTCAAAGTAAACACAACTTTACTTTACCATTTACAAACATTCACTATACAAAGCAAAGGTTCCCTTTGTTAGGTGAACAGCCCTTACTCCTTTAGTAATTCGAACCCAATGAGTTGTTGTTTTAGGAGACCAAGCAAAATTATGTTTTATTTTTCCCTAAAATGAAAGGAAAAAGCTAATTAGTTGCTACTGACAACAACAGTTTTCCTGTTTAAAAGAGTTCATGGCGTAACAAGGAACATGCTTAAAAATGTTTCATTGGGATCTATTCACGAAGCAGCCGAAAGATCTAGCCGTAGCTTCAGCCGATCCTTTGGCTAGCTACGGCCCCAGGACCCCTTTCAGCCGCCAAGGAGAGAAACACTGCTTTTTCTTTTTTTTTTCTTTATTCTGAAACGGAGCCGTGTCAGAATAGAAAAAAATAATCATTTGCCTATAGGAATGCATTGCTAAATTCCTATTGGCTATTTCAAGTTGCAATAGCCAATAGTAAACTAGCATTGCGCCCCCCCTCTGCTGCAGCTCTCCATCAGGTCCATCAGCAGAGGGCGGCTACAATGCTAGAGCGCCCAGGAGAGGTTTTTTTTTCTTTTTTTCTTGTACTTTTTTAACTATTTTTCTGTTCTGCTCGGTTCCTCTGAGGGACCGAGCAGAACAGCAGAGCTGAATGCCACTCAGCGGCATTCGGCTATTCACTCACTGCTGTTCGGCATCTATAAGAATAAACCGAACAGCACCGAGTAGCCTGCCGAAGTTCGGCTTAGCTGATCCAGATGTTGGATCGGCTGAGTCGAACTCCTCATGCACTTCGGGTCGGCCACGTGAAGCCACCCGATGTACGGCTGATTTCAGCCGATATGCGGCTGAAATCATCCGTACCAGCCTGAAGTGAATAGCTGAACAGCGTTCGGCTCACTTCACTTCCGGTCGTCTTTCACTCGGCTGCCTGCGGCAGCTTAGTGACTGGACCCCATTGTTTTGACCAAGGAGAAGAGAGTAGAGTGACAGTGAGATTAGATCACATCAGATTTCATTGTATAGTCACAGTCTTGGGGAGGGACAAGACCTGTAAGTGTAAAGTAACTGCAGCAGAGACAAATCAGGTCCTCAGACAGGGCTGTGTAGTATGACAGAGCTATGTAAATCTTATTATTGGCTAGAAAAATATACAAGCACATAAAACTGCTCCCATATAGGTATTTAATCTGTGTATATTGCTGTTTGCGTGTTACATAGTTACTGAATAAACGTCAGTCAAAGTATCGCAGCGCTGAATACTGAAAAATGGCCTGGCCAGGAAGGGGGTCTAAACACCTGATCCAGAATTTCATGCATACTGTGTATATAAATGCACGGTTGAAATACATTTAGGGGAGCTGGTTTATCTGCCAAATCATTTGTTATTCTGCCCACCTAATCTTGTAGTTCACACACTTCTCCCATACTGCAGAGCCACACAATTAAGACAACTATTTACTATTTTAGCTTTGCAGCTTCCTTTTCTCTTGCCTCCTCAATAGCTATTAAATAAACATTATTGCATTGCTGATATATTGTACAATGAGCAGGGAAATGGCACAGAAAGTTACAAAACTACATTCAGCACCCTGGGAGGGGGGGGGTGGGGGGGGGGGGGGGGGGGGGGGGGGGGGGGGGGGTAATTGTGTGTGACACCGGAGGCATCCAGCATTTCTACCATGTCAGTAACACTGGGATGTCCAAGTAAACATTATGATGTATGTTATGCACAACAATTCCTTTTTGGACAATATGATTGTTTACAGTTATAAATGCATTCTGGCAGGAATATTACATCATTGTGACATCAGTGGGGGATGGTAAAGCTTGTCTATTGGTTTGTTGCATTCACTTACATGTGGCACTATGGTATTGTCGTTTATCACCGTTTGTCTGATGAAGGGACCAGGTATGGTCCCAAAATGTTGCTACACACTGTGATATTACTTTTTGATGTCAATAAAGAGGAATTGATGGAACGGATATTGGAGTGCCAGTGAGCACTTTATTCTTTCATGGATATATAGTGTATCACAGGGCTATGCCTTTTAAGGAGAGAATTACAAATCTTATATATATTTCAAGAAGGCCTTTAACTGTTTACCTGAAGTACCACTTTAAATATAATAATGCTCAGACAATATTAATAGAACCAACAAACTTGTTTGTAACTGGAGAACTGTGTAGTAGGTCAGGACTACTGTTATTTAGCTAATATAAAAGTATATGTATTGTGATTCCTAATCTAGGAATATAATTCCTAGATAGAAGAAAACCAATCCTTTACTTCTGTCTGGGAGAAACAGAATGTTTTAAATTCTAAACTTCTCTGGACTGATTTGAAGTAAAATGGCTTCTCAGGATGCTTTATTTGTTTATTTGTATCAGAGAATCAGAAAGCACTGAAGACATTAGAGAGGTAACCAGGGAACTAACATTCTGAAAGGAGAGGTCAGCAATGGCAGTCTTCATATTTTCTAATTGCAGGGTCACTTTAAATATATAAATAAAAATATAATTAAGCCAACACACTTTCCCAAAATTAACTTTCCTTTAAGCAGCACAAATATGTATAAAAACAATAGTAATTTTTTCTAGGTACATGTTCCTTATATATTTTTCTTTTATTTGTTCATTGGGGAGTAAAAGAGTGCTGTCCCATCATGCAAACAAATGATGGCAACACTTCTGACCTTAGTAGCTCTTTAGTCTTTTTTTTCCTTTAGCATCAACCAATCATTTTAGGGGCATAAATTCTTTGGTCATTTGTGTTCATTTCTAACCCCTCCTATTCCTTCCGCTACTATTGCAAGTAAGTGCTTAAAGAGTTGGTCTAGTAGTTCGAAGGAGGGTCCAAGGTGGAGTGTTTTGAGGGTTTCCCTTTTGTCAAGCCTAAAGATCTGCTGGGGATTCCTTGCTCCTTGAGCCCCATCCTGACACAGCCTGCACCTTCCCACTGGTGGAGATGCCCTCAGGTGATTGTGGACACTACTGTCCTTAAGACCATGACAATGGGTCCTGCCTGCAGGAGAGACAGCCCTAATGAACACCCTTCCAGTACCGCCACTGGTCATGGCATGCGGACTGCTGCTGGACTAATCACCTCTTTGCCACTTAAGTCATATTTAGTAAGTGTTAAACTTGTTTATCGAATGAAGGTCAGACATGCTTACGTTTCTTTTTTTTTGCCGTTGATAATTATTTTTTTGCTTTTGATGGCTTAAGTACACAGGGCTTACATAGTACATCGTACCATGCCTTGCAATTGTGTATGCTCTTGCTAAGGCCTGTTTTCAGTTTAACAGTCTGCGTCCAAGTCTGTGTATTACAAACACTGATTTTTCTTGATCAATAATGCAACAGCTTACTACTTTGATTGTGGATGAATATAACTTTTATTGTGCCGCCCCAACAGGGGCATAGAATATGAGATGCATAGCCTCAGTTAATATTAGCATTGTTATATAGGTTAGAATTTATATAGTGTGATTTGACTAACTATTTTCTCATAGCTAAATTCATGTGTTATCCTATGCTGCCATCTAGTGGCCTTTTGTTGTAACAAACATGTTTTCTGTAATTATTACTCATGTGACGATGTATTTTCCCCTAATGTAGCCCCACCCTTCTTCCTGTGTGCAGTACTTCCTGTGTCATGGGCACAGTTGAAAGCCACATGTAACAAGGACACTCAGGTAATCTGCACAGTACGTAGGAAAGGCATCATTTTCTGACCGCACAATACTATCACCGTTCAACTGCTGTTCCTATCATCTGCTGTAACCTCTGATGTAAAGAATAAACACCTCTTTTGAATGAATCGGTATTGACGAGTTCAGCTATCTGACGAGGATTGTCCGCAGTGAGTATATCTGCTTATACAGGCCAGGCATAGAGGTCTCAGCAAGGGATATATTTCGCTATCACAACAATCGGAGTCAGAATATTTATTACATGGTGATTTATTGCAATTCTTATACTGTATGTCGATGATAGTTTTCTTATGAACTACTTTGTAACTTAAAATAGATTTAAACCTTTGTGCTTATTCTAGTTACCCTAGAGAGAAGCCCAACTGCCATTTTTTATTTTGTTCCAAAGGTCCAGGTTTGTGCCTGTCCAAATTTCAAATTCCATAACTCAGAGGAAGAAATTGAAAAGTGATTAAGGGAGAACATCTTGAATGGAAATCCACCAAGATTCTGTAGAAGTGAACATCTCCACAATGGTGATACCAGGAAAAAGCTTTAGGATAGACCTAAGGGTCAGTGCAAAGGATAGTGTTCAAAACTACTAAAGGACATTAAAACATCAGATAATGCAGTGGTAGAGACTGATTCCTGCCAATATTGCTGGCCACAAGATCCCACAGGAGATAAGGCTAATGAGAGTCAAACACCACAAGGGGTATAACCATTAGTGAGGTCAAAGAACTCCACTGAGAAGTGCAAGATTGAATAGGAAAGTATTCCCACGGATAGGGCATCACCAGAGTATGAACCAGAGATCCCAGGGTGTAGCGAACCCAAACAAATCTGGAAGAATGCACAATGGGGTGCAATAATATCAGAAAGGGCAGCTAAAGAAGGTGTCTGATTCAAATGTCTAGAGTAGAAGCTATAAGGCGAAGCCTGAGCATCTCTGGTAACACCCTACCCCTTGGGAATGCTTTCCCATTCAATCTTGTACTACTCAGTGGAGTTCTTTTCCAAACTGCTAGAAGGTAAATCACAGAGGGACCTCACAGGATTAACAAGCAGCCCCCCATTTGCAAAAATCAGGGTGTACCTTCATGCAGATGAGATGAGACAGGGGACTTCTGGCCTTGAGATCTGCAGCTTGAGAGGGAGGTAGATTATGATCATCTACAAGGTACCACTATAGCAACAAATGAAGAATGAGGTTCCTCCATCCCATTCAAAGATCTCCTGTGGAGGCACATATTCTAAGCACCAGAGGAACTGGGCATTACATTATCAAGGGTAGAAATGAAAGATGCCTCCCCTTAAAGGGCAAGTAAATCAGGTGTCCCTTAAAGTGTATGTCCTCTTTTGCAGCCAAAAAGGGATAACACTTATTTTATATTTGCTACATGTTCCCACTTACATTGCATAAGTTAAAAAAATATGCTTCTTACAATTTAAATTGCTTTTTACTTGGTAATATTTCTACTTGGCTTCTCCTTCATTCTAAAGTTAGGAGGACAGTGATAGGTTATTGTTACACCTGTCTGTATTGTGCTGGCTGATTTAATTTTTATTTGTAAAGTAAATTTAAACATTGCCTGTCCTAACAAAGGGATACAGGATCACAAGTCTTGTTTCTGCTTACACTCATGTGAGACACAAGCTTAGATGCTTGTAGAAGTCCATCACAGCTGAATTGCTGGAATCCAGACATGTGTTCCAAAAGCTCCAGAACACAAGGCGCTGTCTTCAGGTTGGAGGAGTCTCCTTTAACAAACTTAATCCACAATGACATGGATTCACAACTATCAGGTGATGGTGAGTCACTCAAGATAACACAAATTGAGACCTAAAATGAGAGTCTTGGGGGCTGATACTGAACTATATATATAATAAATATTTTGCCCAGTGTATAGCTGGAAAAATGCCTTAAATGTTGCCACTGTAAGATGGCAGTGGCAGGATTTTTAAATTACACCAAATCATACCATATGTGAAGTAGCTCCCAGTGTTTTCTCAATTTAGAATTGAGAAAGCTAGTCAGATGACCAGTGAAATGTCTTCAAGAGAAATACAGCAAGTCCAATTGCCTTGATTAATTTTTTTACAGATATACCATGACCTGGTTGAATGAGAACCTTCACAGTCCAAAATGCAGAGCCCAGGATTCAATGGTCACATTCCAGGCTAGCTGTGCAATCTTCAGGTCCAGCAGAGTCAGGGTATGGCATCCAAAGCTAGTGCTGAGTCATAAAAGAAGATGTGTGGTGTATAGAATAATGTTATTGAAGAAATATTTAAAAATAAATTAGAATAAAAAGGCTAGCAAAAAAATATATTTAGAAGTACCTTTATCAGAGCTGAAGAAAAGGCATCCAGCTTCCTAGCACACTAGCAAATTACTGAAGCATAGCAGGCAGAGGCTCCCTTAAGGTTTTCTGTTTGTCACAGTCCCAACTTGCTTGAGCTGGCAGTGTAATTTGAATATATAAGAATTACAAAACTCCTGTAACCTTCAATGGACGATCAAAAAAATGTATTCTAGTTTCTGATGTCATACATTTCTTCTACTAGAGCACCACAACTTGAAGGACACCTTTTCCACTACCAAGGAGCCACACAATAGTATGTGGCTATAGGTGGGGTAGCGAGACAGGTCAATGCTGCAGTGGGTGAAGAAAGATGATGACAGAAAGACAGGGGATGCTTAGAATTTGATACTGCATCCCATACACTTGAGTAGTACAGAGCTGGAATGACGGGTAACAATGATGGTTACCATTTCAATGCTTTGCACCAAAAACATCATTTAAGAGTTGAGATAAACAGGACAAGTGACAAAATAAAGCTTTTATGTTATATCTATAAAAACACTAGTTGCTTTGCAATTGTCAGTTTGGAAATAGTCACGGCCCAGTGACGGAGGATGTGACGTGGAGGAGAAGGAGGCAGACAGAGGATCTGGGCTGACAGAGTAAGAGGGCTTGACTGCCCACCTGAGACCCTGCAGAGCCCACCACTGTTTGGGTTATCAGGTGTTATCAGGTGGGCATAACTAGAAATCACAGGGCCCCATACAAAATTTTGCTATGGGGCCCTGTGATTTCTAGTTACGCCCCTGTGCTCTAGAGAGCCCTGAGTATTGCTATTGTCTGTTTATTGTGTCAGATATTGATTAACTAGCAGTATGTGATCAGAAAACAAGAGACTAGTCCATTAAAGATCACCATGTCATTGTAACTGTTGAAATTGGGAGCCCCTGTAACATCATGTACCATTAAGACAACTAGTTTGTGGCTTCTGTTAGCAAATAGTGCTTAGTGTTGTTATAGTAATTGAAGAGAGAATTAGGTTATTAGATGAAGATCAAAGCTGAGAGCTTTCTAATATTCTTGCCATTATTAATGCTTAAGTTTTTGTTCTGCCTCACTGATTTTAATTGCCAGCTTCAAGTACTGGAACTATACAGGCCAATGTTTTTAAAAGGAGTTGACTGTTCAATAAATAAAAATGCTATTTGCCTAGCTGTTTTGCTAAGGCTTTGGTTTCAATAATTTCTGAGTCACTGGCCCACAACAAATATAGAAATTAGGACATTTGACTTCTCTATGCCTTTTATTTGCTGCATGCCTTTTACTGTTATTGATACAGATTATTGAAACCAGGGAATGTCAAGCAACTAGTATTTTCAGAAGACAGAAGCTGAAGATTTTGTTAAATACCTGTTACTACTGTCATAAAATCAGTGAAGTGGTTTTATGATATATATACACAGATTTTGTTTTCGATATGCAATGAAAGGAATGTGTGATCAGAGGAGCAGATAGGGCATTTTGTCTTTCTGTGTAAAATGCCATGGTTCTATTGAAGATGCTGCAAAATCAAATTATGGACAACAGTACCTGTATGAGGGAGATACTAGGCATGATAACTGTTGTCCAATTCCCAAAGGAGGACATAAGGCTGACAATAACAAAGATGAAAGTCTTACTATCTCTCACACTGTTTTGTTTTGTTACTATTTTGACTTTTCATCATTTCCTGATTCTTTGAAAAAGAGCTAGACACTCAGGCAGAACTATCACAACTACCACAAAAATAACATCCTTTGAGTGGAACAGCATAATAAATGCTTGCACCATCATCAACACGTTTTATTTCACATAAAAAAAGAGTGAACCGGGTAAGAAACACTAAAACGAATCTCCTTTTAAACAGGGATAAAGTAAGATTCTGAACTTTAACCTTAAGTTTAGAGTTCAAAATCTTGCAAGATGGCCATGGTAGACATGCAGAAGTAAGCACTAGCAATTTTCCCTGAAGCACATACTATTCACAATAAATGGAGTTGGACTCTGGAGTATGCCCTCACATTTGGTAGGTAAGGCTGAGTCTGTAGTAAATGAACCAGCTTTCAATTTGGGTATTATAGTGCCCATTCTTCCATCTTTAATCACCAATGGTCCAGATGTTTGGATCATTATTGTCAACATCAACACCTGGATCAATGAAAAAAGATTAGAAAAAATGGTTGTGCACCTGACAGAACTACAGTACACCCAACATGAAAAATCACACTTCTGGCTATAATGCTCTTTCTTCAATACTTTGGGGCACTGTCACTTATGTATAAAGATAACGACTTTATACTTTACTCTGACTTTCCTGATCCTTATACTGTTCCAGGTCAACCCCAGCAGCTCCATTTATCTCTTCCCTTAAAATTGATTAATTAGGGCTCATTTACTAAAGGCAAATAGGCTATTCTTAGTGCAAGGGAATTTGCACTTAGCGGGGGAAATTTGACCTTATTTTAGATAATATGGGGACGCTCTGCTGACTTCCATCACCCAATCCTGTCCAAGAGAAATGCTGTTATTTTATTGTCCTTGCACATGATTGGGTATTGTTTACAAAGCAAAGTTTCACCACATTCACTATGCTAAGGGAAACTTCCCCTGAAAAGTGCAAATTCCCCTGCAAAGTGAACAGTCTATTTGCCTTTAGTTAGTCAACCCCACTGTTTCTGTTTTTTTGTCTTTATTTCACCCTAATCTTCTTCAGCTGTGTTTCTATCACTCCCCATTGGTCTGTTCTCACCTCTGACAGGACAATATCTCCCTCTTTCCTTTCTCTCTCTCTCTCTCTCTCTCCCCCTCCCTCCCTCCCTCCCTCCCTCTCTCTTTCAAACCAACGCCTCACTTAGGACAAATAAAATATTAAAAAATGAGGAATAAAACTTAAAGAAAATGTTTTCCCCAGTTTTGATTTGTAGTATATTTTAGAAAAGGTAGCACAGCTAAAAACTGCATTAAATAAATTCATTTATTTGTCCTTTATTTGGAAAAACATCACATCCCTAGGATTTTAGACATTTCTCTGTACTTCTCAGCCTTAAACTAAAACCTAACATTTTTTTTTCTAAAAGGTAATAGTGGTCACCTGGCATACAATGTCACTGTCACTAAGTGTCACACTTAGTGACAGCAACATGCTTTGAACATCACTGTCATGAGGGGGTTAAATAAAAAAATGAACCCCTTAGGGTAAAGAACAAATCTGCAGCTTAGCTGCAGATTTTCATTGTAAGGGATTCATTTTTATAATAATGATAGTATAAACATATATTTACAAGTATAATTTTTATTTGTTACATTTATTTTTTTTACACTTTTCACAGTTTAAAAAAAAAAATGACACTTCTATTTTTTTTATATCAAGCAGTCATGTTGAACGAATCTCACTATGACTGCTAAATTAATTTTTGGTTATTATAAGGCTACTCCAAATCTAGGAACAGCCAATAATAACCTTAGTGACACTGATCCTGCAGCATTTCAGGATTAGATGTCACTAAAGGCTTCTGATTGTTCCCACAATGATCAGAAGCCTGCAACATTGTTTCTGCAAAAGAAACATGTAGCTAAGTGTTTCTATTGCTGAAACTTTAAAAAAAAAAGCCAGTATACATCTGGATTTCCTAATCCCGGTCTATAACAGCTGTCAAAGAGTGATGGCAAGAGCAGTAAATACTGCTCTGCTCTCACTGTTAGATACCCATTCCCTGAAAGGGTTTGGGTGTCAGAAAAAGCGTAACTCTTTCATTAATGGATGCCTCAATATTGGGGCATTCATTAATGAACGGTAACCGCTGATTCTCAACGGTTACCAGCATTACAGAGCCCCAAATAGCTAATCACGTACATATCATGTACAAGATCAGTCATTTGGGCACTTAGTGGCGGGAAAAATATTCTTAAGTAAATCTGTGATTAGCATCAGAAATATTCAAGTTGAAGCCAACTCATGCAAATCAGAGATAGAGCTAATTCGGATTTGTTTAATCATCTCTAAAGACTCCTCTTGAAAAACAGCACCAACAGTCATGTACTAAACTATGTTTTCCACACTTACCTTTTTTGGGTTATTAATTGAGCTGTTTCTTTTTAAAGGTTTGATCATTACTTGTATTTATTGGGTGTCATAGGGCTAATTAAATAATAATAATGATTCCAAATCAATAAAAGTCTGAAATGTTTTAGCCTTCAGCAGGTATAATTCAATATGCTGGATAATATCTTCAATTCAAGCTAAAACTGTTGGAATGGCTTTAACAGATCAAGTTAAGGAAATATAAGTTTTAGTGTACAGGTGTTTTGCTGTCTAAAAATTATTTGTCTCATAAAAGAGAAATCAGAGCCCCAAACGGTGCCTCGAGATTACTTAGAGAACAAGTTTTCTTATCGGAGCTAAATCATAAGATTGATCATAGTGGCATCATGCTCTCATGTTAGGCCTAATTCATATTTTACCAGGGTTAAGTTATAAACTGAACACCAGAGCCACTACCTTGTATGCTTGCTATACAGCCTTTGTGAAATATTAGAAAGCAAATTAGATATGTGTCACAATTCTCTTTAAGGCTGTAGTATTTATACAAATTTGGTACATAAATAAAATACAGGTTTGCTTCATACTTACAAATACAGACATTCCTCGGTTAACGACTTACCTGCTTTGCGACCACTCGCACTTACGACGGACCGCCGAGCGACCTCCGACCTCGCGTGTCAGCGTCAGTGCGACATGTCGCCGGCGGAAGTGACATCCTCCGATCTTCACTGCGGGTCCCGGTAAGTATTTTCATTGCCGATGTACAGTACACTGTTCGGTACTGTACATCTGCAACGCTATACAGTACTGTACTAATGCAGTACAGTACTGTATAGAGTTCCTCACTTAACGACCAATTCGTTTAACGACCTGGTCGTAGGAACGGAACTCGGTCGTTAAGTGAGGAATGCCTGTAATGAAAATGTGAAGGATTCTGGAACTATATGAACTGGATTTTGTTGTATTTTGAGGTCTCAAAGAGAGTAGACTTTAACGAGCCAAAGTATAATTTCCACCCAAAATCTGGATACAATTGGATTATGAAACATAGCTAATTCTTAAAATGGTCTGGAATAAGTTTTTTCTTTTTTTTCCCAATATTTTGGGTGGTATATACAATTTTTGTGCCCAAAAGTTACAATTTTCAGACAAAGGATATAAACTTATCCAATGTTGAACTACTACTACTACTGTTATATTGGCTTATAGAGAACAGACATAACAACTAATCTTGACCAGTATACCACCCTCTATGAGGGTGGCATACTAGTCATTTTATGATGGTTATGAAAGGTGTTTACATCAAACCTACAAAAATATGTGGTATATTATTATACAACAGGTAGTGCATGATCACAATAAATATACAAAATCCAGTGTAGAAGTAAAAGGTGAACCTCAAGTTAAAATTGTGACAGAAATTATTGCAGCTTTTTACTCATCAATACATGAATGATTAACTTTATTTTGAATGCAACTAGTAAAACTACTTGGTCTTGACTTGGTATTAGAATTGTGCAATTCCCTGAAATGTAGCACTCAGATCTGGAGAGATAGGGGTGGCACTAAATCCATCAGCTATACTAAAAGGAGGAGAGTAGAGTCTTCTGCTACTCTTAAACCGTCCCATTAGCATAGTTATGTCATCCCCCCTGGCTGTGTTGTGTGGCAGAGCTATATAGATCTCAGGACTGAATAAATAGGCATGCAAATCCTTTGTCATGTAAAACAGCTCTCACATGTTTGTTTAATCTTTGTGGTTTTTGTTTGTGGTTTTAAAATGTACAAGTTAAGTCCACACACTAAAGAGAAAATATGAAAATGATTTGTTTGCATTCTTTGAGAATAATTGCATTTCAAATGTTTAATATCCATTTTTTTGAAGAGCTTTAAAACTACTAGTACCAGTTTAATACGTTAGAAAAGTGCAGACATAGCAGCTACTGAGACATCTTTGGTTAATCTGAATTTTCAAGACATTGTGAGATGTTTAATAAATAAAACATTACTTACTGTGAATGATAATGCATAGTTTATTATATTGTTAAATCTATACTACTATTTAAATTGGCCACACAGTTCTTTCAACATGAGCATAATGACATAGGAACATTAACAAAGAAACACTCAACAGGAGGACAGCTTCTTTTTTTCAGTACACTAAAACAGCAGATGTTGTGCATACCCTTTAATATCCACAGATATATTCATGTTAATTACTGTGTCAAGAATTTTCAAACAAAAAAACTATATTACTGTTTGGCTTAAAAAATCAAAGATCATTTTAATGAATAGGAAAAAATAATTAACAGGAACAATACTAAAATGATGGCTTCTGTGAATACAAAATCCATCAATCTGTTTACAAAGTGGTATGCTGTTTGGATATGTTATATAAACCCATGTGAAATACACCTACAATATTTCAAAGTATTGTCCTTGTATCAATTACTTCTTTGTTTACATCTTGTTTAGCAATGAGACCTTACCTCTTTTTTTACAGCAGTCAAACTGCATTACAAAGGTACGGAAGCTAGGTTATTTATCAATAGCAGGAGGGAAGGAGGGAGGGATCAAGCCCAACTTCAGTCTTTTGGGGTGTAGATAGCAATCCACATTTCAATGGATCTGTTGGAAATGTATGTCCAACAGATATGAACCTAACAACTAAAATGTTATATATACTTTAGCATGATAAAGTAATTTAAGAGTAGGAATGAGGTTTAGGTCTACCTTGGGTTCGAGGCAAATCCTGGATGTTTGTGGTTCACAGACCTGCCAAACTAATGCATCAATACAGTCCACCTGAAACCAATGTATTGATAATACAATGTAAGGGCCTTTGAACTTAGGTCAGCTGGCTTAGAAAAGCAAAAAATGGGAGCCTTGTTATCTACCAGTTCCCTCACTATAAAACGAGGGGGAGAGGCACAGTGCACCCATTTTGTCACTGTATTAGAATTGTTGCTGGGAAAGAATAAGGAAAGCTGACAAACTGCATAGGGTAACATTAGGGTCAGTTAGAAAACTGTACTTTACTTCTGATTGCTAGTTCTTTGGAAAATCAACTTGTTTGCTGTGTTAATGTCTTATCATAGTTGGCTTATTTGTGTTTAATTTTATTTTGTGGTTGATTTAAAGTCAACAGTCACATTTAGCTGCTGTCCTGTCCATAGCAACTTTTTTTTTTTTTTGCTGCCTGATATCTTTATGAAAAATCAGGTTTTGGGAGTATTTTGGGGTTTTCAGCTGAAGTTTAGTAAAACATTTTTGGAGTGTACAGCAATATTCACAAAATTTACCTGCTACCTGCTGCTGGTTGCTTTAAAAAACCTCCCTTTAGTGAAGTCAGATTCTACTTACAGTGGTGATCTTCTGGCATTATGAGGGTTAAGAGTAGTATCTTTTACAGTTAATGATCCCACTGTTTGTGCTCCCTCCCCCTTCCATTCACAAAACTATTTTCAAAGAATGCAAGCTGTTCTGTGAATAAACAAGGGGAGAGGAGGGATGGGTGAAGAACAGGATCTCTTTTTGACTATTTACAGAGTGCCTTGCATTCTGACCAAGAAAGGACAGGCAGCGAGCATGCAACCCCTCTACCTGAACCATACCAAGCCACATGCTCTCAACATGGGGAAGGTGCTTTGCCAGGGGGAGGGTGACATGCCATTGTGTAATTTTGTGTGAAATAACTGTTTTGAGTGAAGTTACCTTATAAAATTTGATTTCTGTATACTACCCAAATAAGCAAATATGTGACAGCTTGTACTTTAGCAAAAACCATATTGCAAATTCTGAAACCTCAGAGAGGTACAACATATGCAGTCCACAACCTCCTCACTGGGTCTACAAATCTGCTTTAAGGAGCCATAGATTGGAAGATTTTGAACTTGATATTTTAAAAAACATATCTTTGGGTTCCCATAACAATGCAGATTTTATATTTATTTCCCCAAAACAATGGTTTGCCATCTCCCTGACTACTTACTCACGCGGGTCAGACTCCAAAAAAAAAACATCATTGATTAGATTATGACATATTAGAAGGATACATTTTATTACCAGTAATTAGTTCAGTACATTCCAGGTTCATCAAAACAAAAAGTGTTTCTTTATCGGTGAGCTAAAATCCTGGCTACTAAGTGAGGAGGAGACCGTTTATTGATTCATTCAAGGTGTCGAGTGGGGAAAGAAAGAGTTTGCGGTGGGAGAGGATACACTGTTTCTTTCAAACAGTGTGAGGCATTTAATGGACGTGTGGAGAAAAGGGAAGAAGGTCTGTTGGAAGCCATTACTTTGTTGGGGAAAGTAGCGTCCTGTGATCACTGCGATTTGACTATTTGATTCTGGTGAGTGGGGAGAATTGTTTTTTCTTCGGAGTGGGATTATATGATTACACATATACATTTTCCCTTCTCGGCCTTTTGGTTAAGATCAAGTGTAGTATCTGTTCTTATCAGTTTTCGGTGGGAAAAAAAGAACCGTCCTTGCGGGGGATGGTTACTTAGTACTCGCTGAAGTGAAAGAGCGTACTGGGTTGCTTCCTGTGAGAGGGGAACAGCCCGGTATAGGCTTTCTGACTGAATGGATTCGAAGCTTGGTCTGGCTGGAAGGGTTGGGGCGGCAGAAGCCTGTGGTGTTGTGCTCCCTGGGGGTGGCGTCCAAGGGGTGCTCAGAAAGTCACTCGGGTATGGGACCCCACATTGACTCACTGATCACTTGGTCACACACCACCTTGCATTTTCTGCACATCGCCTCCGAGACAGGCCTTATGGCTAGTCAAGGCCTGTCAGCGTGGTGCACTGGCACTTATTCTTTATTTATCGCACCGTATGCACGATTGGCACTTTTTTTTCCAATTTGACCCACAGATGCAGCAGATGCAGGTTCCTTCGGGGCCTTGTTCCTGATGTTGGGAGGAGATTCTGTGCCCTTATATATGGTTCTCTGTCTCCTCCCACCCAGCAGGGGGTCTCTCTTCGGGAGAGCCCCCTGCCTAGTACTGTGAGGGACCTGTTTCGGCAGGTCCCCAAAGGATCGGGGTCCACCAGCCTTCGGGTTGGTGGACCAACAGTCTCAACCCCTGTCAGGAGCCTTGCGCCCCGGGGGGTTGGGAAATTAGGTCCCTTCTTTGGAAGGACCAAGCATCCTTGTGCACGTTTTTGTGTGCTGTGATTTCACGGTTCACTTTTTTGTTCACGGGGGAAGTTTGTTTCGATGCACGTTCCACGTTTCAAAACTTGAACTGATCACAAGTTATCTTTGTCCTGTGGGGATCGGATGAAGTTTTGTACTTTATATAATTTATATGGACTTTAGTTATATATTTATTATTGATTTTCTTCATTATTAATTTATGCATACATTATTCACATTGATTGTTGAGTTATGCTGATTGATTTGCATATCTTCGAATATTAATGAGTCACACATTATTTCACATTGTTCAACATTTTTTGCACCATACTTATTTTATTTTATGTGTGCGCTTGACCTACAGTGGTATACACACATAGGTGTGATTTGGGTTGTTTTATTGTCTATTTGGAGATTTATGGGTTATATTCAATTGTTTCACAATAAGGGGAGATAGCGCGGTGTATTGGTTTAACACAAAAAGTGTGAAAAGTCTGTTTACTTTATAAAGCAGCTACAGAATGAGTGGAAAAGCCTGTCCCTTGCCAGCATGTTGCAGAATGGGACCACTGCTGTCAAATGGGGAATTATGGATCTCTTTGTAGAGGTCCATCATGATCCCTCCTGAGTCAGAGTATTTGATGCACCTGCAATGTATTTAGCTAATTAAAACTGAGAGTACAATTGGATTTTAAATGTATATGTTATCTTCATGAACACAAAGGAATAAATAAGCATAGAACTCACAGGGAAAGGTTTACTGAGAGCATTTGTGAGAGCATTTGTTTTATTGCAAAACTGTTTTATTATTATGTGAAGGAAGGGAGTCTCAGTCTTAGCTTTCCTTTTAATTTTTTTGAATACTGGATAGGCTATGTACAGTACTGAAAAAGCTATTTTACTAACTGAATTACATTTTATTGAATAATATATTCTTATAACCTCACAAAACTCCCATAGTCTCTAAATCATATTGCATATTATATTACAATTCTTGCTCTCTCCCTGAACAAATGACAACCCTAATGTCTAGGAAGCAATATCTTCATTCCTTAAATCTTTTTATATCTTATGCGTTTCTGATTAGGTTCTCGCCATTATTTAAAGTAAGGTTGCCTATACATGCAGATTGGGCTGCTTAAGGCATCTTCTTCTCAGTGGTGTGTGCTTCCTAATCTGCAATCCCATGATAATGACTAAACTTGGCAGGTGTCCAGTCCATGCAAGTCCCGACCAACCAAATTACCAGATGGACAACAGAGACAATTACTCTAGAAGTGCAGGCATCAGATTTTCTGCTAAATCCTAATCCTTACACGTAAACCTGTGTTTGAATAAACCTTAAAACTAACTGTTAACTCTAAAGTGATAAAACTAACCCTTAATGTTAGGCCTGCCGCAACTGTTAGGGTCCATTCACTCTATCTGTGTTGGAGCTGTGCTGGCTATTGTTTCCAGCATAGCCCCAATGCAAGGCAATTTGCCTTGTCACGCATGGTGCCCATTCAAACCACACAGTGGTTTGCACCGAAAAAAAGTCTGATATGCTGTACAACTGCCTCACACCTCGCTGTGCCCCTTCTGGCACTGTGCTGGGGCACCGCACACCAGATGCCGTGCGGTTGGCAAAGCATCCGGTGTCAATGGTCCCTTAAAGCTTGTTCACACTAGACCACATGCTCAAACAGCTGTGCGCTAGTGTCCATTAGGTGTTCGTGGTGAGGAGCACTGTTACAATGTAAGGCGCTGTTTACTTTTTTAAAAACTTTATTGAAATGTCACAATGTAATTTTTTTTCATCATTATGAACCACAGGAGAGATGCGTTGAGGTGACAGCAGTGACATGAGATGAGGTAGGGTGCATTGCTGAAAAATGCAGCATGTCTATATTTGCACACCTCAAGGCAGCATTGTGGTGTGGACACATAGAAAACAATTGTTCTCTGTGTGTCAAGGCATGTAGGCTGCATTGATCTATTAAGATTAATCAAGCCCAACGGAAATGGTGTGAAAAAGACATTAAATGTAACTATTAAGCTAATGCTGAAAATGAAGCTTTAAAATTAGTACTTAACTGCTTCCCATTCGCCGCGCATTCATAAACGGCCAGACGAGAGCCTTCCAGATGTGGGTGGGCATCTTAAAATGTCCTTCCCATGCACGTTGCCTGCTCTCCCCGCAAATGCAAACCCCGGCGTGGGGTCCCCCGTCGATCAATACCAGACCCTTTAGGCCTGGTAGGAATGTCAGGAGGGACCCCAAATAAAAAAGTGAAAAAACAACCCCAAAAAAATCATTCCAGGCCTTTTAGGCCCTTTAAAATGCTGAAAACAGACTCTTAATCTGAGCACAGGCCTGGCAGGGCATGGCAGGAAAGGGGGAGCGTGAGCGACCCATTTTTTCTACAACTGTGGTGTGTTTATTTACATTTTCTTCTAACCCTGTAGTGAATGAGTAGGGGTACAAGTACAAGGAACATGCTTATAGTAAGAGTAAGTGGAATGACAGAGGAATTAGCTCACCAGTGTACTGCTTCACCTTTCACTGTCCAGTCACAGACTGGGGAAGGGGCAAGATCTATAAGTGTAACTGCAGTAGAGAAAAATCAGGTATCCTGCCTGCCAGACACAATGACAACTTGGCAGAACCAGATCTATCATTCGAACTGGCCAGAGCCAGCCGTGAGATCATGGCTGGCTCTGCCAAGTTTTTATTCATTGGCCAGACTCTAGCAGGTCCCAGCCAATAGGAAACAGTTGGGCGGAGTTAGCTGTCACGGCTAGCTCCGCCCAATTGTTTCTTTCCTTTTTTATTTCTTTTTTTTTCTTTTTTCATTGATCTTTAATTTTCTTCTTTTTTTGTTCAATAATCTCGGCGGCATTCGGCTACTCACTCCCGTTTGGCCCCTATGAGAAGCCTGCCGGAGGTTAGGCTCAGCCGATCCAGATGTTGGATTGGCTGAGTCAAACTCCTTCTGCACTTCGGCTCAGCCGAAATGCTCAGCATGTTTGGCCAAACCGAAGCTAGCCGAAGCAAGCCAATATACAGCTGAAATCAGCCGTACATGCCTGAATTGAATAGCCAAACAGCGTTCGGCTCACTTCACTTCACTTCACTTCGGGTCGGGTTATTCACTCGGCTGCCTTTGGCAGCTTTGTGAATAACCCTCACTTTCCTGATAGGAAGAGAGGGAAAATCTTCCCAATAGGGAAACGGCAATAAAAACCTGATATAAGGTATAACTTGTATATACTTTCGAAAATAAAACATTGGGCTTTAACCTAAGCCTTAAAATAAATCAAGTGGGTCTTAAATAAAATACAAGCAGATGGGCTCTTTATTGTAGGAGAGAGACATTATCAGGGTTATTCACAAAAGGGCAAAGAGTTTGGAGAAGGCAGGAGAAGTGAACAATCTAGGCCAAAGTAGCTGATTTGGAAAAATTCTCCAATTCAGCTCACTTTCCAGTTCAGCTATATTGTCATAGATTGTTCACTTCTCCTGACTTCTCCAAACTCTTCACCCCTTTGTGAATAACCCTGTATATATCTCTTCTGCAATAAAACAAACTTACCTGCCGACTCCCGATCTTCTTTGGAATGTACACTGAACTGCGCTTGTGCCTGGCCAATCAAGATGATTGAAGATCCTGAACCAGAAAGAAGACTGGGTGAAGGTGTTGGCGCTCTGCTTTGACCTGAATCCTAACCTTAACTCTTAACCTTGACCAAAACTCTAACCTTTATTCTAACCTTAATCTTGCCCTTAATTTAATTCCTAACATTAAATTAGCCACTTAAATTAAAACCGTACTTTATCAGGATATGACATCTACCATTCCTGTTTTGAGATCTCTGTACAAAAAGGATGTTCAATTGAGGAACAATCCAGAATCCCCAAGCAACAACCATGTATTAACAACTGTTGATGACCATGTACTTTTAAAAACACTGATTTTAAAAGCAGCATTTAAGGTGTTTAATTATTAAAGCAGAGCAAAGCACAGCAATGATGTGCAAAGTATTGTAACCCGTGACAATCAAATTTCAGTTTACTGCAAATCCATTTAGATGACCTATAAAGACAAAGACAAACAATTTACTACATTTCAGCTTATTAGTCCTTGGCTGCATTTGTTTCTCTTTTTGGGATTTGTTCCCCAGTTATTTTCACCAGCATAGCCTGCCAGTAAAACACTTTCTATGTTTTAATTGTTTTATTTCAGGTTATTCTTAAAAAAAATGTTGGTTCATGTGATGCACCTTATAGGAACAGGTGGCATAAAAGTACCAATGTTTGGATGCATAATCTGCAAAGCAAGACCGTACTATACGCATTAAACATCAGTGAACAATGAGCGGCATAGGTTTAGGTATTGCAATTGAACACATTCTTTCTGCATGCAGGCACATAATCCAATTGTACACATATGGTTTATTCCTGCTCTTGTTTGTTTTATTTAGTAAATCAGCCTCACAACAATCAGATTCCACAAAAAGAGACAGGATTGGGTTACAATTATAGGTATATCTAGCTGGTCCTGTCATGTTTTTCACTATTTTTTCTTCTGCTACTGTTTCTTGGTTTACATTTTTAGTATACATACTACAGTTTTGCTATAACATGTTGAGTCACCAGCTATTGTTTTAGCTATGATGCATACTAAAAGCTTTTGGGAACCCCTGGCCTTGGCATTATCATTTGTCTGTTTTGTGAGATTCTTATCTGTTTCGTTACATCCATTGTTGTCTTTGTATGCATTAGTTTTACCTTAAAATTAAAAAAAATACATTAAAACTGAAAAAAAAAATACTGATATGTTATTTGTGCTCAGCTGAGGGCTATTTTATATTAAAGTCATTATCAGTATTATGTACAGCCCTGACGCAAGTGTGATTATATCTTGTAGTTAATCTTCAGTGAAACAGAATAGGGTTTCAGGAGGCATATCTATGACATGGAGCACTCTGTTATAAGATTTTTCTATTCTGTCAGGTCAGCAGAGTGGATTTGCATATTCCCTGGTGAGATTTTCAGTGGTTTTAGTAGGGTGATCATTCTTTCCGGTGTTTTGTTGAGCTTTTGTAAATTATCCATCCATGAGCTTGCCGAGTTGTCTAGCTCTTATCTGACCTAACTGCGTTTCCTGACTGTGCCATTGGTATAGCAATATATTTTCTTTATTTGGTCTTAAGATCATGCATTCATTATTAAATTTCCTACTACTCATTTGGGGATGAATACTAAATATCTATACAGTATATCATTATGAGGCTTGTGCTTTGTACATTTCTAATTAACTCTTCTTTTGTCACTTGATCAGATCATCTTTTTTTTTTTTAATAGAAACTTGCTCCCAGCTCTACAGATGGTATAGGAATGAAAAATGCAAGGACATAACTAGTTAGATCAAAGGTAATAAGCTGTGTCTACATTTCTTTTAGGCAAGCACAGCTGGGCTGCTATTGTGCATTTACAAGACCTTATATGCCAGAATACATCAATATCCAGTGATATAGTATTATTTGTATGTCATCCATGTGTTGCTGAATTGCCCGTATTACCTTTGAGCATGTTGCTTAGTCCTTTTCAGCTAAACACTGCATGACTTCTCTTGTGCCCTAGAAAGCCTTTATGCTGTACAAGTTGAATTGTTCTGGTTGTGCAGCTGTATTTTACTTTGCGTTAAAGCAACAGTACAAAACGTATGTTGTGGAGATGTTGCAGTAAAACAATATTCACTGTCTGCTGTGTTCTCCTATTGTTCATGTTCTTTAAAAAAAAAACAAAAAAAACTTTGTGTAGCCAAATAAAATATATGAATATTATTCTGACTCAAATTGTTGAAATAGGGATTTATACCTTCCTCAGACCTCTATGCCTGGCCTGTTATGGCAGATACGATCACTGAGGACAATCTTCATCAGATAGCTGAACTCACCCAATACCTTTTAATTCACGAAGATCTTTATTGAATGTAGCAGGTTACAGGCAAACAATAGGATGTAGCAGGTCGTTGAAATGACAGTTTTTGCTGGTCAAAAAAAGGGTATTGGCTTCCTCCTGAGTTAACATTTGGCCAGCAAAATGGTAGAATGAAACTCACACAGGAAGAAGGAGGATTTACATTATAAAAAGCAGGGAACACAAAAAAGGAGGTGCAATAAACAAAACAACCACAACCATGGCGGTATACCAAATATAACATTGAATACTATTGCAACATATGAAAATTAACTATATGAATACACAATAACACATCAATATTAACAATGACTATGCATTGTATTCTCATTCAAAAGCTGTAACAACACATATATGGTGGGGTTGGGGCTTTTGTCACAATATGCTCCTTTTTCAAATTCTAGCTCCAATAGTCAATAGTAAAAATGACAAAAATAGCGGTAGCTTATCAAGTCCTGTTGAGATGTTGAATAATAGTTTAAATGTGAACTATGAGGTGAGTGCTTTTCACTCACCTCATAGTTCTAGCCGGCCTGTGACAATGAGACTGTCACAGGTCGTTCTCAGTAGATCGGGAGGTGAGCGAACACATGGCGGTGTTCGCTCACTTACAACTTTTCACTTTTGAATTTCCCGCTGGCTGTGACGCTTGAAAACAAAACTAAAAGTCAGATACCGGCTTTTAGTTTCATTTTCGGGCCGCATACAGCAGAGGACGCCGCGGGATCGCAGGGACAAGGTGAGTGTCACTTTTCTCTGCAGCCCCAAATCTGGCTCGGGGTGTACCGCTCCTGGTATGGAAAATTCACCCCGAGCCAGACTCGGGATTACCGCCAGGGAGGTTAAAACAGATGTACAAAACCCAGGAGCTCTGTGTGCTCCTTACAAATGACAGCTGCCTCCTAACTTTTGAATTTTTCTCTAGTCTAGTCTTGGAGCTTGAAAAGTATCTGTACTTGTGCCGAGTACAGTACTTGGTATCGGTGTATCCCTACTTTTTATACTCATGGGAAGTTGTAAGAACCATTGGTTCCTCACAGTCCCCAATCCCTATCCTTTCCCCGTTCAAGAAGAGGATCATAGATTTGTCTGTCCTTACTTGCTGCAGAATGGCATTAACTGGCTGGACAGCTGGAAAGAAACTTAAAAGGAACAGGAAAGGATGTGGCTGTTAAACAACCATAATTTGGATAGATTCATAAAATCTACATATATGATTGCATGAGAGTCCTACTTTGGGAATCAGTGGTCTGACAAGTGTTATTCTTTGTGGCTTTAGTAACTTTTACAGGGTCAAGCTGTCTTATAAACCATCACAAGCCTAGGCAAACAGCAATAAGAATAACCGTTATGTTGGACAGTGGCATACTTAAACTAAACTGCCAAATACACTTTTTTATAGATTTATACTAGCAACTGATTGAACAAAATACTGTTAAGTCAAATTTGCAAACTGAGATGAAGACAACTGAAAGAAGATCTAGTCTGTGAACACAAACCCAAGGATCTCTCTTCAGAAGCATTAGATAAATTGCATTTTTGTGACGAAAATGAGATGACTGTTCATAAACCCAGAAGATCTTCTGGAAAAAACCTGGATATAAACTCTAGGCTGTAGGAAAACTATTCAGAAGAACTAAGGGGTCTATTCACGAAGCAGCCGAAGGATCTAGCCGTAGCTTCGGCCGATCCTTCGGCTAGCTTCGGCCCCAGGACGCATATGCCTCGGCTCGGCTGAGCCGCGCTGAAAGCCTAATCAAGGAAACCGGCCGGTGTAGTGTAGCGTCTCACTCGCCTGCTATTTCCTGGCTATGACCTCCTGAGGACGTCTTGTATGACGAAACGCGTCGGGGCGGGTCTATCCTAATTCGATACCACGCTATACCAGGAAGTAGCAGGCGAGTGAGACGCTACACTATACCGGCCGGTTTCCTTGATTTTAAATGTGAGTGACTATATGTTTTTTATAAATAAACGTTTATGCATACTACACCATGAGGAGGTTTCTCTTTTTTACCTAAATCCATAACGGACGGAGTGTTATCAAGAGTAAACAATTGGGGATGCGGACCCTCTGACTTGGGATCTTCTGCTTTAATATCTCAACCCGTGTGGTGAGTACACACCCGAAAGGGGATAGTTTGAAAGCACCGTGGTGTGGGAAGAATTCACCAACTGATGCACCGATTGGAGATATCTGCTTGAAATGTTCATTGGATCTAAATTTCAATCATATCACGGCTTCTAATTTGGGACTTTCTTATAGTTTTATATTTTGTCATCAGCTGTTCACTGAAATGTTTTGATACTAATTTATCACTGTTGCACTTTATTAGGGTAAAACACATGAGTGAGAATATTATATATTGTAATTTTTGATACTATATATGAATTTACACTGGATATTTAACACTGTGGACACACTGTATTTATAAGGATTTAAATTGTTATACACTGTATATTATAGATTTGTCTTATTATCTAATTTATATATATTTATATATTTAACTATATATATTTATATATTTACATTTTTTATATATATTATGCACTTTAATTTTTAGCGCTGCACATTTACACACTTTATGAATTCAGCCGTACCAGCCTGAAGTGAATAGCCGATCAGCGTTCGGCTCACTTCGCTTTAGGTCAGTCCTTCACTTGGCTGCCTACGCAGCTTAGTGAATAGACCCCATAGTTATTGTTCAACTGTATTTACAATCCAAGTCTTTGCATATTCATGATGACTGGAAAAACATTTGTCCAACTGAATTCAAAATAAATGGCAGGGAATATTCCCAAAACATGATCCACTAAGTAACATGGCTTTGAGGAATATGGTAGACAGTGGGCCCCATTTACAAAACCTCATGTCTGTACACCAGTGTATTAATTGTGCACAGGCACAGGGTATATGTGTGCGAATGACGTTTGTCGTGCAATACTGTCACTAGATGGAAACAAGGAGCATAAGCTATGCTCCTCGGCTCTATTTAGTGGCAGTAATGTGTTGTGAACATTGTTCGCACAGACCTATACTGTGCAAACACATTATAAAACAGCCCCTAAGTTTACTAAGTGTGGTTTGTTATAGAACATACTCTCCAGCATCTAAAAATACACCAACTCAGCAGTTATGTTTAATGTTTTATGTTATAAAAATGTTTAGGCCCTGTTGTTGGTTTTACATGGGAATCTCATGTACGAACAACCAGCATAAAGTGTCTACTGATTAAAGACAACTGGGAAGAAAGTCAATAAGCCATAGTGCACACTGTGCTAGGGGTATCATATAACACATGTGCAGATATGTCTGTTGTGGGCACACTTTCATGCGCTGCAGGCCCTGAATAGTAATAAATACATACATTTTAAAAAAAATAGTTTGCATTAATTTGGGTTTAATGCACACTGCTGTGCTGAAGCACCAGGCTGCTTCATGCATATTATACATCATTATATTTGTGCTACGTCGGTGCAAGGATAATGTTCCCTATGTATGTGTACATTCACAAGCTTATACAATTCAGCTCTTCTGGCTTTTGTTCAATACAGTTTATTATATCGTTTAATGGATCCCAGATGTTACTGGCAGTGCCACCATTAAGCATGTGTGAGTACATATTTTGAATGGTTAGAAATAATAGCACTTTAATCTAAAGATATACAGTAAAAGTGCTTACCTGAGTATTGCATTGATCTGTATACAGTAGTGACTATGCTATACAGTATAGATTTAGGTAAAACCTAACATAAGTGCTACAATAATGTAGTTGACAGGCAAAATATTCTCTCCTAGGCTCAGCATGTTTTGCTGCTACGTAGCAAAATGTATTAAGTTCACAGAGAGCAAATTATGGGAGAACTCACATCCAGTTTAGCTTTTACTAAAAGTTAGTTAAATGCAGACTCCTGGAAACATCTAACAGTTAAAGCAGAACTACAGGAATTTGTTTAAATTAACCCTTGCAGTGGGTCTACCCCCGCACTGCAACGGTTAACTACTCGTTTGTGCCCAGGTTAAAAAAATAGATATACTTACTTAAACTGCAGAGCTGGTTCCTTCTTAGACCAGTCCCTGGAATGTCTCTCCCCCTCCTCTGCTGCAGTCTAAGATCCAGGAAATAATATACACTATGCATAGACCTGAGGAACAATCCAATTTGCGGAGGAGGAGGGTACAGGCTGCAGGGAGCACAATGACAGCTGGCTGGCTCTGAACTTTGGGTGAGTAAATCTTTCTCACCGACCCGAAGCCACGTGAAGCCACCCGATGTTCGGCTGATTTCAGCTGATAGACGGCTGAAATCAGCCGCACCAGCCTGAAGTGAATAGCCGAACAGCGTTCGGCTCACTTCACTTCAGGTCGGTCTTTCACTCGGCTGCCTATGGCAGCTTAGTGAATAGAACCCTAAGTGTGCCATCTTAGAAAAGCAATCTGCAGTGTGGAACAGTAAACCCACTGAATTATAGGAGATTAATAGATCTATAGATGAATGGGTTCAGGAACAGACATTCGTATAAGCTGATGCATGGCCAACTTGATGTTATGTTTCAAACAATGATCTTGGGATAATGATGTTAATGCACAAATTGCTCCACATGAAGAATCAACTCAGTTGGAGGGGTGTAGTAGCAAGAAAAGCTTAATCAATTATATGTGTTAGCTTAAGGTCAAAAATATCAGATTAAAAGGAATAGTGTGTTTTGAGTGAGCACATATTTTAAGGCATTATTGCAGTGTGTACCTTAAAATTGTTTCTGAATTGACTTTTACATTTACATTTTGCTTTGGCATGGTTTTGTTATTGAAATAAAGCTAAAACACATGGGTCTATTCACTCAGCTGCGAAAGATCTAGCCGTAGCTTCGGCCGATCCTTCGGCTAGCTTCAGCCCCAGGACCCCTTCGGTTCAGTAGAACCGAAGGGCTGGTGTCCGGTCTATTCACTATAGCCCTTACATCTTCCGAACGGGGCCGAGCGGCTCAGTCGAGCCGAACGCACATGCCTCGGCTCGGCTGATCCGCGCTAAAAAAGCCGCAAGGCCGAGCGGCCGGCCATTGGCTGGCCGACAGCCTGCTTCTGACAGCTGGGCGGAGCCAGCCGTAATCTTACGGCTGGCTCCGGCCACTTGCAGAGAGATCAGCATCCCTGGTTACCAGCTAACCAGGGACACTGATCTCCAGACAGCTAACTCTCCCGGGCACTCTGGGAGTCTCCCGCTCCCGGCCCCCAGGGAGAGAAACGCTGCTTTTTCTTTTTTTTTTTATTCTGACACGGAGCTGTGTCAGAATAGAAAAACAAAAAATTGCCCATTGGAATGCATTGCTAGATTCAATAGCCAATAGTAAACTAGCATTGTACCTGCCCTCTGCTGCAGTTCTCCATCAGGTCCATCAGCAGAGGGCGGGTACAATGCTAGTTTACAATTGGCTATTGCAAATTGAAATAGTCAATAGGAATCTAGCAATGCATTCCTATGGGCAAAAATCTTTTTTTTTTTTTCTATTCTGACACGGATTGGCCGAAGCTACGGCTAGATCCTTTGACTGCTTTGTGAATAGACCCCTAAGGAGCAGCAAATTAAATGAAAAGACCATACATTCCCTTTACTTAATGAGGACACACATCTGTATGCTTGGTTGCTTTTTTAGGAGGAGGTGCACACACATACACACCCACAAAAATGAAGCTTTGGGATATGCAGGTTAGCCCAGTGGGTGAATAGATATCTAAACCTGACAAACCAGTTTTAGGTCAAATGCCAGTATAGCAGAAAATGTGTTCATTCCTAATACCAACCAATCATACTTATATTAGTCCCCAATATAAATCCCCCATTACTGAAAACCAGAAATTGAATGAAAATCAATGATCGGTAATGCTGTTTTGACACTACAATGTGATTTTTTTTACCAAGCCCATATACAACTGTCAAATCCTATTAAGAAAAAAACTCAGCAGTAAGCATAAATTCATTTTGTGAACTGTGATATAAGATCAAAGTGCATACAACAATATACTGTAAGTCATTTTCATGTTCTATTTCACAGATGCTTTCCTTTCCTTTTAACTTTTCAGGAAGTATACTTAGAACATAATAACACTAACAAGAAGCAGTGCAAGTTGCTTACTGCATTTTAGCAAGGAGCAGTGAGAACTGTTCCTTACATTTCTTCTATTTAATTTACCATAGAATATTCAGTAAGTGCACTGGGCTTTGTCAACAATTCTACTGGTAAGATGCTTTGTCTTTTGTCAATCTTGCTATTCAGTTTTTCAGCATTTGTAAATTGGTGAGTAACAGAATATGTAGGGCAACAAGTTGTGGCTTGATTGCATGCTGTATTGTGATCATAATATAAGGAAATAACATATATCCTGGCTAAATAATTTTTTTTTTTTCTACAGACACTCTCATTACCATGCACTCACGAATCTTGAGTATAAAAATTTACAACAAAAGTTCTGCTTTCAACTCTATGTTAATTAGATTACAATCTTAAAAAGCTAAACTTAACTGTTAGCCATTTGCCCTCAGAGAGGTTCCCTAAGCAAACTAAATCCCAGTTTTAGCCTTTTTTCTCCTAGTCATCCTCCTTCCTTTTAGATGTCTTCTGCCCAGTCACAATACATTCTCTTTACCTCTTCTCCGGCATTGGGTGGTCCTCATTGATGTAGAGAGCAACGCTACAGTTAATGCACATTCATACCTCCATTTTTTAACAGTTGATTAGTTCAAATTTTTTTTTTAAATGATGCGTTTATTAACAGATAGTCAAACAGACATTTGAATACAGATCATTGGCAGAGCATTACAGCATAAACATTACTGCACCTGCAGTCTATTAGAGCCATACAAAACACTCGGTAAGAGAGAAGAATACAATTCTGGGTCATAGTATCAGATGAATATGCGGACTACATTAAACAGCGGTTGGGAAGCATAGATAACACCCGATCCATATCCCATGTCCCCCGAAGGACAAGGACCACTAATTTGCGCCCCCAATGGAATACCCATGACCACCAACAGCTCTCCAACTCACATCATGTAAACCGGCTTGTAAGGAATCCTTTGACTCAACCAATTCCCTAATGGACCTGTATTCAAGACCCCAAGTCTTATCATTATCATAAGGTAAGCTTAAACTGTTTTACTGAGTTTGCGTCTGGGCATTGCGTGGGATGCACTCACCCCTCTCACTCTGGGTTTGTGACAGATCCGTGTTGTTTGCTAAGTACACACTGCTTGGGAGAGACTGGGTGGGCTCCCACCTCGTGGCGGGATCTTCCAGGTTGTACTAGTCCTAAGAGGGTTAAGAGAAGCTAGAAAGAATCAGGAGGGAAAGAAAGGAGCGAAGGGATACAGAGGCATGGCGACCTGTTGTGGGGGGACTGATCTCCTCAAGCCCAGGCCCATGGCGCTCACGAGCTCAATCTCATCCCTCCACTGACGGAGTAGAGGGTTGTGCATGCATCACCACGAGGTACTCAGGGGTGGATGCAAAGTGGGTCCACGGTCTCCAAACAGCATGGAACCGTTCCTCCTGGTTATGGATGGAGGCAGGCAGATCCTCCATACAGTAAATCTCACCCACGATAGAGAACCATAGTCTCATCGAGGGAGGTTTAGTGTTCCTCCACAACAAGGGAATACATGATCTTGCTGCATTCAACAGATTAGTTCAAATTTAAAGAAAATGTAAAACCACATCTGTCTACTTCTACCCTTTATGATATTAGTTTCTACATTATTCACTGAAAAGCCATAGCAGGCATTATACTAAGAGGGTTATTCACAAAGCTAGCCGAAGGATCAGCCGTAGCTCACGTAGAAGGGCTGTTGTACGGGGTATTCACTGAACCGAAGTGGCACTGGAAGCGGGGCGAACATTGCCTCGCAAGTGATGGCTGGGCAGAGCCAACCGTGATCTCACAGCTGGCTCCGCCCAATTGCAATAACAGATTAGTGTCCCCTCCGCCCAGTTGTTATTCATTGGCCAGGACCTGCTGGAAGACTCTAGCAGGTGCCGGCCAAAAGGAAACAGTTGGAATGGGCTAGCTGTCACTGCTAGCTCCGCCCAGTTGTTTTATTTATTTATTTATTTTCTTTTTTAAAGAAATCTTTATTTATTTTTTTAAACGTATTATTTATTTATCTTTTTAAACATTTTTTTCTACTTTTTTTTTCTTTCTACTTTTTTCACTGATTTTCTATTCTGCTCGGTACCATGGAGGTACCAAGCAGAATAGCCAAGCCAAATGAGCTGAAGCCAGCCGATGTATAGCTGATTTCAGCCGATGTGCGGCTGAAATCAGCTGTACAAGCTCGAAGTGAATAGCCGAACAACGTTCACTTCACTTTGGGGGGTTACTCCCTCGGCTGCCTTTGGCAGCTTTGTGAATAACCCTCTAAATGTTATATTGCATAGGGGCTGATATATTCGGAAAGTATGGTAAGAGAAACATTTCCTATTAGTTATAGTAGCCAGTCAGAATCCTTGTTTCATTTTTACACCTGGCCTGCAGAAATTACAATTGTAAACTGACTGATTGCTATGATAAGAAATTTTTACAGAATACTTTTCATACGTTGGGCACACAGTGATTTCAGCATGCAATCACGGGAGTAACCAACCCAGTGTTCTCTGAAGGAAGGGGTTCAGTATAAAGATAGGACTGGATTTATTTACTTTATATAATTAAGACTAATGAAAGTATAGGTGGATTTTTACATTTTTGTTGTACAGGTAAAGACCCCTTGGGGGTAGTGTTAAGTTTACATTTGTAAAACATGTAATTAACTCTCAAAAGTGTTCTAGCTGTATGAAAAAAATGTAAGCACCATAAAGATATCCACCCGTCACTTTCGCTAGCTGAAGCTATAGGGGTTGATGTACTAAGGTTTACTCTACATTTTCACCACATTTACTATGCTCCTTGGGGAATCCCATTTGCACTTATAAGAGTAATGTAATGTTTCAGTGTTTTTTCAACATATTTTCTATGGATGGATTAGGATTGGGAGTAAACCAAGAATGTAAAACAGCATTTTAAGGCCTTAATGTGCTCTAATATAAATATATTGTTAGGGGTTCCTATTATTTTGTCTACTAGTTGTTCAGCAAAAATTTTTCTGTATGAGGCAAATAATACTCTGGTTTATATGAAAGCAAACAATTTTTTAGTTTTGGATAGTGTTGGGAAGGGTAAACCCTCCAATACGTTTTTATTGTAGTCTGTGTCCTCACTGGTGAAATTCACCCCTCTATAGGGATTTCTGATAGGAGTTTCACCCTTACATACTGTAAGCACCATGGTTCTTCTCTCGTAAACTCTCACCTCCGGAGAGGAACTATGATGTCGGAGATCGAGAACTACTAGCCATAAAACTGGCATTAGAGGAATGGCGTTACCTCCTTGAAGGAGCTCTCCTTCCGGTCCTCGTGTATACAGATCACAAAAACCTGGAATATTTACGCTCAGCCAAACGCCTTAGACCCAGACAAGCCCGTTGGGCTCTCTTTTTCTCACGCTTCACGCTTCACATCACGTACCATCCAGGTTCCAAGAACGGTAAACCTGATGCTCTTTCTAGGATGTACCCCATGTCTGAAATCCAAACCTCCCCGGACCCGGTGCTTCCAGCGCACAACTTTCTCCTTGTCCATGGAGATTTCCTCTCTAAACTGAAAGACGCAACCACCCCGGATCTCCTGCTTTCCGGAATGGAATAACGTGAACATAACGGATTAATGCCTTGACTGCCGCCTGCCTTTTTGACCCTGGACTGTTTTGATTATTCTTCTGCCTCTTCCTTCGGTACTGCAACTGACCTCCTGGATTTTGACCTCGGCTTGCCTCGACTTTGAATTCTGGATTACCCTTCTACTTGCACTGTTTCATAACTACTGGCACTCGTGCCACTCGGTGTCTGCCTGGCCTCTGTCACCATCCTCAAAGGCTTTTAGACACGAGGTGCAAGGGAAGCCTCCTCAACCATCCAGTCTCCCAGACCAGGTTCGTAATACATACTGTATCTAAAACCATGTTTTGGCTATCCATATACTTTAATAATAGCAACCGTAAACCACAACAGTTAAATAACAAACATCTTACAATGGCAGCTATTTCCAACAGAACTGTATTTTACATATCACTAATTGAATTTAATTGATCTTGATGTATTATTAAATGAATGGGCAACAATTAGTTATCCTTATCTGGGAAAATATGAACTTCATTAGCCTGTAAATCTGTTGTTGCTAACTCTACCTTTACGTACAAGATCTTTTAAAGTGTGTTGCCTTTGCAACATAAAAACATATCACTTATGTGACATTCTACAACTGTTAACTGCAGACTTTGGGGAGGAAAGACTAATAGCCTTTGCTCTGACCTTTCCTAAATCATAGAAAATCTAATGCTCACTCACTACATTACAGGTGTTTTCATTAAAAAAAACTTTCTGTTATTGGATAGAACACAACATTAATGTATCTTGAATAAAATAGCTATTATTTGCATTTTTGCATTGCCTCACAATAAAATAATATTTTTGTTTATGGAAAGGATGCTGTAGTTTTGGCTGCTCCCAGAAGATGGCAACACCATGCCAGAATCCCAAAAGAGAAGTAATCAATTATACTCATAAACAAAAAGATTATTTTATTGAAAGCCAATACAAAAATGGAAATAATAGCTATTTTATTCAAGATACATTAATGTTGTGTTCTATCCAATAACAGAACATTTTCCTGAAAACACCTGTTTTAATTTTAGCTTTTGTTTTTCTCCAATTCCACAACTTGCAGCAGAGTATCTGTAGAAGTTGACAGCTTTGAAAATGTAGTTGTAAGATTGTTAGGACAGGGTCTGAAACAATCTGTGAAATGATTTTCACATTATGATTTTTTTTAATATATATATTTTTTTTTTAGGCATTTATTAAAGTACAAAATTCTGGGAAAGTGACACATGACAAATATTGCATAACCAGTGATTATTTTCAATTAAAACGGCATAACAATATACTCTGTACGTCAGAGAAATAGGCAACTGACATTATATGGACATTTCAGACATTAGCTGTAAAAAGTGTGCAGAAATCAGTACTCTCCAACACCCCAAACATCACAATTGTTTTGTTTTTTTTAATTCTAAGTGACTCCACTGGCCAGTGTTCCAATAGGATTGGAAAGGATTACCCACACTCAGTTTTCCAAGATGTGCATATTTGGATATTCATTAATTTGCCGATTTCTGTTACCTTCCAATCATTTTAACAGATTGATTCACTAAAGATACCCACTGCTTTTGCATTTCCAAATTCTGTTTTAGCATATTTTCTTCCAGTTAAAATATAGGGGGCAGCACTATAACCACAGCCTAGGTGAATAACCTTGCTCTTTTCAGGATTAAATTCAATTTGCTTGTTCAGTGCTCATACTGCTATTTTTTAAACATATCCTTGTCTAAGTCTTTATATACACTGAGTGGCCAGATTATTATGACCACCTGACGTTTGTAGGCAAATTAGCTTTAATATTGCCAGACCATTATAAATAGGGAAGCAGGTTGTTTACCACGACAGTAGAAGTGATTTTTTTCTGAGGATATGGGTAAACAACGCGATTTAACAGCCTTTGAACGTGGGATGATTGTTGGCGCTCTGAGCCATGGAGCGAGTATCAGCAAAACAGCAGAATTCGTTGAATGTTCAAGAGCAGCTGTTGGATTGGACAGTTGAGCATTGGAAAAAAGTCATGTGGTCAGATGAATCACGTTTCCATTTGCATCAGGCAGATGGCAGAGTGAGAATTTTTGGGGAAACAGCATGAAAGCATGGACCCCACATGCATGAATACAACCCTTCAAACTGGTGGGGGCAGTGTTATGGTTTGGGGCAAGTTTTCCTGGCATGATTTGGGCCCTTTAATTTGTGTGAAACAATGCCTGAATAGCACAACATACCAAAGTATCGTTGCTGATCAAGTTCATCCTATCATGTTGATGGCGTATCCCAATGGAGATGGCTTCTTCCTACAAGACAATGCGCCAGGCCACGGTGCTCGTATTGTGCAGGAGTGGTTTCAAGAAAATGTGGGAGACTTTACCTTGCTTAGGTGTCCCCCACAATCACCAGATCTCAATCCAATTGAGCATTTGTGGGACGAAGTTGAAAGAGCCATCAGGCAGCTTGTTCCACAACCATCACATCTCACAGAACTGGACAGTGCTATTCATCAGGCATGGTGTCAGATTCCTCGCATCACCTTTCAACATCTCGTGGAGTCAATGCCGAGAAGAATCGCCGCAGTATTGAATGCAAAAGGTGGCCCAACGAAGTACTGATGGGGTGGTCATAATAATCTAATTTATTGTATGTGCAGTGTATTTATCCAAGTTTCAGTAAATTCTATGCATGAAAACTTAGTTTTGCAGTCCCACAAAAAAATGTGCAGATAGTTGCTGTGGCAACAACTTAGCTATCACTCATTATTTTTCATTTTTACAACAGTTTAGGCTTTTCCATTTTGTTTACAATGAATCATAAACTCAGTAAGTACCTTTAAATTTTACATATAAATGTTAATACAGATTAGAGCAATGCAGCAGGACTCATTTAACTCTATTTCTATTAAAATGTATTTTTGAAAAAAAATAAAAATCTAATTTTCACTTTCATCAAGTCATTACTATGCACTTTGTGTAGGCAAACTGACTGAGGCATAGAGTACAATTAGTTACTGTTAATGAAAAATCCTTCATTTGGATTAACTTTGTATGTACCTGACGGTTCCATTTGGGGTCCACTTAATTTGAATGCATTTGTTAATTACATGAAAGCACCATTCGTTCAGGTCTTGCACTTAAATATAGCAATTGAATCACGTATAGATTGTTCCTTTGTTTCTTTGTTATTTATTCTGTCTAAACTTGCTTCTAACCCTAATTTAACACAATTACTTGTCCTGCAATATCTTCCTTATAGAAATTATCTTTAATGTATATTTATGGTATTACTGGGGAAAAGAGACCTGTTGAACATTTGCTAAACTCAATTAACATCATTGATAATTGTGAAGAGCAACCTGTCAGATTAGAAATATTGGAGGTGTCATTGTTAAAAAATATCTCAATCCAAAATAATATAATATATTGCAGCATTCCAATCCTTTTTTTCACTGGTCTGGCCAGGCTAGCCAGTAAATATGCTAGTGCATCTAACACTAACCTTTCCACAGGTTGACAATGCTGCTTTCCAAGGGTAGTTCCATTGCTCCTCCATAGATTGGAGCCACCCTAAGACAGGAAGTGTGTTACTGGCTGGATCACCAGGTGAAAATAAAGGGGAAAACATCTTTAAAAAAAAGAAAAGGAATGCAGCCACCACGTTTAAGGAATGTTAAGCTGCAATACATTACATTTTCTTTTTTCTTTTTCATTTTTGGAGTTTGATAACTTAGTTTTCAAGGTACAAGCACCAAGCTTTCCAGGTTACAAAGATGTCCAAAGGTGTTTTACAGCATCTCTCCAGCATTAGCAGGTGAAAGGAAAGGTTAGCAGCACACACCCCTTCCCTTATGACTCTATACCTTGTTATGGAAACAGCACTGTCCAATGGACAGTGCGGGCACAGTAAGCGGCTCGTGCGCGCGCGGGGGGCGCGCCTGAGCGGGGGGCGGGGCAGGACGTACTAGCACGCCCGCTTACATCCAAGAAGGTCCCGGCAGGCCGTGTAAGTACAACGGCTGGCCGGGAGGCAGTTAAAAGTGGTTCAAGTTCAGTGGGCAACTTTATAAAAGTGGTTCAAGTTCAGTGGGCACTTCGTATTAAAACAAGGTTTAAATAATGAGGAACCTATGGTCCCCTTTCCCTTTTATCTGCTGGCGCTGAAGGGACACTGCGGGGCACCTTCTGACATCACTGGACCCTGTGTATTAGTTAAAAGAGATTTGATAAGTTTTTTTTAACTCTTTCACTTACCCATCAGCACTGGTGAACTGGCTAGGTGGTCCAAGAAATCCCCAAAACCAGTTCACCAGAGTGAATACAGCTCCTGTCAGCCCTGAAGCAGACACTTTAGGACATCGCTGGACCCTAAAAAGTATTACTTTTTTTAAAATACATTTTTCATGTATTGTGTTTGAATTCACTGTTTTATTACTTGCATGCACAGGTAGACTAAATAGGGGGTACAACTTGACCCCCAAAAATCATTTTACTGGGTTAGGGACATATGTCTCCCTTGCTGCCACTCCCTCCTGGGCACCAGGGACCACACTGCTGCCACTCCTTTCTGGGGACTTGTGTTCCCATAAACATTGGACTAGGGTGCATTGCTGGCACTCCAAATTTTTGTGGGAATCCCTTGAAAACCCCCCAATGCTAAAAACTAAGTGGGCTGGTTAGTTCTGGTAGGGGAAGGGACTTGCAATTTTTATTTTAATCTGTTTTTTTTATGTGCTGCAAGCATTCACTATGCATAGTGCTAAAACAGTGTTTACACATTTTTAGCACCATGAATAGCAGGTGTAAGTATATGTATACATGGACTCCCTTTATTTCACATTTTTCTAAGACATTGCCACAGAGATTTACCCAAAGGTGAAAATAGCTGCTACTGTACAAGCAAGATTCTCCCTGGCAAACTTTTTTCAGTAAATTAAAATTTATAGTCAGGGGCGGACTGACCGTTCGGGCACTCTTGGCGCTGCCCGAGGGCCCGCAGCCATGAAGGGTCCGGTGTGGCTGTCAAGTGTACCTGGAGCTCCTCTGAGAGAAGCCGCTCTCCTCCCCCACAAACCCCGAATAGAAAGTGCCTGTAATATAACTAACTCTCCTAATCCCACTCGCCGGAGCCAGGCAGCAATGTACACACTGCTCTCCAGTCTGACCAGCAAGCAGTATATCAATGAGAGGCAAAGGAATGCAGAGGCAGCCAATCGGAGTTCAGCACTGAGGATGCAGATGAAATGTAACACCCTGTCTGGCACAGAAGCGCTGCTCGTGGATCTGTTTTCTTCCACTGTGTAGGGATGGAGCTGAGCTGTTATGGAATCCTGAGGCTTCCCTGAACCCTGTTATTTGGTCATCCAGGGTGGCTGTGGATTGATTTTATAAGATCTGGGAGGGGAGATAATAATCTGTTAATTGTTACTGAACTGGGACCCAAGAAGGGTATTGACTCTGCCCTAGCTTACTTTTGAACTCTGCAGTATACTGCCAGTAGGAATGTTTAATGCAGTGTACAAGTTTCAATATACAAAGAAGCCTGGAGGCACTGGGATCGCAGGACATGAGTGTGACAGCATGACAGAGGCAGTTGACTGCCGCCATGGGCCCCCTTATGGCTGCGGGCCCTCAGGCAGTGTCCGAGTACCCAAATGGTTAGTCTGCCCCTGGCTGCACAAACATTTCCCCCTCCCCTTTCCCGCTGCCGGCACCGGCGAGACGCCTCACACAGCCCTGGCGGCATGCTGCCCATAGTCCTGTTGACAAGCCACATATAGCCCTTGTGACAAGCCGCACACAGCCCTGGTGGCATGCCACACGCAGCCCTGGTGACATGCTGCACACAGCCCTGGTGAGAGGCTGCACACAGCCCTGGTGAGAGGCTGCACACAGCCCTGGTGAGAGGCTGCACACAGCCCTGGTGAGGCCGCACACATCCCTGGTGAGAACATGCACAGCCCTGGTGACATGCTGCACACAGGCTAGGTGAGAGGCTGCACACAGCCCTGGTGAGGCCGCACACATCCCCGGTGAGAACATGCACAGCCCTGGTGAGATCGCAGACAGCCCTGGTGAGACAGCACGCATCCCCGGTGAGACCATGCAAAGCCATGGTGAGATGGCATACAGCCCTGGTGAGACCATATGCAGCTCTGGAGAGACAACACGCAGTCCTGGTCAGACCCCACACAGCATCCTGAGACTCCGCACAACCCTGGTGACCAACATGGAGTACGTAGCTTAATATTATTCTGCATTGTTGTAAAATGTATTGCTGGTATTTGTAGTCCTCTATCGCTTTTGGCATTCTGCATTGCTGTATAATGTATTGCTGGGATTTGTAGTCTTCTATCGCTGGTGGTATTCTACATTGTTGCATAATGTATTGCTGCACTGATCTGCACTGACAGTGTACTAATTTGTGTGTGTATGTCACTTTAATTGCTTACTGTGGACGATCTCTGAAGCTCTCAATCCTCTCTCTCCCACAACCGAACGGTGTGTGAGAGAGGAGATGGAGACAAGGCTGCAAACCGCAGCCATTGTTTACTTTTTTGACAGCTGTGATTTGGCACAGCCAGATCGCAAGGTATAGAGCAGATTTCACTGACTCTATACCTTGTTATGGAAACAGCACTGTCCAATGGACAGTGCGGGCACAGTAAGCGGCTCGTGCGCGCGCGGGGGGCGCGCCTGAGCGGGGGGCGGGGCAGGACGTACTAGCACGCCCGCTTACATCCAAGAAGGTCCCGGCAGGCCGTGTAAGTACAACGGCTGGCCGGGAGGCAGTTAAAAGTGGTTCAAGTTCAGTGGGCAACTTTATAAAAGTGGTTCAAGTTCAGTGGGCACTTCGTATTAAAACAAGGTTTAAATAATGAGGAACCTATGGTCCCCTTTCCCTTTTATCTGCTGGCGCTGAAGGGACACTGCGGGGCACCTTCTGACATCACTGGACCCTGTGTATTAGTTAAAAGAGATTTGATAAGTTTTTTTTAACTCTTTCACTTACCCATCAGCACTGGTGAACTGGCTAGGTGGTCCAAGAAATCCCCAAAACCAGTTCACCAGAGTGAATACAGCTCCTGTCAGCCCTGAAGCAGACACTTTAGGACATCGCTGGACCCTAAAAAGTATTACTTTTTTTAAAATACATTTTTCATGTATTGTGTTTGAATTCACTGTTTTATTACTTGCATGCACAGGTAGACTAAATAGGGGGTACAACTTGACCCCCAAAAATCATTTTACTGGGTTAGGGACATATGTCTCCCTTGCTGCCACTCCCTCCTGGGCACCAGGGACCACACTGCTGCCACTCCTTTCTGGGGACTTGTGTTCCCATAAACATTGGACTAGGGTGCATTGCTGGCACTCCAAATTTTTGTGGGAATCCCTTGAAAACCCCCCAATGCTAAAAACTAAGTGGGCTGGTTAGTTCTGGTAGGGGAAGGGACTTGCAATTTTTATTTTAATCTGTTTTTTTTATGTGCTGCAAGCATTCACTATGCATAGTGCTAAAACAGTGTTTACACATTTTTAGCACCATGAATAGCAGGTGTAAGTATATGTATACATGGACTCCCTTTATTTCACATTTTTCTAAGACATTGCCACAGAGATTTACCCAAAGGTGAAAATAGCTGCTACTGTACAAGCAAGATTCTCCCTGGCAAACTTTTTTCAGTAAATTAAAATTTATAGTCAGGGGCGGACTGACCGTTCGGGCACTCTTGGCGCTGCCCGAGGGCCCGCAGCCATGAAGGGTCCGGTGTGGCTGTCAAGTGTACCTGGAGCTCCTCTGAGAGAAGCCGCTCTCCTCCCCCACAAACCCCGAATAGAAAGTGCCTGTAATATAACTAACTCTCCTAATCCCACTCGCCGGAGCCAGGCAGCAATGTACACACTGCTCTCCAGTCTGACCAGCAAGCAGTATATCAATGAGAGGCAAAGGAATGCAGAGGCAGCCAATCGGAGTTCAGCACTGAGGATGCAGATGAAATGTAACACCCTGTCTGGCACAGAAGCGCTGCTCGTGGATCTGTTTTCTTCCACTGTGTAGGGATGGAGCTGAGCTGTTATGGAATCCTGAGGCTTCCCTGAACCCTGTTATTTGGTCATCCAGGGTGGCTGTGGATTGATTTTATAAGATCTGGGAGGGGAGATAATAATCTGTTAATTGTTACTGAACTGGGACCCAAGAAGGGTATTGACTCTGCCCTAGCTTACTTTTGAACTCTGCAGTATACTGCCAGTAGGAATGTTTAATGCAGTGTACAAGTTTCAATATACAAAGAAGCCTGGAGGCACTGGGATCGCAGGACATGAGTGTGACAGCATGACAGAGGCAGTTGACTGCCGCCATGGGCCCCCTTATGGCTGCGGGCCCTCAGGCAGTGTCCGAGTACCCAAATGGTTAGTCTGCCCCTGGCTGCACAAACATTTCCCCCTCCCCTTTCCCGCTGCCGGCACCGGCGAGACGCCTCACACAGCCCTGGCGGCATGCTGCCCATAGTCCTGTTGACAAGCCACATATAGCCCTTGTGACAAGCCGCACACAGCCCTGGTGGCATGCCACACGCAGCCCTGGTGACATGCTGCACACAGCCCTGGTGAGAGGCTGCACACAGCCCTGGTGAGAGGCTGCACACAGCCCTGGTGAGAGGCTGCACACAGCCCTGGTGAGGCCGCACACATCCCTGGTGAGAACATGCACAGCCCTGGTGACATGCTGCACACAGGCTAGGTGAGAGGCTGCACACAGCCCTGGTGAGGCCGCACACATCCCCGGTGAGAACATGCACAGCCCTGGTGAGATCGCAGACAGCCCTGGTGAGACAGCACGCATCCCCGGTGAGACCATGCAAAGCCATGGTGAGATGGCATACAGCCCTGGTGAGACCATATGCAGCTCTGGAGAGACAACACGCAGTCCTGGTCAGACCCCACACAGCATCCTGAGACTCCGCACAACCCTGGTGACCAACATGGAGTACGTAGCTTAATATTATTCTGCATTGTTGTAAAATGTATTGCTGGTATTTGTAGTCCTCTATCGCTTTTGGCATTCTGCATTGCTGTATAATGTATTGCTGGGATTTGTAGTCTTCTATCGCTGGTGGTATTCTACATTGTTGCATAATGTATTGCTGGGATTTGTAATCCTCTGTCACTGATGGTATTCTGCATTGTTGCGTAATGTATTGCTCGCATTTGTAGTCCTCTGTCACTGGTGGTATTCTGCATTGTTGTATTGCTGGGTTTTGTAGTCCTCTATTGCTGGTGGCATTCTGCATTGCTGTATAATGTATTGCTGGAATTTGTAGTCATCTCTAGGTGATGATATTCTGCATTGTTGTAGAATGTTCTGCTGGGATTTTTAGTCCTTCCACGACTTGGAGTCAGTGGCAGAACTACCAGGGGTAGTATTGGTACTCGTATTCGGTATAGGAAAAATATTATCGGTGCATCTCTACTAAATTGGTTATTCATTCACCTCCCAGACAACATCAAAAATAAGCAGATGTTATAAAAGGATATTTACCCCTCCCCCCATGCTAGTGTAAGGACTTACCTTAAATGATGCCTCTTGATCCGATCATCTTCTTCTTTCCTGTAGTTTTCAGGAGTCCCCCCAGCGATGGTGCCGTGCTCCGATCCAGCGCTGACTGCTGTGTTGTCTGTATCCCACAGAGTCTGTGCGGGTGCACGCTGCTGGGCTGCCTGCATTGGCTTACCTTGTGTCACTCCTCGTCTCCCGGACGAAGATCTGTACTGCGCATGCGCCCACCCCATCATCCTTTGCGGCCGCCCGAGATTTTTCAGTTCTTCGGACAGGAGAAGAGGCACAGGAAAGTTTTAACCTTTTTCGTAATTGTTTTTGCATATGTCTACAGTAGATATATGCAAATAATCTTGTGACAGCTCTGCATTTTGGGAAATGAGTGAACTTGCCAACTGAGGGTCCCAGTTAGGTCTTCTTTCTGTGAAAAAAATTTATGAATTCCAAGAATCATGGCTTGACTCAATATTGAGCCTGCAGAAGAACAGAGGATAGCCATTTTCCTTGAGCCACGTAGAGTCTAGTGACTCTTCTCAGCAGCTTGTAACATCACCTCCTTATTTATTTATAATACTGGATTCAACAAAAATGCATACTAAATGTAGCCACTAGTCAGATAAAACAAACAATAAATGAAGACATTTAAAGTAGGGTTGCACAGATACCAAGTACAGTACTCGGTACAAGTATGAGTACATGTACCAATACTTTTGAGCTCCAAGACTAGACTAGAGAAAAATTCAAAAATTAGGAGGCAGCTGTCATGTGTAAGGAGCACACGGAGCTCCTGGGATTTGTGCATCTCTGTTTTAATGTACGATTTTGTTTTTATAAATATAAATAAAGGGATGCACAGATACCAGTTTTGCGAGTGCGAGTACTGGTACTTGCCGAGTACTTACAAGTACGAGTACTGATACATTTTTGTTTATTGTCATGTGACAGTTTTTCTAAAACAATACAGACTAATGATTTCAAGACAGTGGTGGAGTGCCAAAGCCAGGTCCCAGCTGCAACCGCTACAGCCCTGGTAGTTCTCATGAAAATGCCAAGTATCTGCACTGGTACTCAAAAAGTATCTGTGCATCCCTAATTTAAAGTGTCCCTATCATTACAGGATGAAAATTAAACTACAGCCACCCTGTAAAATGCAAATGCTGTATTCTTAACTTCTTAGAAGTCTGTGTCCTAAAAACCATGTTGCTGATCCCCGGCTGCTGCAGGTATCTGACACTTGTAGGTGTGTGATGAATATCTGCTTCTCCTGCTGCACAATGTGGTGCCTCCTGCTGACTTGTATGGCATGTAGTGATGTAGGAGCTGGCTGGAGGAACCACAAGGAGGGTCAAGGGGAGCAGGTACTTGACACAGGGGATGACTGACCGTTCGGGCACTGCCCAAGAGCCTGCGGCCATGAAGGGGCCTGTGGCAGCTGCCAACTGTCACACTCTGTAGGTTAGTGTCTTGTAATGCCATCCTCCAGTGTTATGTCCCGGTGGCTCACTGAGGGCTTCAAATGAGAGATAGAGGGACTTCCTGTCAGTGACATAAGCTTAGGACACTGCTGTGTATCAATTATGTACATGGCGATCGCAGAAGGGGCCACCTATATGTGAATACCAGGGGGCCTGGCAAGGGACACCTTTGGACAGCCATAGAGCAACATCCACGCGCTAATTGGGGATTCCTGAGGACACTGCTTCATCAGGTTCTGCACAGCACACTGATGGTCTCCCAGTACCAACGAGGAATGAGTAACAGCTGCTCTACACATTGCTGACACTTCTTTTTCCACAACTGACATATACCCAAGTCAAGCAAACAGTAAGTCTTAGATCTGACCCCTGCACTCCTGCGTTACTCCCGACCTCTGTATGTTCTCTACTACTAAGCTCTGCATTATGTACTACTAAACTGAATTGACTACTCAATTCTGCGTTATTTTCTACTGAGCTCTGTTTTGACCAAGGTTATTCTGTTCCCTTGTCAATTCTCCTACTAATTCTCTGGCAATTCACCCAGCATAATTGGCAGAATTGAAGAATCTAGGTCAAAATAGCCAAAACAGAAAAAATTAGCCATTTTGCTCAGCTCACTCTCCAAATCGCCTATATTGGTCTAGATTTTGGAATTCTCCTACCAATTCCCCTGCAATTCACCTTTAAATGAATAGACCTGCTATTTTGAAAATAATGTGGACAAATGATTTCCACAACACAAGAATGCATAGGCGGGTAGGCTTGTGGATGGGTGTGGTTTTTGGGTGGGAGGTGCTTGAATATTGGCGGGACACAAGGGGGCCCCATAATCTGATATTGCCTGGGGGCCCCATATGTTGTCAGTCCGCCCTGTTTATAGGGTGAATCTTGCCAGAAAATGATAAGAAAATCTCATAGAATATTACTTAGAGTCATTTACATAAATGTCTTTATTTTTCAAATGGCACTTTTTTTTCACTAAATCAATGATAAATACAAATTCAAGGTCTGTAAGGGTTTTAAAGGTTTCATATAAAAATAATACTTGTTTTTGCTAGTGCTACTACTACTAGTTGTAGTAGTAGAACTAAAATAAAAATTATATTAATAGTAATAATAACAATGATGATTAAAAAAAAATATTAACCACTATTCTAGTATTGAAAATACTTTATAAATTATCTTTAACATTTGTGAGCATATTCTCATCAGGGAGAAGGGCTAGATTATTTTAGCTTTATGTCTATTTTGTAAAGCAGAGAGGAAATGTTCATAGCCATGATTACAAATTGACAGTTTTAAAGACAGAAAGTCAATGCGAAGCAAGTGAGAAGCACATATGAGGTTATAAGTGGCAATTTGCTTCAAGCATCACCTCATCCCTATTTCTGTCTTCACACGAGCTTGCATTTAACAGTTCTGTTTATTTGTATACCAGTTGCTACTTGGTGTTGTATGCACTAAAAAGGCAGCTTTTCTTATATAAAGCATCTCTCAACCAAAAACAAACATGCATGTGAATTATTTCATTAATTAAATCTCATAACTTGTTTTAAAAATATGCTTGTTACTGTACATTTCTTTATTTATAATGAATTAAGTTTTAATAACTCTTTCGGAATGCCCAGGCCATTACCAGCAGGTGGTTATCATATTAATTGCAATACAGATTTAATTACCTTGACTTGCCAATAAAGATTAAGAAGCAGTTTGATGGCGGAAGAACAGATTTTTTTGTTACAAAATGTAGGCATTTGTACAGGCTAATAAAGCTTGATGTAAATGTCTGTAGAAATAGTATTCCAGCAATAAAAATACGGTATGTGCATTTCTCTTGTGGGGAGTGTTTCATGATGATTATTTCAGATTTAAACATTGAATTCTTAGGCAGAAGAAAAGTTAGATACAATTTGATAGATAGATAGATAGATAGATAGATAGATAGATAGATAGATAGATAGATAGATAGAGCATAATCCTTTAGTATCGTGTAGACCTGTCTGCTTCTCATTTCTCAGTTTAACAGCTACCGGGTTTCTTGGGCAGAAGAAATGTATAAAACTAATAGACATGTAAGGTGGCAAAAAATGTGTTTCATTTAGAATTTTCCGTTCTTTCCGGTTTCAGGTTTTGTGTCCGAAAGCCATTTCGGATTTGTTATTCGAATTCGGATCTTTCGGAATTTTAGTTTCAGACAGACTTTTCTGATTAGCCAGAAAACAGTCACGTTTTCAATTTATGAGATCCAAAAATGGCCCCACTCCACAGGTATAAGCAAGCAAGTCCAGTCTTTATTGGAATCCAAAATGGTGTATACATCAAAAACAAGCACCCCAGTCCCAGCAGAACCCTTTCATGCATTTCACCGATATGGCTTATTCATACCTCTGTGTAAGAGGGTTCTGTTGGGTCTGGGGAGGTTGTTTGTGATGTACACACAATTTTGGATTACAATGAAGACTAGAGTAGCTTGCTGATACCTGTGGAATGCAGCAATTTTTGGATCTCATATGTTCATGCTGAGCATGCACTATTTTAGCCTGCACCAGCGTGTTCAATACAGCAGGTAACTGGCCAGAGAATTGGAGTGGTGAGATCTTTGGATGGCACGTATTTTGCTCAGCTCACTCTCCAAATCGCCTATATTGGTCTAGATTTTGGAATTCTCCTACCAATTCCCCTGCAATTCACCTTTAAATGAATAGACCTGCTATTTTGAAAATAATGTGGACAAATGATTTCCACAACACAAGAATGCATAGGCGGGTAGGCTTGTGGATGGGTGTGGTTTTTGGGTGGGAGGTGCTTGAATATTGGCGGGACACAAGGGGGCCCCATAATCTGATATTGCCTGGGGGCCCCATATGTTGTCAGTCCGCCCTGTTTATAGGGTGAATCTTGCCAGAAAATGATAAGAAAATCTCATAGAATATTACTTAGAGTCATTTACATAAATGTCTTTATTTTTCAAATGGCACTTTTTTTTCACTAAATCAATGATAAATACAAATTCAAGGTCTGTAAGGGTTTTAAAGGTTTCATATAAAAATAATACTTGTTTTTGCTAGTGCTACTACTACTAGTTGTAGTAGTAGAACTAAAATAAAAATTATATTAATAGTAATAATAACAATGATGATTAAAAAAAAATATTAACCACTATTCTAGTATTGAAAATACTTTATAAATTATCTTTAACATTTGTGAGCATATTCTCATCAGGGAGAAGGGCTAGATTATTTTAGCTTTATGTCTATTTTGTAAAGCAGAGAGGAAATGTTCATAGCCATGATTACAAATTGACAGTTTTAAAGACAGAAAGTCAATGCGAAGCAAGTGAGAAGCACATATGAGGTTATAAGTGGCAATTTGCTTCAAGCATCACCTCATCCCTATTTCTGTCTTCACACGAGCTTGCATTTAACAGTTCTGTTTATTTGTATACCAGTTGCTACTTGGTGTTGTATGCACTAAAAAGGCAGCTTTTCTTATATAAAGCATCTCTCAACCAAAAACAAACATGCATGTGAATTATTTCATTAATTAAATCTCATAACTTGTTTTAAAAATATGCTTGTTACTGTACATTTCTTTATTTATAATGAATTAAGTTTTAATAACTCTTTCGGAATGCCCAGGCCATTACCAGCAGGTGGTTATCATATTAATTGCAATACAGATTTAATTACCTTGACTTGCCAATAAAGATTAAGAAGCAGTTTGATGGCGGAAGAACAGATTTTTTTGTTACAAAATGTAGGCATTTGTACAGGCTAATAAAGCTTGATGTAAATGTCTGTAGAAATAGTATTCCAGCAATAAAAATACGGTATGTGCATTTCTCTTGTGGGGAGTGTTTCATGATGATTATTTCAGATTTAAACATTGAATTCTTAGGCAGAAGAAAAGTTAGATACAATTTGATAGATAGATAGATAGATAGATAGATAGATAGATAGATAGATAGATAGATAGATAGATAGATAGATAGAGCATAATCCTTTAGTATCGTGTAGACCTGTCTGCTTCTCATTTCTCAGTTTAACAGCTACCGGGTTTCTTGGGCAGAAGAAATGTATAAAACTAATAGACATGTAAGGTGGCAAAAAATGTGTTTCATTTAGAATTTTCCGTTCTTTCCGGTTTCAGGTTTTGTGTCCGAAAGCCATTTCGGATTTGTTATTCGAATTCGGATCTTTCGGAATTTTAGTTTCAGACAGACTTTTCTGATTAGCCAGAAAACAGTCACGTTTTCAATTTATGAGATCCAAAAATGGCCCCACTCCACAGGTATAAGCAAGCAAGTCCAGTCTTTATTGGAATCCAAAATGGTGTATACATCAAAAACAAGCACCCCAGTCCCAGCAGAACCCTTTCATGCATTTCACCGATATGGCTTATTCATACCTCTGTGTAAGAGGGTTCTGTTGGGTCTGGGGAGGTTGTTTGTGATGTACACACAATTTTGGATTACAATGAAGACTAGAGTAGCTTGCTGATACCTGTGGAATGCAGCAATTTTTGGATCTCATATGTTCATGCTGAGCATGCACTATTTTAGCCTGCACCAGCGTGTTCAATACAGCAGGTAACTGGCCAGAGAATTGGAGTGGTGAGATCTTTGGATGGCACGTGCTCAATTTAGTTTCTTTTTTTGGATGACATGCATTTGTTTGCATGCGGCCTCATTGGAATTCAGACATTCTGATGCATCCGAATTCACAAAATTTTGTCCGAATTTTCATTTGGAACAAAACTTCTATCAGACATTAAAGAAAGGAAGGAGAAACATCCGGTCATGTTTAGATATTTAATAAACAAATGCTTTATAGTTACACGTTTCATATTTGGTCTAATTTCTCAGGTTAATGCTTAATGTTACTGCATTTCATGGGGAGGAGAAATGGCTAATACAATAAAATAGATAGATAGATAGATAGATAGATAGATAGATAGATAGATAGATAGACAGATTTGATTCTAACAACCCCATTTAGCCAGCAGCAGAATGGTGCCGAGGATGTCAGTGATTGCTAGGACAATAGTAGCCATCGCTGCCCTAGCAACCAATTACATATTCCCAGCCCTATTGCAATGGCTATTGCCAGATTTGGTCAATGATGTCAGTCAACATCCCTGCCCCTTTATTTACATTCAGCTGCTGGATCAGGAATTGTTATGCACGGCAAGAGTCCGTCAGGAGCGCATAGTGTAATCAGAGTGTTTGCTTTGGAGGGTGAGCAGGTGCCGTTCATTGTGATTAACAAGCCAACACGTACCTATCATTAAAGGAGAACTAAGAGGTGAGTGATTTTCACTCATACTCATAGTTAGAGCCAACGCGTGACAATGAAACTGTCACACGTCAGCTCTATAGATCACAAAGTGAGTGAACACATACCGTCGCTCGCTCACTTTCCAATCATCTACCTGCAGAGAGTGGTGACTGTCAGTTCGGAGGTATTGAGGGACATTCACAGCAGTGGTCCTGGCACCCCAGTAGTCAGCCAAAACATTGGCAGCATGGGTTCACCACTTCTATTACATTTCAGATTGATAAACAGATTAAGAAATCTGCAATAATGGTAATAAGTAGGGATGCACCGATACCGCTACTAGTATCAGTATCGTTGCCGATACCGAGTATTTGGGCGGGTACTCGTACTCACCCAAATACTCACGATGCCTATCCCTATACCGGAACTTCCGATAACAGGAAGCCAGGCCGCGAGTCATTACATGGCTACCTGGCTTCCTGATTGGTCGGGAAGCCGTCTCCATTGGCCAGGCAGCGTATAATGACTCGCCACCAGGCTTCCTGATTGGTTGGAAGGGTACAAAGGGTATATTAAGGTATATAAAATGGGGCTTAAAGTGGGTAATCAAATGTCAGTTCATGAGTAACAGAGAATTTTACCTTCTACCAGTTAATGAGTTCTTTGACACAGGGAATCCTGAAGGTCAAAATGTGTGAATCACAGGGAGGGGTCCTGTAATGTACTAGTTCAAGGGGAATTCCTCCTCCAGTGTAACAGAGACCAGTTCCTGACTTGACCAGACTGCCTTAGGGTCAACAAAGCAAACTGCCCTTAAGCAACAAGTCACAGTAAACTGTTGATATTCATAGTCTGTTTGCTTGTGGAGAGGGGATAGTCCTCTGGGGAAGTCTTCTTGCCTTCTGAAGCTTTCAAGGTCTGCCTACCAGTTTTCAGTTGAGGGGGTGAGTCAGATAGAAAATCGGTATTGCAGAAACAAGCAGGTCTGACAGTTAATAATGGTATCTTAACATAAAGTTACAGTTACCTCTGTGCATACCAAGTGGAGAGGATGCCCTCATTTATACCCAGGTTGCACAACTTGTCAAGGAGCAGCTTCACTGTTTGTCTCATCTGAAAGATTTTTCTAGAGACATCAGGAAAAAATTGTACCTGGGTGCTACGTAAATTAAAGCAGCCTTTGCACCAGACCTTTTGCAAAATGTCATCTTTTAAAGTGTAAGAGAAGAGATGGCATAAATCATTTCTGGGCAAATCTGTATTGGCATTTCTCAGACCAAGGGTCTTGTGCACTGTGTCTATTCTAATTTCAGTGTGGAGTGGCTGCACCAAGACGCTATTAAATACACCAGTGACAGTAGAGAAAAGATATGGCCTCTAGTATCCCCTTCATTCTTATATCTTGATGGCGGCTCTGGTTTTCTAAATCATCTATTTAAAGATGTAGTTATTCTAAATCATCTATTAAAAGATGTAGTTAGGAAATATGCAAGGGCAAACTGTTTGTGACCTTTATAGGTTGATCACTGTATTTTACAAGGCTTCCTTTTATTGCCTTTAATGTGGATACCCTAGCATCTAGTTCAGTTACATCTTGTGTGATAACTCTAGTACAGAGGGACTCAAAGTCTGGTCTGGAGGGTAGTGTTTGAATAAAAGTGTCTGCTCACTTAGAATAGCAGATGCTGATATCCCCAGGTCAGGTGATACAGATGAAGTGGCACCTGATTTCTTCTCCTGCCATCACGAATTGAGGGATGGGTCAGATGCTCCTGTAAGTTGTATAGACATGGCAGGGGTTTTTCAGCTTGTTAATGGAGCAATGCAAAGGATCTAGATCACTGTCCTTCAAACCATGACTGGCAACAGGGCAGGCAATTGGGGAAGACCCAAAGAGAGATCACTCAATTGGGAGAATGAAGGCAAAGTTTTACTGTCAAGGTGAGGTGTTTGACTGTGGAGAGGTCTCTGTGCTTGCCTCTGGATCATGCTGTCCACGTGCAGAGACCGTAGGCACCATCTTGGAAACAAAAGCCCTGCTGCCTCAACACATACACATAATGCAAAACTAGGTACTATAAGTCAGACTTGGGGAAAGGATCAGAAGCAGGGTGACTACAGGCAATACTGGTGACCGGGCCTTTGCCCTTTTCCTGCCTTACAGAGTTTAGTTTTTGTTTAATAACACCTATAAGTTCAACCTTTGTGTGTCTGTGTGTGATTGTGTATGTGTGTACATGAGTCGCTGTGTGATCTTGTTTTTAAGAGTACCTGTACCCAGTATGTTAAAGTCTCTGATGAAGGTATCTAAATGCTTTTTGAATGATTCAATACTCTCGGCTGATACCACTTCTTGTGACAGCAAGTTCCAGAATTGAACCGCTCTAACTGAAAAGAAGCCCCTATGCCCTTTGTGATTAAATCTTTTCTCCACTAATTTTAGGTGGTGGCCTCTAGTCTTTGTTATGGAGTTTACAGTAGAAAGTTTATTGCTGATGTTGCCATCACCGCTAAACATTTTGTACATCAAAATCATGTCCCCTCTTAATCGCCTCACTTCTAGCGTGAACAAGTTTACATTTAGTAACCTTATCTCATAGCTTCGAGTTCCAGTTGAACATGAGTTCGTTCTGAACCCAGCCTGTCTGCAGTTCGGTGAACAGGCAACCAAACTTGCCATATTTGGTCAGTTCATTCACCCGAACCCCCGACTGATCTTTTTACACAAACATGTGCAAGAAGTTTGTCATTTTGCAGCTGTTACTGCAGCCAGGCTCTCCACTGGCTGGTTTTCAAAGAGAAACTGGTGGAGATCTGTCATATGCAATGGGAGTAGAGGCAGATAAACATTGTCCGTTGTGGTGTAGTGTCGTGTTAACAGTTAAAGGGTAATCATGATTGATGTGTATCTATGTGGCTGAACAACATGATTGCCATTGCATTAACAACAGAAGACATTGTTTTTTTTTCTAATAAAGGACTTTTCCCATGGTGTGGATGTTTTTATTTACTACTGACATTTTTTTGTGGATGAGTAGAATGGGGTACTATGTACCCATTACTCATTCACCGGAGAGGGGAGCTTCCAGATTCCAATAAGACCCCCCTCCACAAATCCCTGCATCCATTTTAGGGTACAGAAACATGGGGACAAAGTGCTTTGCAATGTACTGTCCCAATGTTAAGGGCATTTGGCCTACTTTGGTTCAGAAGGGGGCACATGCTTGCTGCCCCCCCCCCCCCTTTCCTGGCCACCCAGACTACATGCCTGGATAAGGGTCTTTTATAAACTTCAAGTGGGATCGCAAGTGTTTTTTCCTTTTTTTTAACCACCTCTTAACTGGCTGTTGAAGTAAAACGGCTGATCGGTGCAACTGTCTTACTGTCAACTATCTTACAGGATGTTTAAAAATATCCTTGTTTAGAGAGGGGAGATCGCACAAGGCAAACTCACAATGCCTGGGATTGTTCTGTCATTAGACAGTGCAGATCACAGACAAAATGCCCTGAGCCAGTCAGAGTGAAGTGGCTTTACTATCCCCCTCCCTTTGTTGAGGACATGTGGTCTGGAATAGTTCAGGGAGGGAGGGCACCCCCAAGTACCAGCAAGTGTGTATAAAGCATCCTCAAAAGGTGGCTGCTATAGGTGAAGTCACTTTCCACTATTTACTTTGACTGAAGTGTCTGTATCCGGTCCTGACATTATCCTCATTGAGGAGTCTGTGAACACTGATCCTCAGTACACAATGCAAGTAACTTCGCTGTCTACATGTTTGCATCAGCTCCCTAGAATCCATCAGAACCCTTCAATATCAGAGCAACTCCTGCAAATTCCCAAGAACTTCCCACTGGTGGAAGCCTCAAATTCTATCCAAGGGATGGTGACCAGTGGTGTGGAGTAGAGTATTTTCAGAAGCAGGCTTGCAAAATATGCTAATTTGAATACATTAATCTTGAATAGCAATTTTGATCTAAGAAAGTAATTTCATACTGCTCTACACAGTACATTAGATTGATGTTTTTAGAATTAGAATGTAGAATCTGCATAATCTAATCCAGCTAGTCACGAGTACCTCCTATATCTCTCTCACAGGGCAAGGTGCTTTACAAACTCCTGAATACCTTATACCTCCTACTGCTCCCAAAAGCCAAGGTGGAGGCAGGCACAGAAGGGGGCACACATTGCCCCCATGGATGTGCAGCACACCTGATTATAGTATCTTCCCACAAAGACAAGGACATTTTTGCATAAAATCATCTTCAACATTTCAAGAATGCACTGATGTTATTCATTACTCATGGAGCTATAGTGCCTAAAGGTCCCCACACACCTTACGATAGTCGCGGCAAATCCCGTGATCGTACAATTATGGTAAGGTGTGTGGAAGCTGTGCGACCTCTACTACTGTAAGGTCGCACGACTTTAAACTTACGGACATGTTCGAAAACCTGCCGAGCATCGTACGATGTTCGGCGGGTTTGTGGCATGTCCGAACGATAAAAGCCGTACGGGCCGGTGTGCGCAAGTGCACACTGCCCGTTCGGCATTGCGGTCATCGGAAGCCCGCCCCTCAGGGGGCGTGGCTTGCGATCATCGCAAGTACGATCTGCCTATGCAAGATAGGCAGATCGTACGTTTTTTTAAGTACCTTACAACCATCGCAAGACAAAAGTCTTGCGATGGTTGTAAGGTGTGTGCCCAGCCTTAGCAACAGCATCCAATCCAGTCTGGTGTAGGATTGATGTGTAAAGGGATTCAACATTGATCCCAACCATCAGTGATTTCTCATCAAGATCAAATGAATCTAGGCGATGCAATGCATCACTAATGTCTCACCCATTTGGTGGAACTGCCAAGTGCAGACATGATTATTCTGTCAGGCAAGGCAACAAGGTTCTTATGAACCTTAGGAATAAAATAAAATATTGGTTCATTATATTTATTAACCAACAGAGTCCTTCTTGTTCTTTGTAGTGAAACTCTGTCTCTCTTTCTCCCCTCGTGAAATTGTTAACAATCGACTGCTCAGATCAATCTGTTTATTTAATATCCCTGGCTACCACTTCATTGAAAAATTGAATGTGCTTATTATAACTCAAGGTTGCTAAACATAAGAAAGAAAATGCATCCAGTCATCCCCACTTCCAGGGTCCCAATGGCAGCATAGCAAAATTGGTGGCCTTACAGCTGCTTCTTTTCCAGCTGGTGCAGTCTGCCCTCTTCAATGACATTGTGGCCTGTGCTGTACGATGGTGGTAAGCAAGGCATTCTTGCCCTTCGCCTACACTGACAGAAACACAACCAATCAGCTTCTCTATTCAGTTTGTTCAGTTAAGATTTGAAACTGAAAAAGAGAAGCTGATTGGTTGTCATGCACAGCTGCTCCAGATTTTGTCTGCTCCAGTTTTGAAAAATTCCCTTCTCTATATTTAACTCCAGGAACACACTACATAAGACTGCCGTGTAAGCAGCCTTATATAGTGTGGGGCTGAGACTTAGCTGTGAGCCATGATTGGGCAAAGTCATCATTACTTTGCCCAATCATGGCTTATAAAGAGCCCTGTGCCTTGACTGGGCAAAGTCTTGCAGCTGATCTGTGGTCAGGTGCATTGCTTTACCCAATAAGGGCTCTCCAATGCACACAGTGCATTGCGGGGAGCTCGGTGAGCGAATAACTCACTGAATGCCCTGACAGTTCGTGTGTGTTCGCCGAACAGACACACTAGTGATGTTCGAGTCGAACTGTTGTTCGACTCGAACGTCGAGCCCATTACTACTAGCCACCAATGTAATGTAGGTATATACACTGACCAGCAAAGTAACGGAAGTATTGTCACTGACCACCAAAGTAACGTAGGTATATACACTGACCAGCAATATATAATTATTTTAAAATATTTATATATGTAGATACACATATTTAAACATACTTTTTCTGCAGTCTTCAGGCTGGTCACATCCTTCTTTTTCTTCCTTAGCGGCAATGGTGGGTGGTACTTCCTTCATACACATTACATGGTGTGCTCTGCTGTCCAAGAGTAGAGTACTATGGGGAGGGGGGATGGGGTTTGTAGGATAATTTGCATATCGAGTAGCTGTGATATTTACATATGAATAAGTCACAGCTTACTCATATGTACTGTAAATACCGCCGCCCATTCATATTTAAATCTCAGCTGTGGGTACAATGGAGGCTCCCAAGAGAGAGCAAACATAGCAGAGAGACCTGGGTGTGGGGCTGAGACTATAGTGGCTGAAGCTTAGAGTCCTGTCCATAGCGCTGCTTCTGTGTACGTGAGGTGGTGTGTTTCCACCCCCCATTGGTGGCTACTTGTGCTGCCTTATGGTAGCACCAGCCCTGCTTGTATCCACACCCTCCTGTTGTCTGTGAAGGTTCTCATTCATGCAGGTCATGGTATATCTGTAAAAAATAAGTCAAGGCAACTGGACTTGCTGTATTTTTCTTGAAGATGTTTCACATCCGACAAGCTTTCTCAATTCAGAATGACTTGTACAAAAAAGTTCTCTGGGAATAAATATGGCGAATGTCTCTCCAATCCACATAATCTGTTAGTCACAACCAAGTGTTGATTGCATTTGCATAATTGGAGTCTAGGAGGTGTTATTAACCTGTCCAGAGAGAGGTGTTACAATAGCATTGTATATGGCAGACAATAGATGTCTCCCCTGCCCCCACCTCACCTCTATTCAAGCTTGGCTTCTCCATTTTTACATAAATGGCCTCTTTCACACCTCTTTTAAACCAGTCCTCCTCCCTGTCTAAGATGCGTACTTGACTGTCTTCACTCCTTTGAAGGACATGCTCAGCACAGTGATGGTGGCGCTGCTACTTTTACAAGGGTTTGCAAAGGAGTTTGGTGCACACAAAGCAGATTCATATCCTTTGTGGCTATTGCATAATATATTTAAATGTCATCTGCAGGGTTATTCACAAACGGGCGAAGAGTTTGGAGAAGGCAGGAGAAGTGAACAATCTAGGCCAAAGTAGCTGATTTGGAAAAATTCTATATAAGTTATAACTTGTATATACTTTCGAAAATAAAACATTCTGGTTAGAGTTGGGCTTTAACCTAAGCCTTAAAATAAATCAAGTGGGTCTTAAATAAAATACAAGCAGATGGGCTCTTTATTGTAGGAGAGAGACATTATCAGGGTTATTCACAAAAGGGTGAAGAGTTTGGAGAAGGCAGGAGAAGTGAACAATCTAGGCCAAAGTAGCTGATTTGGAAAAATTTTCCAATTCAGCTCACTTGCCAGTTCAGCTATGTTGTCCTAGATTGTTCACTTCTCCTGCCTTCTCCAAACTCTTCACCCTTTTGTGAATAACCCTGCTGGTGTCATTGGGTATCTGGTGTCTTTTGTCTCAGAAAAAAAGATACTGTAATTTTTAATTCCAGGTACTGCCTAGTATTTTCCATTAAAACTGCAGCCTATCCAAAAAGGATATCATACTGTACATTAAATCAGTACACATTTTGTGGCTTTTATCTCAGAAAAAAAAGACACTGCATTTTTATTTTTATTCCCAGATAAAATCTGCCTGCCTTCTCCCTCTGAAATTGAACCTTTTTAAAACAGATAACATAGTCTGCAACACATCTGTACATTTTTTTTAGGCTTTTGTCAGTGTCACGTACTGCAGGGCAGAGCCCCTTGCGCCAAGTCTGGATCCCCGTAGCAGGTGAGATAACCAGTCCAAATACAAAGTACAAAGGGGTGAGACAAGCCGTAATAAAGCAGTTCTGTCTTCAGGGCAGGAAGCACAGAATTAGTAGTCCAGAAAACAGTCCAAGGGTCAGGTAGCTGGGAGTCCAAAACTAGGGGTAGGAATGCAGGAACAGTGGATGAAAATGCAGGAACAAACGCTGTGTATCTGTGAGCAGGGCTTCAGAATAACCTAGCACTGAGCAAGTAGTGTTGTGAGGTTTTAAAGCCCAGGACTGGAGGCAATGCCCCTGTTGCTGTGGAAACAGAGGTGGAGTTAGGGCAGTGCTCAATGTATTGTTGAAGGCTTGTATTCCTTGGGAGGAAGTGGGTTTTTGCATCTTGTCAGTTGCTATGCATGCTAGATCTCTATTGGGGTGTATAGACTTCATACCAGGATTCCTTGCATGTGACACCACCAAGGGAGACACCGTGACCAGCACAGCTCCTGAAACGCATGCATGGCGATGCATAGAACCATGCTTCCGAGGCACAGTGTCAGGGATACCGGCACAGGTGACCCCACACCTGCGCAGGTACCCACACAGGCAGACCAAACACTTATGACCACACCGGACAGGGCAGAATGTTATATATACAGTTTAATCAACAGCAAACTAAACAACACCCAAAAGCAAACATAAATAAGTAACATCACCCAGACTACTAGCAGGTAAAGGCAACAGGAGGACAAGCAGGTAATGGCAACAGGAGGAAAGGCAGGTAATGGCAACAAGAGGAAAAGCAGGTAATGGCAACAAGAGGAAAGGCAGGTAATGGCAACAAGAGGTATCTAGGCCTGCAAATGGGTAACCGGGCTCGGGACACATACAGGGTACAGGACTGGTAACAGGACTCTGGACGGAAAGCAGGATTCTCCGGAACTGGGGACTCAGGGTTCAAGTTTCAGGAAACGATACTGAGCCATCATCCTGACTGCAGGGAGGGTTTAAATATCCTCCAAGGAAGCACCAGGTGATGGCTAAGTACCGGCAGCTGGGAAACACCCGCAGGTGAGCACTGGAGCTGCAGGTCTCACGTCCTGTGCCACCTAGAGGCGCTCTGGATCCTAACACACAGCCACAGCAGAGAAACACTGGGAACGTGTCTGTGGTCCCAGGAGATCCGGACAGTGCTGCCTCTGCACACTGCGGCTGCCAGGTGACGGGCAGAGTGAGCGCTGCAGAGGTTAGTGACGCCTCCGTGCGCCATGACAGTCATAGAGAAAATGGTAATTTTTAATTCAAGGAGAAAAGATGCCTGCTTTCTCCCTCTTAAATTGCAGCCTACTTAAAAGGCTTACATACTGTGCATTAAATCTGTACCATATTCTTTGGCTTTAACATACACTCTAACTTGTATTACTGGTTTACACCTTACAAGCAACCATATGCATGGACTACTGGTTGTCAAGAATGAACCACTGACTCCAGTTGGCCAAATTTGTTGTGTGGAGTACCAAACACTAACTGCAAATGTTACTTTTAAAATCAATATATTGATTCAGTTCAACTAAAAAAACAAAAATGTTTTGGGTATATGGGGATACAGGAGGGGTTTGCAATAAAGCAGGGGTAAGGAGTGTGCTGTGTTTTGGGTGCTCAGTGCTTTTACATTCTTTTTTAAAGGATGCAACATGATAAGCTCTAATTACCCCAAGCTAAAAGTTATAATCTAAAAGAATAAAAAGAGAAAATACATTAATTAATTAATTAATTAATAGAAAATAGTAGCTAATGTGGCAACAACTGAAGAGGTAGATATCAATCAGTTGTTGCAGAAAGATTTTGGTCCTTAAAAGGATTTTTGCGTGCACAATGTGTACAATCCATTTATGTCTCCACATTGCAGTGACCTGCGGTGGCATACAGTGTGCTGCTATAAAATACAGTCTTTTGAATTTATTGCAGCACATGGCCCACTGTGTTATAATGAAAATGAGAGACATAGAAAACATTTTGTAATGTGTCCTAGCGGTGACCTGAGTAATCAGGTGCAGTACATCACAGGTAAACGCACTATGTGTGGCCCTAATTTTCTGTATGTAACTATTTAGGCAGTACATTGCTTTTACATCAGCGAAATACATTGGTAAGAAAATCTAATGCATCCACCACTCTGTAAAGCAGGGGATAGCATGTATGACATGGGGATCAAAAGAGGCAAATAGTGCAATAGAGCTGCCACACCAAGGAAAAAACAGTAAGCTGGCACTGGAGATTGCAATTAACAATTTCTGGGACAAAGACTTAATGTCTTAATGACTTAATAGTATGGTTTATGATTTATAATGGCTGTATGTTGCATTCCACTATGTCCGCTATATATGAACCAATACTGCTTATGTTGCATCATTTAGTACACACTCTTGCAAACTACAGGAGAACAGGCTGTTAGTGAATAGGTCAGATGATGAATAGTAAACAAAAGGATAGACATACATGCATTGCATATACCTACATCCGCATTTAGCATTTTTAGCCTTTTTTATATGCTTTTTCTCTAGCATGCACTCTCATGGGATTTTGCCTTGCTTTGGCAGCTCCACTTGAACTGTGGTGGTTTCCATTATATTACAATATAAATCATTTAAATTCATCCACACTTCAAGCAAAGAGTCATTGACACTGTAATAACCAGAACCACTTGGCCATAGGATCAGTGTGGGGCAAAAGCTCAAATGCTTATTGACACAGATTCTGCTATATTTTGTGGTTATGGGCTTCAGCATTATTACATGAAGTGATGCTAGACAACTTTATGATAACGTCAAACACTTTCTGCCAGATGTGTGCTACAAAAACAAGTGAACAAATGAACAATGCAACTACCAACAACAGTTTTGATTGTTTAAGCTTGATATATGTGGTATTAGTTACTTGAAACAGTCCCTCGTTTTATACATAATTAAAATAGGTGATTAACTACCTGTGGACAAATCAATATACACATTCGGCTTGTCCTCAGCCCCAGTGTTCTGGAAGGACAAACCTGTACATCCTCCCATGGCTACCTATGTGTCCTTGTGCGCAGAGGTCCCTGCCCAGGCAGTGGCTTTAGACATAGAGCCAATTGGACTAGCTCTGTGCCCTGTGATCACTGTGATTGGTTATGAAAATGATCACATGGCAATGTTTACATCCATTCTATATCTGCTCTGAACTTTATATAATTCTTTCACCTTCCTTATCCTTCACATCTGTACATTAACTGCTTCATCTCCATCCTCCCACTGTATGTGACCTGTACATTCACCCCATCACCTCTGTCTTCCTCTGTGTATGACCTATACATTTAATGTATCTAGTGCACATTACCAAGCTCCAATTTGAACCCCCTCAATATCGCCATGTTTCTTCCTTTCCTAAGAATTGTGACAAAACCCAGATCAACTTGAAGTGTCTATTTTCCAAAAAGGTGTAATTTGGCAGATTCCATACTGTCCTCACATTTTTATTTGATATGTTTTTATAAAAGAAAGTAAGAGAAACAGTATTTTTGTTTATTTTTTTGGTATTTTGTTTCCTTCATATAGCAACAAATTATACAAGATTAATTTGGGTACAGTGTTCTGTGATGGAGTAATTTTCACAGCACTGAAAACTACAAAGTGGCCTGGTAATGAAGGGAGTTTAACATGCTGATACTGAAGTGGCTATATTGTGTTTAAAATGCAAAAATATTTTTGTTCATGAAATATATAGATTTCATAAACATTTGCACAAATATTGTGCAACACAAAATTCAGACTAACCGCATATTCTTCTATAGGTTCTAAAAAAATAAAAATAAATAGTTTTGAGATTTCAGTCAGTAATGGTCATTTTAGTATGTGTGTGACAAGTGGTAAATTGGATTGATAGTGAGAGAATTAATGTGATACTGCAATCTGAGATATCACTTCACACCCCTAAATAACCTAAGGCCAAGTTAAATAAAGGATCAACTTCAGATTCATCCTACCTCTTTCTTACTCCTGGCCATTAGGAAGTGCAAAGGAATTATCTTATAGTAAAAGTATAATTTGGGTAAACATTTTGCATTTATACTTGTCCTATTTTTAAAAAAATGTCAATATGATGGTCACTGAAGATAAGCCCTGTTTCCAGAGGCATGGCTTGGCAATACATTTGCATTCAGCTTTGCTGCAAACAAGCTCTTCCTGGTCACCACCAATGGGTACTGTTTAGAAATGGGAGACCTTCTCTGTACTCAATTTTCCAGGGTCCGATTTTAGAGAACAGCAGAAGCTACTTTGAACCAGGCAGTGTTAGTGAAAGCAGAACGTCTTATTAAATGAAAGTGCAGTTATACTTTGCTTATTTAAAGTGTATCTAAAGCTAAAAACAGCTTACTAGCTCTTAGATGAGGTGGCTGCAGTAGTAATCTCTATAAGGCTGTTTTCCCCCTTTATATGCACCCAGAGATTAGGCAAGAACTTTGGGTTCACAATAGGAGTTTTCAACCTGTAAGTAACACCTTAAACGTCCTGTAAGCGATATAAATATTGTTATTGGGATAATGTATGCTAGCAAGGTTGAACGGTTTGCTCAGTGCATTGTGTTCCACAACTATACACAAATGGAGCAACAGCACTAGGATAAATACCGCTGTGACAGATGTGAGCAGGTTGTCCTTCTGAAAGCTCACATTAAAATTCTTGAAGCCGGCGGATCGCTTGTATGTTAACCGGCATCGCTGCCGTTTTGTAAATGTTATGTCTTTCCCACTCGCGCGCCACACGCGCACACGAGTGGGCGGGACTAACAGGCCATGTATACATGGCCTGTTACATCCAGGAAGCTCCCAGCTGGCCATTTATACACAACGGCCGGCCGGGAGGTAGTTAACAATGACCCTGCTCTATATGTCAAAATTAGTTTTAGTGATGTTCATTGGATTTACAAATGCTAATAACAAATAGAAAAAAATGGAAACAGTGTTTTTGTTTCTTTATCTGAACATCCTTTATATAATCATGGCAGTAGAGAAATATAAAATTCAAGTACGTGCACTGGAGTAAAACATGGGCATAATAGATATGTGGTTTGATATTAGCAGGCCTGCAGAGGATTACATTTTGTGATAGCATGTAGGAAAATACATGAGCAACATGTTACATGCAACCAACAAACAATCACTGAAGTTTACGGGCCACAAATAGGAAATATTACAATACATGGGCAACAAACATGCAGTTTGGGAATATAAGGGCAATAAATGGGCAATAAAGATGATATAAGTTTATTGAACAGTGAAAATAATAAACCCAGTCTGTAAGACAAAACCATATGGTCAGTGGGAATATTGTTTCTTACATTGGAGGTCAGTGCAAAAAATATCCTTTACATTGGTTGTCAGTGAAAAGAGGAGTCCCATTTACATTGATGATCAGTTGGAGGAATGCTGCATTCTGAGTTCTACTAATGTAAAAGAGAGATAATGTACAGGGTCTTCTACATTTAATGGTCAACTTAAGGATCCGGACACGTCAATTGATTGTAAAAAATATATAATTTTATTGAATTTTTTTTCAATAAAATTACTGTATATATTTTTTACAATCAATTGACGTGTCCTTACATTGGTTGTCAGTGAAAAGAGGAGTCCCATTTACATTGATGATCAGTTGGAGGAATGCTGCATTCTGAGTTCTACTAATGTAAAAGAGAGATAATGTACAGGGTCTTCTACATTTAATGGTCAACTTAAGGATCCGGACACGTCAATTGATTGTAAAAAATATATAATTTTATTGAATTTTTTTTCAATAAAATTACTGTATATATTTTTTACAATCAATTGACGTGTCCGGATCCTTAAGTTGACCGCTACTAACCCGTTATCTCTTAACGGGTTAACCTTCTTCTTTTTGTACAAGTTTAATTTGGTCACGGATCGGACGTAACAAGCAATTGTGTAAATTTAATCAGGGCAAACGTAATCAGTCGGATCTCCAAGAAGGAACACAACCCTTTTCTCTTCTACATTTAATGTCTGACATTTACCACCAATTGGTAGAAGGACCTCTGAGTATTATTATTTCTTCCTCTGCATGCCCCTTTTCTCTGCTGTGCAGTATGAGGAGGAAACCGGCTTATGACAAACTTACCTCAAGCAGCAGGATGCTCCATGCACTGTACCAGTGCCACCAACTCTGTTGAGTTATGTCAACACTCAACTATGCAGGCAGGGCTGTTTTAAGACTTGGTAGGTCCAGGGCAAAGCTTTTAATTTTGTGGTCAGGAGAATGTAGTGTACAGTATAGCATACAGAGTGTTGTGGTCAGGATGATGAAACATACAGCAAAGTGGAAAAAAAAGGAGTGGTCATGAGTATGTGATGTACAGTTCAATGAACAGTGGCACAGTCAGGATTACTTAATTTACAGCACAGTTTACATTGTATAAAATGCCTATGCTCCTCAGCTCCCCAGTTTCCCCCCGGGGGCATAAAATGTATTATTCAGCCCCTTGGTGTTGAATGTGTTCCTAAATGCACAAAATTAAGTAGTTATTAATATGTATAAGAGAGACTTCCGGTTCCGGCGCCCAATGCATTAGCTGTGTCCCGCTCAGCTCCATCCTGCCGATCGGATTAACATCCCCCACACCCACGGCACACCGGCGCTAAACACCCGACAGACTCTCCTCCTACCCCCGAAGGGTATGGAGAGATTTCTGTCCCGATCGAAGCCGACGAGACGCGCTCATTCCCCCTTCAGACACAGTCAGTGTCACATCCAAGATGGCGGATCCGGGAGACGTGCAGCCCATGTCACTCACAGAACCAGCTGGTGAGTCACCTCCTCTGACTCCTACACTACCTATTGACTATCAAACTCTAGCCTCCTCAATGGCTTCCTATCTGAAACATGATATTGCCTCCACTATTACTGAGGTGATGCAACAACTGCTGAGCTCTATCAATGCAGCCATAGAGTCACAAGGCAAACGTATGCAGGCTGCTGAAGGTAGGCTCAGTGATGTGGAAGATAAGATACACTCCATGAGAATCAATCACAGGCGTGATTCAGAATCTATACAGCTACTAATGGATAAAATTGATGATCTGGAGAATAGATCATGCCGCAACAATCTACGCATTGTGGGCCTTCCTGAATCTGTGGCGCAGAAAGAACTGGCTCACTTCTGCTCAGTTGTGATACCGCAAGCTCTAGGTCTCTCAGCTGCCTGTAGGGTGGAACGCGCTCACAGGCTTGGCCCACCAAAAGATCACCAGAAACCCAGACCGGCCATAGTGCGATATCTGGACTTTGCTGACCAACGCCAAATTCTACAGGCTTATCGCACTCAGCGGCAACTGCTGGCTGGGGGCCACAAAATCATCCTGTTTGCCGATTACTCAGTAGCACTGTCAAAACAACTGTCAGGATCCAGAGCACCCCCAGGTGTCGCTGGAGCCAGGGACCACACAGGGACCTACAGGCTTTTGTTTTTTTGTAGCCGGTTCCCGCTCCTGTTCGGGATGATCCTGTTGCTGTTCGGGATGTTGCCAATGGAGACAATCCCGTTCCTGTTGGAGACGATCCCGTTCCAGCCGATCCAGTTCTTGTTCCAGCTGCCTATGATCCGGTTCAAGGCGGTCCAGACGATCCTGTTCCTGTTGATGCTGTTCCATCCGATCCAGCTCCTGTTCCTGTCGATGCTGTTCCATCCGATCCAGCTCCTGTTCCTGTCGATGCTGTTCCATCCGATCCAGCTCCTGTTCCTGTCGATGCTGTTCCATCCGATCCAGCTCCTGTTCCTGTCGATGCTGTTCCATCCGATCCACAGCTTTGGGGGTATCCGGGTGGCTGGCTGAACACGCCGTTGGTCCTAGTGACCCCCCCATGTTTCATTGCGGTGGTCTGCCCGCAGAAACCCAGGCTCCTCAGTGCTGGGGGGTGTGCCCTATGGAACCCTGGTACCCATGGCCTTTCGGTTGGGTTTTCTGCTGGCCTGTGGAGACTTCTGCCGGATCCGGGTGGTGGACTGCTTGGCCTGATGCCTGACCCTGGCGGGGGGGGTGGTGCTCAGCCGGTCCCTGAACTATGGCCCTGGGGCATACGGTGGACTTGGCGGCCTTGCAGGCTTTCCGTGCTACTGGACTTCGAGGATGCGTATGGACTTTGTGGGAGCGTCCGGAGTCCGCTCCTTGAGAGGGGGGTACTGTCAGGATCCAGAGCACCCCCAGGTGGTGCTGGAGCCAGGTCCTGCAGTTCCTTTGTTTGCCTGCGGGTGTCTCCAGCAGCCAGGAACTGTCAGGAACCTGCAGCTCCAGTACTCACCTGCGGGTGTGCCCCAGCTGTGACTGATCATCCCATCACCTAGTGCTTCCTGGGAGGGTATTTAGGCCCTCCCTGCAGTCAGGAAGCTGGCTCAGTATTGCGTCGCCTGCACCTGACTGACTCCCCCTGGCCTGTGCCCTGCTACCTGAACCCTGCTTCCTATCTGCAACCCTGTCACCGACCCGGCTTGTTACCCGACCACTCTCCTTGAATCCTGTTCCTGTACCGCGCTGCTCTCCTGTCACCGACCCGGCTTGTTACCCGACAACTCTCCTTGAATCCTGTTCCTGTACCGCGCTGCCCTCCTGTTAACGACCCGGCTTTTATCTGACCACTCTCCTTGTATCCTGAGGCCTGCCGTCTATCTGCAGGCCTGTTACCCCTCCGTGTTGCTATCCCCCCTGGCTGTAGGTGTGTGTTTGTCCCAACGGTGGGTTGTTACTTCACTGCTAAACCTGTGGGGGGTTGAGGGGGTTTGTAGTTTTGTTGATGTGTACCAAATAAACTGTGTGCATAGAACCCTATCCTGTGTGGGCATATTCATTTGGTCATCCTGCGTGGGTACCTACATGTGGTGTGAGGACGCCTGTGCATGGTACCCTGACAACAACGCTGGCTATTTTCTGAAACTTGTAGCCTACTTGTGGATTGACGCATTAACTTCACCCTGGCATATCCTGCTGTGCTACGCATCACATCACCTGATGGTTGAGTGGAATCTTTCACCTCTGTCGAGGAAGCAAAAAAATTTGTACAAGCTCTCTGTGACAAGTCCTTGTCCTCACCAATCAAGAGCCCTCCACGCAAGAAAAAAGCTTGATATGGGTCAAACGACCGCTCCACTTAAGGAGGTTCGATGGTCAGGTTCTCTTATGCAGGCGCCATACCGCTGTGGGTGTGGAATGCTTAAACTGTTCACTTCTGCATCATACGGTTGATTACAGGTTGTCACCCAGGTGACGTTTTCTATTTGTATTTATCCTTTGCTCAGGGACGGAGCATTTACAGTTGTCGGTGTCTTATAGTAAGATGGCACCGGTTTTGATTTTTTGTTTTCAATCAAGGTGGACTGCATCTCTGCACTGGCGGAGCAATGCCCACCATTCTCTGACACATCGTTGGGAAAAAAGGAGGTCACTCAAATGTGTCGCGGACTTCCTCTTGCTCTTTTTTGCTTTCTGTTACTGTTGGCTTTCTCTTACCTTCTTCTGGAATGTGGTCACTACTGCTGCAATGGGAGGATCAGCACGGGGCCCTCCCCCCCATCCAGATTACGCTGTTTACGTTATTAGCTGCAAGAATTCGTACCTCGGGTACGGGACATACAGGACCTGGAGTGGCGGGAGCACTGGGACACTCGCTTACCTCCGACATCCACCTTCATTTGTACAAGATCTTTTTTCTCTACCTCATGTCATTACATCATGGGATCCCCCTTGAAGGTAGTGACGTGGAATGTCAAGGGACTCAAATCCCCACAAAAGCGGTCACGAATCCTTCTCCACCTTAAAAAACTTGGAGCGGATATTGCTCTTCTTCAGGAAACCCATCTACAATCAGACGACTTCTTTCGGATGAAAAGAGTATGGGGCGGTACTGTAGTAGGGGCCCCTGCGAAGGGTCGGTCTGCTGGAGTTCTTACCTTGATACACAAATCTCTACCACACACTGTCTCTCATCACCTAGCTGACCTGCAGGAGGGTAGATGATCTCAGATTACGCTGAGTGTTGGCAATAGCTCGCTGGATATCTGGAATATATACGCGCCCAATTCTGACAACCTGCCCTTCTGTACTCACCTATTGGAATCTGTCGCCAAACACCCCTCGAACCACAGGGTCATGATCGCAGGAGACTTCAATGCAGTCCCTTCCCCTGGGGAGGACCGGATGGGGGAATCCGGCAACACTCAACGTACCGCCAGTGCCCAAGATAAACATTTGGATGTCTTGCTGCAGGCCAGTGGTTTGATCGATGCATGGAGATTTCTACACCCCCTGGAGAGAGATTTTACTTTTTATTCACCAGCACATAATGTCCTCTCCCGCATTGACATCCCCCTCTCTATTGAACAACGTCCAATCCGTCACGATTGAGGTCATGCTCATATAGGACCACTCCCCTGTATCCATGTCCATCCGCAACCTTGGTGTGCCATCCAGGCCAATCACCTGGAGATTCCCCGCCTATCATCTGCGAGATGACTCGTTCAAGAAAGACCTCAAATCCTGGTGGCATGAATACTATGAGCACAATTCTGCACATCTCGATAATCCTGCCTTATTTTGGGAGACAGCCAAGGCTGTTCTCCGTGGTAGGATCCTGGCATTTGTAACTAGACGCAAAAAAATTACTAAACAACGCTACACTGCGGCCTGTGCTCTAGCCAGAGAAGCCTACCTTTCATACAAAATCTCTTTGACCCCACAGGATAGGCTTCAATGGCTACAAGTGAAGCAGCAGTGTGATCACTGGGTCCTACAATATGACCAACAAATAAGATCTGTGAAAGAGGTGGAGCTGTTTAAATTTGGGAACAAGTCAGGCAGGCTCATGGCGAATTTGGTAAGGGGCCCAAACCCCATATCCCATATACTACGTCTCGCTGATGCGGAGGGCAAGGTTCATACTGACCCCGAAAAGATCTTGAAGATCTACTACCAAAACCTATACCGTGCTGACCAGGGTAATTCCTCAGGTGCTGAGTCTTTCCTGGGTTCAGTGCCCTTGCCATCCCTGTCAGACGAAGACCTGATGATGCTTAATTATGACATCACTTTGCCTGAACTTCAAGCCATAATTAAACAACCCCCCCTGTCCAAGGCGCCGGGGCCTGACGGCTTGTCGTCTGAGTTCTTCAAAATACTCTTGGAGGAGGTTTCTCCACACCTTCTCACATTGTGTAATCATATATTGCATTTTAACCAATATCCCACGACTTTTCATGATGCATACATACATTTGCTCCCTAAAAAAGATAAAAATCCTCTATTGCCAGGATCCTACTGTCCGATTTCTTTGTTAAACCAAGATGCAAAGTTTGTATCTAAGATTATGGCTAACAGGTTGTCTTGCATATTGCCTTAACTTATTTCTCCCAACCAGGCGGGGTTTGTGTCAGGCCGCTCGGCCACATTGAATATCCGCAAGACACTGTTGGCTCTGGAGCACATACGCATGCATGGTCATGGGTCTTCTCCGTCTCCAGCAGCACTGCTGGCATTGGATGTGGAGAAGGCCTTTGATAGCGTAAACTGGCAGTGGCTCTTTGTGGTTCTACGTCATGTGGGAATTTCGGGGCAGTTTCTACAATTTATCACCACCATCTACTCGTCACCAAGAGCACAAATTTACACCTCTACACATCTCTCATCTCCTTTCTCCCTACATAAGGGTACTCGACAGGGTTGTCCTCTCTCCCCCCCTGTTGTTTAATCTAGCCATTGAACCACTATACATATCCTTTTCTTCCCCCCCAATTGTACACCGGCCTGCGTGTTGGAGCCACGGACATCAAATCTATGCTATTTGCTGACAACATTTTACTTATACTGTCAGAACCCAAACAGCTTCCGAGACTGATTCAACATATCCAACACTATGGCACCTTTTCCGGCCTTAGGATTAACTTTGACAAGAGTGAACTAATGTTCTTCTCGAAAGCAGCTGCTGATGAGGCGTTGTCCTGGGCTCCTGCACATAAACTACAAATCAGAAACCACTCTCTGACATAATTGGGAGTCCGTATACCACGCACAGTTACAGACCTATACAATATCAATTACTCCCCCATTTTCAAAACAATTACGGCTGAATTGGCATCCTGGCAAAATCTCCCGCTATCGATGTTAGGCAGGTGTCATTTAATACGGATGATTAGCTTTGCCCGACTCCTTTACCCGCTGCAAACCCTACCCCTTCTCCTTAAACATAGCGACATCCGCATGCTTAACACGGCATTCTCGAAATTCATCTGGAGAGGTAAGAAGCCACGAATCGCCCTTAGGAAACTTCAACTACCCAGATCTGAAATAGGGGCCAACTTACCTAACATACGATACTACAATTTAGCCAGCAACTTCCGATATGTGAGGGACTGGATACAAGGGTCCTCGTTCTATACCAATAACGACATGGAAACCCAGCTAGTATCCCCTTGGTCTCTAGCGGGTTTACTTCACACTCCACTACAATCACTCCGCTCACACTTAAAGCAGAACACCCTACTTAAAGACACCATCATCACTTGGCGGGAGGTGAGAAAAATTGTGGGACTAAAGGGAGTAATATCACCCTGGATGCCTATTACCTCCTCTCCGGTGTTCCCTCAGGGAAGGGATTCTAATATATTCCACATCTGGAAACGTAAAGGCATACACTCTATACACGACCTGCTCTCCCCTCAAGGCTCTTGTATGTCCCAGATCAAACTTTCCAGAATCCACAGTATACCACTTCACCACTTCCTACAATACAAACAAATCTCCAGCTTTATAGCCACTCATCTTCCTCCTCCCTCTCCCAATACGTCCGCACGGACATTTAATCAGTTAATGACTTCCCCTTCATCTAGGATGTCCCTGTCCAATATTCAACTAATCATACTATATCACGGCCGGCAGTCCACAACCCCTCCATTCCCGAACTTTGTCCATCCGTGGGCCTCTTTACTGGGACTAAACCTGGAGGATACATATGATAATCTCCTACAGGGTTGGAGAAATGTGTGCAAGATGGTGGTATGTGAAACGTGGAGGGAAAATTATCCATAGAGCTTATTATGCTTTTAATTTTGCTCCCTCGTCATTGTCTTACCCCATCCATATCAGACATACGTGACATTCTCTTTCGACTTATGCTTACTGAGAAGTTAGACACCAAATTTAACCAAATACGCACAGGGAAATTTTTTGCCACCTGGTCTGCATACCTGATCTCTGAGTCATCCCGAGATCAACTCAAGGATGTCATGTCTGCTTTCCAATACACTCACTGGTATCTCATGGCCAAATTAGATGGCTCTCTAGGGCTTCTACATGTTTTATGAAATTTATCATTTATTACGCAAGTAAAGCTATACTTCCTCAACACATCTTTAATTGTGACTGATCGCTTTCGAGGTATGAGTCCACAAATTAGGAATACGTCTATCCTTTGACATTCCATATTATGTCATCAGTCCATCTATATGTCCCTCTCGAATCTCATCGCATCCGGCCTTCCATACCCCTATTGGATTATACTTATGACCACATACCCTCTTCCCTTCTTTCTCCTATATGCTCTATTGTTTCCCCTGCTCCCACCTTTTCTCACTACTCCACACTTTTCTCTATTCCTATGCCAAATATCGGTTATAATTTTTGCCATGAGTTATTGCTGCATTACATGATGTGTTTTCTCCATGCATATATGCCGGATATACTATTATCCCCGGTTCTGTACCATCAGTGGTCTTTGTATTAGTTATTACTGGCATACTCTCCATGCATTATGACATGTATGTGACTGCTATTTATCGTATATAATTTGCACCGTTATTGGTTGTGAGAAAAATTTAATAAAGATTTATATGCTAAAAAAAAATATGTATAAGAATTAACATTATAAAATGTTGATCCAGGCAGTATAAAATTCTCTTCAGTATCTGGAAGAAATATTTTCCCTTTAAGAGAAATTTGGCTTTTTGTTTTTCTCAGTATGAACTTGTTTGTTTATTTCTTTTGTTTGTTTAAGTCAATGGATATGTGTATTTTTTTTTCAATAGGATCAACTGTTTGGTAATGTAATTGGGCCAGCAATAATGCCCAGTGACTACCCATTCACACCACCATGGGCCCCTGCAGCATGTTAAAAGCAAGCTTGTCAATGCGCCTTGTGTTAGGGCAGCCTATTCATTTGGAAGGGCTTACTAATGCAACACAACAAAAAATCATGCATGCAGCGTTTTCAGCAGTGCATCAAATTGTAACAGGTGTGCTTAGAAGATGCATTGGGGTGCCAGCTCACCGACATATGTAACATTACTTCATGGCACTGCTTTAAATTTGTTCTCAGCTTCACCCTCAGAAATATACAATTTTAAATGGGGAGATTAAATCTTTTTTTACCATTTTCTTTAGAATAACAAATTTAGCATTAGAGGGAGCTAATTCAGATCCTCTGTATGATATACAGGTTAGATTTTCCATACTGTAGAAAATGCAGTGGTAGTGTTTAATTAAACTTTACCAGGCATTTTCATTTTCCCTTATAGGGTTTCTAAACCCTCAGCTTTTTTTGCATATATCTACTGCTAGCAAGCAGTAGATATATGCAAAAAGTAAAAAAAAACCAAAGGATCTTGGGGCGGGCGCATGCGCAGTTCACATTTTCGTCCGGGACGCAAGGAGAGATGCAAGGTATGTCTATGGTCGCGTGCACCCGCATGCAGACACCGTGGTAAGGAAGTGCCAGCAAGCCCAGAGGAGTGATCGCTGGATCGGAGACTCGCCGCAGAGCTGGAGAGAAGGCTAAAAACATCAAGAAAGAAGAAGATCGGATTAGGAGACATAATTTAAGGTAAGTGCTTTCATTAAAGTTATGGACCCGCTGATCGCCTATATGTGAAACACCCGGTACCGGGTGTTCGCATTGGACGGGTCTTTTCTGCCCGTGCGTGCCCGCTAGGGGGCGCGCGCGAGCAGAAAAAAAATGCCGTCTGGGGACGGCAACCCGCCAATGCGACAGTGCCGTCCGTCCGTTTTTCTACTACGGGCGGACGGCAACTGGTTAATGTCACTTTAATTTCAGAAAAACAAGAGATTTTAATAAAATTGTACTATTTTGAAGACATTCATTGGAGTCAGCGGAGAAGAAAAATTACGGAGATTTTGAGGTTTTAAGGGTGCAATGGGTTTTTAAAAAGCTCCTCAAGGTTGTGGAAGCTCCTTTTAAGTATCCTGAGATTTTTTCATAGTCCCATTAATTTTCAGACACTATTTGTACACAGATAACTATCAATTACACACACAAAAAACAAATACCCTGCATAAAACATAACACACATACTCTAAATGATGGAAAAAACAAAGGTGGATTTTGGCAAATTTCAGGTAAGCAGCTCAGTAATCAAAATTGAGAGTTTCTGCACTGTTCACTCCACTCATACATAATGGGAAATATTTTGCATTAATCTGAAACCTAAATGTGTGGGTAAAACAAAATTTTTCCTGTTCTAAATAGGATGAATATTACAGTAACTAAAAACAGCAAATATTGGCCTTATCAGGACATTTTTTTTACTTGGCAAATGGGCAGAGAATGTCTGGTGAAACTGCCAGCAAATCCTTTATAAATATGCCCCAAAAGGTTGCGGGAAAATGAACTGTAATTCTACTAGCAAGAGATGTGAAATATATTTTTCTAACAGAGAAAGATGTTCACTTATACTTCTATTTTGCTTTTTATTAGCTTGACTCAAGAACTTGTTTGCATAATAATAACACATCATTTTGTATAAAGGAAAACTCTGACAATGCTCATCCACTTAGTGTGGGCTGTACATTATGAACATTATTCCAGATAATCTATTTCTTCTTAGATACTACTGCACTTTAGCAATAATTTCAATAAAATGAAACATTTTGACAAGATAATAGTTTTCCATTTCACTATTTTCAATGTTGTGCGGTGGGAGATCATTACCCTGTCACAACATTTCCTTGAAAATTACTTTTTTCTATTACATGAAGTGATTTAAAGCTTGTAACAAAAATGTAAGTAAAATAATCATGATAGTACTAAAAAATGCAATAGCTTCGAGTCTGTACAGTCATCTATTAAAAATAAAATACATGTCCAAAACACAGTTAGTCTTCACTAATGAGCTTTCTTGTGTATTGTTATGGTACAAAGCAGCTGATATTAGCTTTTGATATTTTGAAAGGTGTGTTATTGCATCTGCTTATTATATATTTCAGCTCAACCATGCCAATAAAGTCCATAAAAAGACTGCATAAAAACTTTCACTCTCTACTATGTTAACTGACACTTTTGTGGAATAAAGCAAATTTATATCTTAAAGCATATTTTATCTGCTTTCATATTTGATTTTTTAGGTTTTTAACTTTTAGGCATAGGGATAAAGTATATTATGGAGGACTGTATTATATAGTATGTTTAATATCAAGACTCAAGCTTGCAAGGTGAGGCATTATGTAAAGCTATTGGTCTGTAGTGCAATGACAATTCCAGCTGAGCACAATACATTCGGTTGATTTAAGAGGTAAAGATTTTTCACTAAGGTTAGTGAATAAAGTCCAGGACATACCCAAGCCTTCCTTTACCGCTCTAGATGTTCCAGAACTAGTTTTTGTTTTGTTGCTTCTAAAAATATTCCAGGGCAGCAGTTAGTGCTTAGTTTGTGGTGTTTTAGAAGATCCTACCTGGCAAATGTCCATGATTGGGGTTTAAAAAAGCTCCCCTTGATGAAGACATCAGATCCCAGAATAACATGTGACTTATCACAATCTCCACAATCACGTAAATCTCTTTAATTTCTAAATCTTTACTGTAACTTTCGTCTTCTAAAAAACTTTCAAAACAAAAGACACATGAAACAGGACTTCAAACAGGGTTCAGGACTCACAGGTAACAAGGTTCAAAACAGGATTCAGGACTCACAGGTAACAAGGTTCAAAACAGGATTCAGGACTCACAGGTAACAAGGTTCAAACAGGGTTCTGGGTTCAGGACAAACAGGAAACAATACTGAGCCATCGTCCTGACTGCAGGGAGGGTTTAAATACCCTCCCAGGAAGCACCAGGTGATGGCTAAGTGCTGGGAGACACCCGCAGGTGAGCACTGGAACTGCAGGGCTAGCTCCAGCGCCACCTGGAGGCACTCTGGATCCTGACACAAACACTCTGCTCTACCCATCAAAATAGTCTTTCAGTTCAGTATTGCATGTTGAGCTGTTCTTCTTTTTTTAAATCAGATTGTTTTTATTAAACAGCTTTATACACAGATTTCAAAACAGACAGTAACATAGTATAGACATACAAAAAGAAAAAAAAAGAAAAATGTCACCAAGTATCAAACTAGCACGAGTAAGATAGTCATATATAATCACTGTCTGCCACTGTGTGCTGCAGGTTGCAATGCCCCAAGACCAAAATGTATGAAATGGAAAAATGTAAAACACTGTTAAAAACATATAGACTCACATATATTTTTGGATGAGACACAACAGACATACACAAACACTCAGAAGAATAGGGTAACACATTTACCCACTCTCTTATTCATTGGTTCTGCATGTACTGACACCAGTACTGTACTGTACGTTAGTGGACGAACAGCCTTTTTCAGCTCCCAGACGCCGTAAAAATATGAAATAAGGGAGGTATTTACCACTCTAACACTGGCATGTATCAGGAAATGTCTTAATTTGCTCATATTAGTGAGGGCTCTGTTGCCTGATTTGGCAGGAACACATTTGTGTAATTGGAATTGGCAGATACATTATCCAGCAGAGTCGGAGAACCAAAGAGAGGACTACATGCCGAGAAACAAGTAATTGATAAATCCATTTCCACTTCTAATTTTGTATGTATAATGCTACTGCTGAAGCGACTGAAGGTGCAGCTGCATTGTAGTAATAGCCATTAACAATTCATATATATTCCTTTATTCCAAAATATAAACATAGTGGTCTGTATTAGCAGATTATTAGAAAACAGGTGATAGAGAGTGGCTGCATACCTTAACAATATGGTGATAGTTCAAATGGCTGCCGTCTACTATGCTACTACGCAAGCAATAGACCAGAAAAAAATAGCAAATAGTTTTTAATTTTTGGCAAGCGTATAAATAAATCTTTATTCAACTAATGGAAAGTTTTACTGAGTGAACACGCATAACCTACTAAAGTATTTGAAGTAGAATTTAGTAGAACAGTAAAAAAAAAAACGTATACTCCATTAAAAGCTAAATTAAAAAAGGAGCCTTTGCTGCAATCTCTATTATCAACAATCTAAAGCTTTCCATTCATTTAACCCACTATCCCTGAGCCCTGGCTGTCATGTATCCACCCCCCCCCCCCCCCCCCCCCCCCCCCCCCTCCCCCTCCACGAGACCAACGGCACGCGCTCTCCCCCCCCCCCACCCCGCCTGTGACTGGGCAGTGAATGAGAAGCAGCACATTGATGAGTTTATCTCTCTGCCATTCTGCTTTTTCCTTCTTTCATGATTCTCTTTGTCAGGATGTGAAGCTCATTCTCATAATGAGTGATAAGTGATAATGTTTGCCACTGTCATCTTGCACGTGCAGATATCAGTGATACTTAGGGTTGCCACCTTTTCTTTAAGTGAAACCCAAACACTCTAGTGCGGTGTGCATCAAATCGTTTTTTAAGAATACAGGGGAGAATAAGAGGAGAGGCAGCCAGAGGATGGAGTAAGAAGACAGGATATAGATGACTATAATACAATATAATACTGGAATACAAATTCCAGCAATACATTATACAGCAATACAAAATAATATGAAGTTTCATACTCTGTGTTGTTCCGGGGGATGCGACCTGATGTCTCCAGGGTCACAGGTGGCCTGTGCAGGCTTTCACCAGGGCTGTGTGGACTCTCAGGTGGCTATGTGGACTCTCAGGTGGGCTATGTGCACACTCAGGTGGGCTATGTGCACACTCAGGTGGGCTATGTGCACACTCAGGTGGGCTATGTGCACACTCAGGTGGGCTATGTGGATGCTCAGGTGGGCTATGTGGATGCTCAGGTGGGCCATGCGGACTCTAAGATGGACTATGAGGGCTCTCAGGTGGGCTATGTGAATTCTCAGGTGGGCTATGCAGGCTCTCAGGTAGGCTATGTGGGTTATGCGCACACTCTCTGATGGCTGTGTGGGGTGTCAGATAGGCTATGTAGGCTTTCAGATTGCGATGTGGGCTCTCAAATGGCCGTGTTGGGTTTCAGGTGAACTATACAGGCTTTCAGGACTGCTGTGTGTGAAGTGCAGGGGTCTCACCCTTAGTCTGGAGATGGGCAGTATGTTGTCAGAAGGAGGAAGAGATGTGCGGGCCGGTGCTCTGTTGAATTTTTTGGGTTTTTGTTTAATTTGCCCGCCCTTATATATTTACTCCAAAAATATAATTAACAAAGTCTTCTAAATAAAATAGCATTATTGTGACTTTTATGTAACGTACTGTAGTTGAATGGTAAAGCTCACGTATTGGTTTGACTTTAGGAGAGCTTTATTTCTCCTTCGATGCTACATTGCAATGCATGTAGTAAAAAAAAAAAAAAAAAACTATGTACCCTGGTAACATTAAAGATATATACGCACACATACTTGGCATGTGCATTCGTTCTTATCTAAACTCACATTCGGACAAAAATTGGCAAAATTCGGAACGTATCTGAATTTTTGATAATGAAAATTATCCGAGTTATGGCCGCACATCTATAATATTGTGAAATTTGAAAATAAACGAAAACTGCGTGAGGTGCCCCCTATTCATACCAGACCTTTTAGGTCTGGTAAGAATTTTAGGGGGGCCCCATGCCACCTCAGGCCACAAAATGTCAATGGCAGAGCAAGTTGTGATGCCACGGGACTTCTTCCACCCCTTTGTTGACATTCTGTGACAGCTCTCAGTCCCCTAATAGAATGTCAACAAAGGGGTGGAGCAATTCCTGTGATGTCATGACTCCACCCCTTTGTGGACATTTGGGAGCAGAACTGTTATTTTGCCGATGGTGCTCGTTGGGATCGGATAAGCAGCAGGGATTTTTTTTTCAGGCGAGTCGGCTGCCGTCGTCCGTCGAGATTGATGAGGATCTACATTGCTGGGCAACGTGATTCACTTATGGATTACATCGATTGACATTTTTAGTGGTTTATCTTTTTTGAATAAAGGAATTGTAAAAAAAACTGTGTTGTGTTTTTAAAAAAAAAAGACTCTTGAGGATGGTGAGGTGTGTTAATTTACTATTTTACTATGTAGTTAGTAAATGAGTAGGGGTAACAACTTCCTCTTACTCATTCACAAGGGGGTGTGGCATTTGGATGCCCCCTCTATAAAAGATTTAGATAAGCCCCTCTGCCCGCAGACTCCCACAACCACCGGGCCAGGGTTGTGGGGATGAGGCCATTGTCCTCATCAACATAGGGACAAGCTGCTTTGCCAGTGGGTCCCCCATGGCAAAACACCCTCCCCATGTTGAGGGCATGTTGCCTGGTTTTTAGATACCAGATCTAAAAGGTCTGATATAAATTAGAAAGGGACCCCATGCTGTTTTAAAAAAATATATTTTAACATTTAAAAATAACCTAACTCCATCCAAATAGATTTGAATACCGAAAACAAAAACTTCAGATCGATCTGAATGCCGAATATTGAACGGATCCGAATTTCAGAAAACAAAAACAAAAAAATCCCAATAGAAACTAAACAAAAGTCTAATAAATACAGTACATATGTACATACAAAAATACATACACGCATAAGCATCATTAAAAATTGCACTAAGTCACGTTATTCTTCCAATACAAATGTGCAGGGAGCTGTAACAAAGCTTTTAGGCTTCAGACATCTCACTGATGGCATTATTCGCAGTTTCAAAATATATAGATATTTAAATCCCACAATGCCTAAAATGTTATGACTCCTCTTAATACATAAAATCTTCCTCTGGTGTTTAATAGCATGTTGCCACTGTCAAGTCAGCTTTTGGTTTTGAGATGTTTGTCCCTGCAGTACTATCTTGCATATGAAATAATTTATAAATAAGTAATGGCTGTACAAAATCCCTTACAAAGTTAAGCTTTGAAATTCAAAGAGCAGTCATAAGTCAGATCCAAAATCTGCACATGAACATAAAAGGCTTTAATCTTTTCTCAAACAGTACAAAGTGCACTTACTGATCATATTTTACTTTAAAAAGAAGTAACAAATAATGCAGACAAAAAGCACAAGTTGACATGTGATGCCCTATTGCAGATGATAACTTGATCATTTCTGCCTTGGCAATGTTATGTGCAGCTTGCAGTAAGGTTAGAATAAGTAAAGTAAATATACTTTAGAGTCATATACTGGTATATACAATAAAATGTAAAAATCCTAAAGCAGTGCTAGATTATCACAGAATTAAAGTTTTGAGGTTCAAAAGTGACAAAGCACTTGGCGCAGTTCCTTCATAGATATGACACCTTATATACTACGCTGAGTGTCAACATGGCCCAAAATAGCCCAATCGTAGCCTAACTGCAACAACCAGGTATGGATCAGAAGGTGCAGAGGTTTCCCAGAGGGCCATAATGGGCATTTCCATTGGTCAAATGCAGACCTTTAGCACACAGAAAATGTCTAGTTTCTTAGAAAAGTTCTGTGCAACTTGTGACAATTGTTCCCTCATTTACTTGTGGTATTGTCCAAATTTAAATTGATATACCTTAGTCCCACAACTTCCACTTTGTCCTGCTACCTTGTATTTATTTATTGGTTGTCATGGACACCTGCTGTGATGTCCATACCTCTGGCCAGTAAATGTCACTATTTAGAGTTTGTTACATAATCATTTCTACACAGCGTACAACTTCTGTTTCAGTTTCTGTTGTGGTTATGTTATACTCAGAAGACCAAACATGCTTTATGAATGCCTAAACTTTGGCGATAAAACACTCTAACTACTGTGCCTCCCAGACTACAGTACACAACACTTGCAATTGCCTTCTGTAAGCTTGTTAGCTCTGCAGACTTACTAGGCAAGCAACTGTTCTGTCACTCTTTGACAGCACAAGCTAAAGAAGCAACTGTTTCTTGTGTTCCTTGATGATATAGATTTACAATGGAAGGTATAAATTATCTATTCACTTCATCTTCAGAGAAAGACATAGAGCAAGGACAAAAGCTGCATAGTGGGTACAAGGAGTGTTTTTCTTTAGATGGTTTGACAAGGAGAAAACAAACTAGTTTGATTAAATTGTGACCAGTTCATTTTAGGGACCATGCAATGAAGTAATGTAGTGTGTTGTTAGTCTTTATAGTCTCAATGTCCCCCTTAGTAGGTAAAAGAGCAAAGTACTTACGGAAGGCTGAGGGGATATCCCTGTCGTCCCCCTCACCATCACTAGGGTCAGGGGTCTCTATATCCTCGCTAGCTCGCGTGGAGAGGAGGGATTCCAGAGGAGATGCAGGAGATGTCGGCCTGTGCTGTTCCCGGACCGCCGCCATCTTGGCTGCACTCTGTGCAGACCTCGTGGTGCCCGTTTTCGGGAAAAAAGTCCCTATATCACGTCTCCTGGACGAGGAAGCCTGGCGGGAGGGTGAGTGGGACCTCCGCTTCTTATTGCCGCCCATCGCTGTGCTGTTTAGCCGTTACAGTTGCTGGTTCGTGTGCCTTATCCCTGCAATGCCGCCGGAGCTCTTAGAGAACACGTCCGCTCCCGGCCATTGCCAAGCCACGCCCCTGTGTTGTTAGTCTTTAAAACAATACAAAGGTGGGCATAAGCACACATTCCATATAGTTAGCAACAACTCAGGTTAAGAATCGAGGTTTGGTTGCATACATATGTAAATAAATGTTGAACACACACTACTGTCAAGGCACATATGATAAGTCCCCAATCTTTTCGAATCTCTTGTATCCAGTTGGTAGTCTTTACCAGTTTATTGTAATAAAGGGGCAACCTAGAAAGCATGCAGTGTCACGCAGAGATAGGACGATGGTAAATTTAGGTTGAAGGTTGTGTTGGTTATCCTGATACTGAAAAGCTGAATTTATTTATTAACAAGAAAATTTGCTATCCCAAATTTCTTGGTTTTAATTGGTAACCAATTAAACCACACCCATTCAACCACATCCATTTGATCAAGCAATTCCCATTTTGTGGAAGTGCTCAACTTGTACTTATTAGATGTTCTTCTTTCCCATCTCAGAAAGTATTAGACATATAACTTGCTAATCAACTAAATTCTGTTGATTCAGTTGTTTATCTGAATACAAATTAACAACTTATTATATGCCTAAATATATAAAAAAAATATATTCGGACATATAATAATTCATTTGCAGAATGCACGGCAGCCATATCAGCCACCAGCATGTTCTCTGCATGTGCGCCTCCATTTTGGAGGCGGAGCTCGTGACATCACATAACGTCGCGTGTGGGCCCATACATGCGGATGATGTCCCCCGATGATGCGCACAGGTGGGGTCATGTGACGCCTTGCGCTTTGCCTCTTAGATGGTGGCGTGCATGTGCAGAACGCGTCGGTGGCTGATATGGCCACCGTGCATTCTGCTGTTTAAATGGGCAGCATAATCATGTATTTCATTAAATGAAAATGTTTCATCTGAAAAAAAAAATTATGCTGTGCAAATGTCTAGAAAGTATGCAAGTATATAAAGTGTGGGCACTGGCTATAAATTAAATATGTAGTATAATTAGGCTCTCAAAACTAGATTGGACAGAAGTTGTACAACTAGATTCAGTTTTGAGCTTCTCCTCTGTTTAGTCTACCTTCTCTTAGTAGCATCAGCAGGAATTCTGCAGGCGGTAGAAAGATCAATAATGCATCAGAGATAGCTGAAGTTTAATAATCCACATTCCAATAATCACCTCACATCATTAATGTATTATAAAGTATTTTTTCTTTGTCTTTACAGTGTAAAGTCAAAGTTTACATTTGCTAAGAAGATATAATCTTTCTAAAAAATTATATTCACTGCAAGGATTTTAGAAAACTTTTTACATCCTGCTGTTCGGTGGATAATGAAACATGGATTCCAATATTTACCAACTTTCTGAGTGGTAGGTGTAAGGACTCGCCTGCTACATTAGTTCTAGATGTGGAAGACCTGCCCTTCCATTTCGACTTTCCATTGCTAGAATATCATATCTTAATTGTGGGGGTGGATGGGGCCACACATTTTATTATAGCCAATTTTAGCTTACCAAAGTAAATCCTGGGATGCTTAATTGTAATTGTTTGAAACAAATACAAGAATCGCAGAAGAAGGTCCATTTTTATCAATGCTATCCTATCCAACCAAGAATGTTTTTTCAGAGTCCAAGATGCAATTTTTTTGTTGTAAAGCTGTTAATAAGGACATGTAATTAATTTAAATATAACAGATTCTTGCACTTCAATATAGACCCCCAAATATTTAATAGCCTTATTCGCCCATTAAACGAGCAGTTATCCTGTACGAATTTCCTATCTTTTGGATTTATTTATTTAAATAAATAATTAAATCAATAAAGTTGCTTACCTACAATTCTTTCAGAAGTATAGGAAAAGAACCCCTAGGGTTTGTAATATAGAGGAGTAAATCGTCAGCAAATAGACTCAGTTTATGAGACCTTTCACCCACTCCCACTCCCCATGTATCCTCGTTCATACGTATGGCATTAGCTAGGTGTTCCATTGCAAAGATATATAAAAAGGGTGACTATGGACACACCTGTCTGGTCCCATTAGTAATATGTATTGGGGCAGACAAATACCCATTTACTCCTATTCTATGGTTGGATATGTATATAACAGTGGCATAACCAGAGTTATGGGCACCCGGGCAGAATTTTTTTTTCGACCCCCCCATATGCGGCAGGCACCCCCCGCCATCTATGCGCCCGGGGCGAACGCCCCCCCCCCGGTTGTTACGCCACTGGTATATAACGCTAATATTTTTCCTATAAAAGAAATAGGTAACCCAATCTGCTCCAGTGATGCTGTAAGAGATCCCCAATCCAGGCGATCAAACGCCTTTTCCGCATTGATTGACACCAAGCATAAGGGGATCTTATGTAAGCGGGCTCACTGAATTATTGACAAAGTTTTGATACCCACCTGATCTAATTGTGTTAATGAAGGAATGTGTAATTGTAGTATTACCGGTAGAGCTGTTTTCCTTATATACACCTGGAGTCGTTTACCTCCCACCTTGTTCCCCTTAGATGTTAGCTTATTATTTATATTATACAATTCTGAGTAATATTGATGAAATGTACTTGCAATACGCTCAGATGAATGGACTACTCCTTGAGTTGAAGAATGTATTTTTGGAATGTATGTTCTCACCTATTTATCTCTTATAGATCTTGCAAGTGCTCTATTACATCTATTCCCGTGTTCATAGAAGAAGCGAGAGGTACCCTCCTTATACCACTGATGTCTTACATCTTGCAGTTTATGTAGGTCATTCCTTTTCTGTTGTAAACTTAAGAAAACTCTATCCTGAGCACTCCTATGTTGTAACTAATCCTTGTATTTCCACTAATAAACATTTAATAGATTGGTCCCTCTCTTTTTTTTTTCTGTGTTCCATGAGATATCAGAGTCCCATGCATGACACATTTTAAGGCCTCCAATTTTACTGAGTAAGCTGTATTATCATTAGCATGGTCTTCCAAAAAATGTTTTATAGTCTTTATCATATCTGCTCGTATTACAGCATCTTGGCGCAAGCTCTCGTTTAATCTCCAAGAAGCTGAGGGTTTAATAGCTCCTGGTAATTGGATTGAGAAAAAAATAGGGAAATGGTGTGACCATAATTGAAGCCCTATGTTTGCCTGGGCAGTCCAATCTAACATACCATGGAAAATCCAGAAGGAATCAATTCTACTATATGTAGAGTATGTTAATGAGTGGCATGTATGATCCCTGACTGTTGGTTTTAGTATCCACAGAATGTCCACTAATTGTAGGTTATTTGAGCCCATGGTAAGCGTTGGAATCCCTTAGAAGTACCATATTGGGATCAAATGTCAGATTAAGATCTCTTCCTAATACTATCATCCCCTCTGCAAAATCTTCTACAGTATATGAGTAAGTATTGTTGCGAGCATCTGAGCCGGTACCTGATTAGGTAAATAGACATTAACCAACTTAAATAGTCTATCGTTCAATCTGCACTTCAATAGAATATATTTGCCTTCCTCATCCACTTCTTCTTCCATCTTCCTGAAGTGTAAAGTAGCATGGATACCAATTGCAACCCCTTTAGCTTTATTAAATGGACACTGTCTTGTGTGACAATGTCTTGTATTCAATTGGGGGCCTTAATCCCCATAAAATCAGTCTCTTGGAGGAACAAAACATGTTTATGTTGTTTATGCATGTCATAGAGCACCTGGGATTTCTTCTGTGGAATATTTAAGCCCCTTACATTAAGGGAGCCAAATGTAATAGTTGTTATCTTTTATATACCTCGCATATCGATCCAGTTTTCCTCCATAGCTCCTTAGTCTCTAAGATGCTATCTATTGGGGAAGGGGCCTACCACTTTTATTCCATCCCAAGCTCCCCTCTACCTGCCCCTATTAAGAATGATTATCTTTAAACTTTTGGCATACCCTCTATTTCAATTTTCCATTATATACAGGGCCTAATTCCTTTCCTGGGGAACTCTTTGATGTCAGCCATGCACTTCATATACTGCACTTCATATATCCTTATATGTTTCCCACATATTCACACATGGTTTCATCCTTGCCAATGTATATTTCCATATGCCTCCCCCCCCCCCCCCCACTCACCTCTCCCTCATCTC